>NC_142795.1:16356859-16704485 GCF_049724085.1 Artemia sp. Qi Xiang Cuo
ACAAAATCTTTGACTGAGTCGTGAAGCGCCAGCGGAATGTGACCGTCAACTTCAAAGAACCATCCTTGTGGCCCATTGTCCTCGACGGGGGTAATGTCGGGGAACTCACAAGGATTCTCAAGCCATTGATAGTTCCCACAAGGCAAAGAGTAGTGGGACATTGCCTAGGGGTACAATGAGTTCATGTCCAAGAACACTGCATTTGACTTTGCACCGGTGCTTTGTCCGCTCGGATCGGTTGATAAGACGCGGTCCCCATGAAAAACATACCCACCCCTCATTGAACGCTCTATTTGAACGGGCGTTCTCATTGAACGCCCTCATTGAACGCATCGGTGATAAGGCCTATTTCCTCCCTGCTAATTTTTAAAATTAAATCCATCACTAAATGGGGTGTGGAAAAATAATAGCCTATATCTAACCCGAACTCTGAATAGATTTGGTCTGTGTTCTTACAGACTATATCCAACAGAGTTAGAACGTCACTGGCCTAGTACAGTCTAAAATAATCCCTCCCATTTTTACAATCCCCCTTGGACCACACCTTCTTGGCAAACTCATACTCCTCGGCTGTGCATTCACTGTTGGTCAGTGAATTGTAAAAAGCTTCAATTGGACGGAGTTTTACCTCGCTTAAGCGTGCGCCAGCACAGTAATAGTCGTATGCGTATATACCTTTGCAGGTCAACAGGTCATACATTTCACTGTCTGGAAAGTGCTGTTTAAGCAAGGGAAAGCTATCAAAATTGTCGCTTTTTTACACTTGAATCAATTGACTCAATGCCTTGGGAAAAAAACTAAAGGAATCTAAAAACCTGATTTTATTCCAGCACATATGCCCATTATCCACTGCCTGCCATTTCAGTTTAAGAAGCAACAATTTTTCAGCTGATTTGGGAATAATATTGTAGGTAAATGAACTATTTACCCATGGACAATATACTCCCGCTCCCTCCCTCTGCCTACGTGCTAGGGCTATTACAATACATTTTAAACCATAATTGGAATTATGACTAAAAACTGGGCTAAAAAACTGCTGGCTAACATTTAAATTACACGATTGATGCGCAACTCCCCTAAAATTACTACCCCCCGAGAATATTTACTGCCAAATATGGTTATGGTCTCTGCCTTTTCCCTTGCCGCCGCAGCTCACTGTAGAGACCGTATCCTCCTCTGAAAACTCCCCCTTACAAACCCAACATATTTTTTGATTTTTAATCGCGAGACGATCCTCTGCAGACAGGTGATCCCCTGCAGACAGGTCTGCAGGTGTTAGAATTGTCTCTTTGCGCATGGGCATAGGACACTGCAATAGCCAGATGTTCTTTGACTCGGTTTGGATATTGGGCGTCATTCACCTCCACCAACTTAGCCTCACAGTCCAAAGATATTTTGTTGCATTGGAGGAGGGTGTTCTGGAAAATTTTGAAACGTAGAATTGCCTTATCCCCTGAAACCGTTTCCACTGTCTGATGTCCATGCCGTCTAAAATGCCTCATATGATTTCGCAGCTTCAGTTCACTCCGGAATTGTGAGAGGCATGTTGAACAGTAGAAACGTAACCCTAGATCCCTACCACCCCCAAGAACTTTACTAATGTCAGTGATAGGGTTAAAATGACCGATTGTGTTCGGTTGACTAGGCGGTGTGTATAGCAACCAAACCCAGTGTTTAACCAAATCAACTGACGGGCCCCTCACGGGGAAAACCACCCCCTTCTTTTTAGAACGAACCCCATCTTCAAATTCTGTTTCATACTGTACCGCAGTAACGCCGATATTTAAATGAGCATTGGCCCTTTCAAAAATGTCAATGGATCGAATCGTTACTGGGTATTTCCCCTCTAAACAAGAAAAATCTACAATGGGGAAATGGGACCCGTCCTTCCCATGTATAGCCCATTTATCTAAATTCTTCTTGGTAGCGTCATCTGCTAGAGGCTGAAAGGCTGGGAGGATGAAAGCATACTTGAAACACTTTTGATCTGTTTCAAAACAAATCCGCTGGACACCACGAGAATCTACTAGATCTGGATTATATTTTAAAACTGTATCCCTCTCACCACCACCCCATCTTAAAATAAAATCTTTCTTAAATTTACAAATATTTACACTTAAATTTTCAACAAAAAGAACTAGAGATCCACTCCCATTTTCATTAAAGTTCTCAAGGTGCGTTATAATTTGATCCACCCAATCTATGAAAACACCCCCAAAATTTTCCAAATTTGAATACACCAAACGCATCTCGGAAATTACATAATGATAGTAAACATCGATTTTTCCCTCATTTAAATAAAACACCTTTAGAACAATAGAAGCCTTAATTGAATCCCTACCTCCCCACAATTGAATTTGATTCTCCAGAAGTGCACGAATTTTATCTACATATGAATGCAAAATTTCTACAGGGTCAAAAACAAATTTTCCTGCCATTAGCGAATTAAAAGGATCTCCAAACATCGCAGTGTAAACAACTATATTATTTAAAATCCTATTCGACAATTGAAAATCGGGGAAAGATGTTCCCCCTCCCCCCAGTTGTTCAACAATATCTGGCGAATGCTCCACTTCAGTTGTTCGAAGTGGAGTCGTTAGGGTATCGGAGGCTGGCGGTGGAGGGTTCCCTGTAAAATCATCTAAAAGCTGCAAAGTATAAGGGCGCAATTATAACAGCACAACAGCGCGATTAACTAATTTAAAAAAATCAGCTAGAAAGTCATCAATATCGAAAAGTACTTCAATAGAGTTAATGATTTCGTTGTCCTGAAACTCCACTGGCGGTGTTAGAATTGGTTCTTCCTCTTCTTCACTGGACGGAGAGTAGGGGACCAATGCTCGTCCGATCTATAAATGAAAAAATAGCTTATTTTCAGTGTTCAAATCATCCCTGCTGTATGAATTTTGATTATTATTGCATAATAAAATTTTTCTTACAAAAATTACTATATTAAATTATTTTAATGAGCCTTGAAGAATTTTGTCGTTTATTTTCAGTTTTCAATTTTAATAATATTTTTTTTTTTTTCGGTACGTACCCACGTGCTCACATAAACTGTCCCCGAAGCGCTTCATGGACCCCTCGGGGCGCGTCTATGGCCCACAGTGCACCACTGTGGCGCATCCCTGACCTGTGGCGCTTCTTGGACCTGCGGCGCGTCCCCCGGCGCTTCGCGGACCCACCAGCGTAGTCCAGGCTCCGCGGCTCCTGGCCATTTACATAATGTCCCAAAAAAGTTGAAATATTTCTAATTCCATACAGGATCGGTAAACACATGAGTTTAATCATGGAGGTTAGATGAACGAGTTTGAACTTCAAAATGTTGAGAACCGTTAAGTCGCTTTCCCCTCACTTCTTAGGCATTATACCGCTATGTTTTGACATAAAGCTCTCCGCGCGACGTTATAAATAATTTTGGTATCTCCTTTTTACATTAGCGGTTTTTAGTCAATCAAGGTTTCAATGACTTTTGCGTAATTCTGTGTTTTCTGAAATACCGGAGAACAGATTATCTGCAAAATTAATATTTTAGGACATTGGAGTTCTATATTCTATGTAAGAGCGAAACATGGCACGATAGAAATATTCAGTGCAAATTAGAACGACAATATGTGACAGATGGGATAATCTCCCTCAAAATTAGATGAAAACGAGCAGTCGGTGTTTCAAAGGTACCTAAAAATATATGTGATAGCAATAGAGAAAATAGTAAAGATTAGAAAAAATAGCATTTTGAGTTTCAATGGCGGTGATTATTAATAGAAATTACCTAAAAATATTTGCTTATGAAATATCGAAGCGATAGCAAAGATTAGAAAAGAGTGGTTTCTTTGCAAAAAAATTACATTTAGATATCTCCGAGGGAGATAAATTTAAAACAATGGTTGGGGTTGAGGGGTTAATATCCCGCTGAGATATGTTTATATTGGGATTGAAAGAGAAAAAAACATTGGAAGAAATAGATAGGTATGAAAAATGCTTACATTTACATAATCCATCTGGGCTTGGGGACCCTAAGGACCAGTTACGTTGGTTGATAGGGCGGGCGGGGCGGCAGCGCTTTGTTCTGGCGGGGCTGGGCCGGCTATTTCACGATCTTGCGTAGCTTCGGTATTGTAGTTATCTGTCCACTCTCTCTTTAACTTTCTGCCCGGCTGCATTGGGGCTGCCTCACCCTCTCTGGCTTTCTTGGAAGGAGGGGGCACGCATTCTTCATAATTGACCTTAAAAAGAAGAGAAAAAATTAGTATCAAAATAATTTGCCCCCTTTTTTACAGAAAGAAAGTTAGTACCCTCATCCATCTTTTCAGTAAAGCAAAAAGTAAAAATTTCGCGAGAAATATATTAGGCTTAGAAATCAAACGTTTTTATTAGACAATCAGTAGTCTATAGCCATAGGATAGGAATCATTGTTTCTATTTTTAGCATTTAGAAAAATATTAAATTTTCCGGTCTATAGGCTTTAAATTAGATCGTTAACCCATCGACCTGTAGGCCTATATTTTGCAAACATAGGTTAAAATGCTATTCAATTTATACATAATATTAGCTACATGCAACTCACAAAGACTTTTCTAGCCCTGAAATAGTTTGTTTTCATTTTACACTGATGGCGGTAGAATTGAAGGCATTGCCCTCCCCCTTTACATAATTTACTTACAACGAAGCTGTTAGAAGCCATGTATTGCCCCCTCCCCCCTGTCACATACTGTTCTAAATATATTGTTAAACTTAATTTGAAAATAATCTCTTTCACAGGCTCTCTGACAAATAAAAGGCCCTTACTTTTAATGCGAAGAAATAGTTTGTTTTAATTTTACACTGATGGCGGTATAATTGAAGGCATTGCCCGCCCCCTTTACATAATTTACTTACATCGAAGCTGTTATAAGAAATGTATTGCCCCCCTCCCTTTCACATAATGTTCTAAATATATTGTTAAACTTAATTTGAAAATAATCTCTTTCACCGGCTCTCTGACAAATACAAGGCCCTTACTTTTTATGCGAAGAAATAGTTTGTTTTAATTTTAAACTTAAGTCGTTAGAATTGAAGTCATTGCCCTCCCCCTGTACATAATTTACTTACAACGAAGCTGTTAGAAGCAATGTATTGCCCCCTCTCCCTTTCACATAATGTTCTAAATATATTGTTAAACTTAATTTGAAAATAATCTCTTTCACCGGCTCTCTGACAAATACAAGGTTACGAAACTACAAGCTTAATATACAGCAATTTCTTTTTGCTTAAAACTGTTTTAATTTGACAGCCAAAACAAAACCCTTTGACTAGACCGATAGCGTGAACACACCGGAAAAAGGGTGACAGCTAATTATAGGCCTCACATTGGAGTCTTGTGTCAAATCAGAGCGAGCTAATAACAACAGAGCGATGGATGTCTCAGTTAGAGAAAAGATTACAATTGAGAAAAGTCAAACTTTAACGAAAAGAGAATTATTTCTTTTTGCGAGAATTTGATTGTAAAACAGTGGGGAGGGGGTTAGGTTTCGAGGGTAAAAGAATATATTTTATGTTTTCCATTGATTATAATGATGTTTGTATGGTTTGGGGGGGGTTTGGGGTAATGGAATATATTTACGTTTTAGCTGAATATACTGGAGGACGTCCAAGGAAAATTCATTTGAAAATAAAAATACACATACACTGCTAATTGCGGCTGCCAAGGCCTCAAGCTCATCAATTATGTTAATTGTTCTATCCATTGTAGTTGTTTGCACTGTGTCACAATACTTTCTAATAATTGAATCGTATTACATGTCCGTTATATACGAAATCTCAAGGGCGAATTGTTATGTAACGGCAAAAATTATATGTAAGCAGGCCTCTGATTGGCTGAGAAGGGGGATGTAACCGACTCGCTGATTGGCTGAGAAGGAAACACGTGATCTAACTGTTTCCGGGAAACTCATAACATTTGGTGAGAGCAACAATAACAACAAATACTATTTCTGGACACCATAACATTCGCCTCGAGCATGTACATGACCAAAACAACAACAAATACTATTTCTGGATCATAACATTCGCTGAGGGCGTGCACTTACAACAACATTGAACTTGACAATTGCCTCGGAAACAACAACAACATCGACCTTTGGAAATTTAGGTCATTGACCTCATTAACCACGTGTTCTCCCTAGGGAGGCTATGCCCTTATTTGGGGTGCAAAAAAGTTATAGGTGGCAGCAGGGGTGCCTCGTGGGGCTGGTACCCCCCCTTCTACTTCTAGTTTCATCGGATATAGCTTAAAACCTAGTAAAGAACAAAACACGGCACATAGTAACTAAAAGCTAAGATAATTACATAAAAGATAGATGTAAAATCATTTCTCTGAATTCTTATATAGATTTTATTTATATGTTTGCAACATTTGCATTTTCTACTTAAGATACCAAAAGTGTTGTTTTTCGTCAGGGCATAATTTGTTATTTGGCAAGGGGCAACTGCCCCTTCCAGAACCCATTTCCACCCACCCCCCTCCCAGACCCCAGTTTGTCCCTTAGTTGAAATTTAGTTCTTCAAAAATTGTTTCAAAACTAAGATAAACCTGCACAATTCAGAGAGACGGGCCAGTTTCCATCAGTATTTCTTTGCATTTATGGTACTATAAGGCTTATTTTTTATTTCTTACTGACATTTTCACTTTATCTGGGAAAGTTTGGTCTACCTTTACCCTTCCCCCCCAGAGTTTTGACGAAATTACGCCCCTGTTTTTTTGTGCTATATCACGCTTACGGATGGTAGAATTGGTAAAAATCACGTAGATATGAGCAATAGCTTTCAAATGAGCCATTAAACGTCATTCTAAAAAGTTATACCAGGCGTATCGATATAACGCGTATCGGCATGGATGTATTGTTATTGGGCGTTTTGGTATCGCCTGTATCTTAGACAGATTTTAGTAGCTCATATAAAAGATATTGCTCATATATACGTCCTTCTTTCCAATAAGTTCGACCATCAGCAAGTTCCAAATGGCACTATAAAAAGGCATTTTGGGTGTCTCAAGTGGAAAAGCTGGGGCTACTGGGCTACCAGTGGATGCTTGAATTATGCGGGCTTATCTTAGTTTTGAAAACATTTTTGGAGAAACTAAATTTCACCTGGGGGGATAGCTGTGGTCTGGGAGAGGCAGTTGCTCCCTCTGTCCCATAGAAAATTACGCTCCTGACCACAACCCCTTGCCGCTTAGTGGTTGGAGAAGCGTAGGCATGTGGTTTTGGAACCACTCAAAGTTGTATATTAAAAGAAGGATTACTTATATGTTATGCTTACTTTTTCAAATTATTTACTTCATAACTCCACCGTAATATTCTCTCCATACGTAAGATTGTGCATCTAAAGAGGAAGAAAAACAAACGAAAACGGTTTTGTAGTTCTTCCAGGTAATTCTTCCCAAAATTTTGGAAATTAAAACAGACTTAGTTTGTAATACCATTTATCGTACCTACACAATAAATGATATTTTTTAAAAATTTTTATTCATTTTTGAGTAATGAGTGGCTTTTTATTTAGGGACAGGTCAAATAAATCCCTAAGCCTAAAGGCACAATTCTGTTGAGCTAGCAAAAGTTTCCGCAAGCATGTCGATATACAAACCTGTCCGCTTAGTTAACCTTTTGTGTCGAAGCTACTCGCCTGGAGCTACGTTCTTAAGTGTTACTTAAAAAACTTAAAAAATTTTCACATACTGACCAAAGGTCGGCGTCGCGTAGGTACCGATCTGCCGATTCACTTCCTTCGGTCGGTAGAGTAAAGCGTGGTTGGGGGGGGGCAAATCATATAAGGCCTTCCTTGTTTTTCCCCCAGATTTGTTCAGGTACCCATCTAGAGCTGAGTCAACTCTGGTGGAGCTTACAAGGTCAGACCAATGACCCCGTTCCAAACGAAACAACCAGCGACACCAGGACTCAAACCCCCTGACCTCAGGATTTCAAGACCAGAGCGCTAACCACTCGGCTAGGACGGCTCTCAAGTGTGACTAAATTTAAATTTTTAAAACAAAGAATTAAATATCTATTTCTTCTTTTATTTTTTTTTTTAACGAAAAGACACGACACTATGTTTTGATTTTTTTTTCCACTCTAAACTTATTTTTTCTTCAATTCTCGTAGGGCTTCTTAGTTCAGCTCTTTAATAAGGGTTGAGGTGTCTTATCTCCCCTGGAGTGGATGTGATTAGAAATTATTTTAAAAAATAAGTTTTCGACTGAAACTAAGGACCAAAATTAAAACTTAAAGCGAACAGATATTATTCCGTATAAATAAAAGAGTTCATAGCAGTGTTGTTTCTAAATTAAATTTTAATCAAAAACGAGCATAGATTAATTAAAAAAAACAAAGTTTTTTCGAGGGAAGTAAAGAGCGAAGTTAAAACTTAAAACGAACAAAAATTTAAACGAACAAAAAACGGAGGATTTTAAGTTATGATACAAATTCTAAAGCGAGTTTGTAGTCCTAATACTAATAAGATTCCTTGGCTTCGAACTTATCTAGAAAATTATCATAAATGTCCTTTTCAGATCCAAAACGACAATTAATCATTGAGCTGAGCTCATTGGGCAGAAGAGGTGCCAAATTAAAAGAAAAAATAAATAAAAGAACAATCTAAAAATGCTCTGCTTTTATACTGTTAAAAGTGTCCTTAAAAGGTCTGCGGTACTTGTTAAGAATCCAGTAAACACGCGATAATTGAAGTTTCATTAATGCTAAGGAAATAAAACACAATAGGATGAAAATATAATAGTTCAGAAACGAATTTGGGCTACATATTTGCATACTAGGGGAAGGGGGTAAAGTATAGCATATATTTAATATGTAACCTAGCCTAGGTACCTTTTTTTGCCCCTTCAACCCCAAAAAACTAAAGTTGAAATATTTGTCACAGAGTGATCAATACCTCACTATGCAGCAAAACCCTGTTTTTCATATAACATCTTTGACATTTCGATGCGGTCTTTCCCGCGAGTCTACTGGATTCTTAACAAGTACCAGGTTTACTTTTACCGTACCAAAACTCCTATATTGTTTTGTGTTTTCAGTAAAGCGTTAGTTTTCTGTAATCCTACAAACATAGGGAAATATCACCAGTTGATGCATTTGCATTAGTTTTATTGATATGTGAGATAATAATATTTGTTCGTTTTGAGTATCAGCTTCGCTCTTTGTTTCCCTCGAAAATTTTGTTTTTTCAAATTAATCATAGGCTGCGCGATCGCGCTGCCTAAGTAAACTATGTATTTTTTTTTTCCATACCAGGGCACTTCGTATCGAAAATGTTGTCGTAGAAACTTCGAAAAGGGTTCATTCGATTGGAAATTGGAGTAGCTAGCGCCCTTTTTTAATAGTCGAAAGTGATTAAAGGGCAACTAGCCCCCCCCTCCTCCACGCCCATCATTCCTCCAAACTCAGCCAATCAAAATTTTGAGATATCCATTTTGTTCAGCGTAGTTGATTTCCAGATAGAAAAACTGTTTTTGAGGAGGACACTCCCCTATAACCCTCAGGGCAAGGGTTATAAGCTATGCCCTGGGGGCATATATGAACGATGTTGGCACAATGTACTATTTATTAATTTTTTCCGTTAGAGCAGGGCACTTCGAAACACATCCAATCAAAATTTTGAGATACCCATTTTGTTCAGCATAGTTGATTTCCAGATAGAAATTATGTTTTTGAGGAGGATAGTCCCCCACAGCCCTTAGGGCAAGGGTTGTAAGTTATGCCCTGGGGGCATATAAGGTTTTTTTTATAGAAGGCGTTGTCATAGAAACTTCAAACAAGGCTCATTCCATTGGAAATTCAAAGGGCTATTACCCTTTTTAATAGTCGAAAGTGTGACTTCTCATTTCTTTGGGTTTTTAGACCAATTTATGAAACAAGGAACATTTCAATTGGGGAGTCGTTAACATAAGCTGGACCATTCACCTCTCTTGAATTGAATCCTGACTGAAATATCAGTAACATCTTTTCTTCTTTTTATTCAGTGTTGACATTTTAAACAAAAAGTTTTGCTTCAAGCTTTGCTCATTTCATTCATTATTCATAATGAGCATCTGGATTGTCGAACATCATAATCAGTTCTTATTTAGCGCTTCCATAGATGGAAAAAATTAACCCATTTATAAGCTAATAAATTTAGCCAATGGCTAATATTGATCATCAATTTTCTTTAATTAGATCCCATCCCACGTTAAATTATCAAAAGAAAATGTTCAGTCTTCCAGCCACATATGGCCTAATGCGAATTATAAGGCTTTGTCTTTTCCATGCAGATAGTCCTCACCTACTTGAAAGATTTGACAAGTACGAGATAGGAAAGTGCCCCGGTGGTCAAGCTTCAGGGTGACAGGCGAGGCTTAAAGCTCTTTGTCATGGCGTGGCAGTTTATGACAGTTATATTTAAAACTAGGAGCAGTCTTGAAATTGGGTTTTAACATATAAGTAAATACCTAGAAGATATCACGAAATTACACTTTATGCTTAGGTGGTAATCAAGAAGTTGATACAACTAAGAAGTATAGATATAAATAAATATTGATTCTTCTTGTAAGCAGCAAGACAAGGTAATAATAAAACGAATATTAAGGTAAATAATAGTTATCACAGTGCAATGGCAACAAGAAACTCCTTTGGGAGATACAAACTACTTTGTGGCATCGGGCAATAATTCAATACCTATTCATTTTGACGCTGGTGACAAAGTGGATCAATCTTCACTTGGAAATATGTGATACAAGGATAATCGCCAGCTGTCATTGGGCCGCTGCAAGAACCTTTACTGTCAAAATATGTCGTCAATCTGTTTGCTAGGGGTAAATAAAAGAAAAAATAATTCATGAAATAGTTGAGCTGAAGAAAATCTTGAGCTATATAAGAACATTTAAATGGCGCTTAAGCAGGCTCTAGACTTAGGGCGCTCACCCCTCCCCTCATTCTTCACTGAAATCACCAGTTTTCCACGGATTCCTCAATGATTTCATATCTTTCATATGTTATTTTGCCTAGTTTTTTTTTCAAATTTGTGTTCCATCCCGAAAGCCAGGCATCCTCCAAAAGAAATTCAAACTTTTGTGTCTGACATTGAAAAAATGTATATGCAACTATTGAGCACAGAAGTAGAATGCAAATCAAATAAGATCCAAGCGAAGAAATCCCATAATACCCATTTTTTTAATTTCTTGTCTTTCTAATTATAACTTCTTTGAAATGTCGTGGGGGTACTGAACATTGTTCGAGAATATAGTTGTTGTATCTCATCGTTTAGGCCAAGGGCACCCACAAAAAATTTCAGGAGGAGGTGGGGGTGGGGCACACTAGACTAAAAGAAAATCAGACTCAGATTGAAATTGCGGAAAAATTTATTTCTTTCAAAGATTATAATAGGTGTAGACTTGTCTTAATGTAATTTCCGGAGCCCTAGAATAGGCTACAGAAGGAGTAGAGATAGGAACTTGAAAAAAGCTTCCAAAGGGATATATTATGCTCTGATTTCATTCCTGGAAGCTTCATTTATCTATCCTAGATCCACAGATTTACAAGATCTCAAAACTGTTAAAGTGGGATTTTGCCTAGACATTTCTATTGGCCCATACTCAAAAATCATTTTACCTGCATAGATACCATGTTTTGATTTTATAATGGCTATGTAAAATATACTACTTTCATAACAGGACAATTCTCTCCCTCGAACTAAAATCCCTTGAATCTTCAGACATGTAAAAAAAAAGGACAGAACAACTAAAGAAAAGCTGAATTTAAACATGCAATCCAGCTGTCAAATTGACCAATATTCAACATTCCAATTCAACTGAGTAAAACGAACATGTTCATTTTATTAAAACAAAATTATAACTAGCAAATTTTATCAAATAGTTCGTGATAACGAGCTGTAAGTAAGGTGCGACTAGGGACAATATTCACCAAAATAAAAACGGCATTTTGATGACAAATGACAAATCAAGAGAATTTGCTTTTTATGCTTAACCAAATGTATAAGGTTCATTAAGTTTATTGTTCCCAACCAAAAACTAAGAATCCGAGAAAATTTGCTTGAGTTTTGAAAAAAGGATCCAGAAAAAAGCAAGCGATCATAGTGAAAACCACTTTTTCATAGATTCACCTTATCAGAGAACCCTACGGTAAAGGTTTCAAGCTCCTATCTACAAAATATGGAAATTTGTAAAAAAAAAAAAAAAAAAAAAAAAAAATCCAGAAGAAAGATCGTTTATGCGTGTTTATTTGTTTCGATTTTTTCCCGAGGCGATCGTATCAAACTGAAGGTCCTAGAAAATCGGGAGAGAGCTCATTCGAACGTAAAATAAAAATTCCTTTTTAGTGACCATATAGATTACGCCTCGGGAAAGTGTTGTTTTCTGCTAATTATGGGAGTGGAAAAGGCTAGGTGGGCCATAGTGAGCCCCGTCCGGAAATTTCTTCGGGGTGCGGCAAATGCCACTACGAATATTTTTTCAGCAATTTTAAATGGTAATATTTCCAGTTATATGAAATATTTCAATGCATTTAAATATATGTGTATAATACATTTATCCATCAGAGAATCCTAAGTTAAAGGTTGCGATGGCTTCAGCTACAAAGAAGATCAAATGTAACATATAATTTCCATCCATAGGAATAATAATACCCCTCTTCGTCCACCCGGAATTCAGCAGTAAAGATATACTAATCATCGCAAATTTTAAAGTATTTTCGAATTTTATTCAAAATTTTAATTGCAAACAAACGCTTTAATTCTTAAACAGAAAAACAGAAAAAGTTGGGCAGCACTAATCAATTTACTACTATTGATATACATATATATATATATATATATATATATATATATATATATATATATATATATATATATATATATATATATATATATATATATATATATATATATATATATATATATATATATATATATATATATATATATATATATATATATATATATATATATATATATATATATATATATATATATATATATATATATATATATATATACATATATAGATATAATATAATATATATATATATATATATATATATATATATATATATATATATATATATATATATATATATATATATATATATATATATATATATATATATATATATATATATATATATATATATATATATATATATATATATGTGTGTGTGTGTGTGTATGTGTGTATTAATAGCAATAAACTAGAGGTTTAAGGATCCGCCACATTATATTTTGGTTAAGCCTGGGCATAACGTAGTAAACGATCAGAAATTAAAGTAAAAAAAACAACAACAGTGTTTTCAACTGAAAGTAAGGAGCAGTCTTAAAACCAATTTGAACAGAAATTATTCCTAATATCAGAGGGGCTGTCTCCTCCTTAACTCCTTACTCTGAAGTTTGACTTTTTGTTCAAATTCTTTAAGAAAATTTACTGAAAACAAGGGCCATTCAATTGGAAAAAGAAGGTTTTTTTAAGCATTAAGAACTTTAGCATAATAAGCGAGGAGTTGAGGAGGGGGCATAATAATTTCAGTTCGTTTTAAACTTTAAAGTTGGTCCTTACTTTTAGTTCAAATATGTTCTTTATTTGTTTAATTACATTTCATGAAACGGGATAGTCTTATGAACACGATACTTTTGCTAACGCTGAAAAAACGGTCAATATTTCAACGCTCTCTGTCTGGTTTTTGATTGGTAGCAAAGCTTAGAGACAAACATATTTTGGAACATAAAAAAAAAAAATATGTCAAGTAAAGTAAAAGTATATATAATGAGAAAAGTAAAGTAATTACAAAAAATACACAAAACTATGGCCTATTTATGAAAAACAATATAAAAACTCCTAGTATTCAGTTGTGTTGAGCAATGCCGAAGCGTTGAACGGACATTATTCAACAGTATCGCTGTCTTTGAACTCTTTTATCAGACACCGTTATATTAAACACCTTCAGACTCTGTAATCATAAAAAGCAAAGCATTTTCAAAGCAGTTTGTTCAAAATTAAGTATTGAAACCAAGATTAAGAAAATCAAATAAGAATTTCTAGTGCTGGGCATCATTGAGAAAGACTGTAAGTGTTGGACGTTACAGAATAATATTGATATTTTTAGCTTAATTTTGAATACTAAAAACTGATGTATTTGATGACTTTATACTTTAGAAAATTAAAATTTCTATCAAAGAGAGCAACTAGATCAGTACACTCCCTCCTGGTACAAAAAAATAATAATAATAATAAAACACACAAGTTAAATATCCAACATCGAAGTTAAATATCCAACTTGGGATATTTAACTTCGAACTGCAAACAAATATGTATTTGGAATCATATGCAGCATAATAGCGCTGCCTAAGTAAAGAGTGATGTGGGCACAATTTTTTTTTTTTTTTTTTTTTTTTTTTTTTTTAGATCAGGGTATTTCGTATCGAAGGAGTTGTCGTAGAAAGTTCAAAAAAGGCTCATTCGATTGGAAATGTAAAGGGCTAATGCCTATTTTAATAGTCAAAAGAGATTGGATGGCAGCTAACCCCCTTCCCACGCCCACCATTTCCCCAAACACATTCAATCAAATTTTTGATATAGCCATTTTCTTCAACATAATTGAAAAATCAGGATATTATGTCTTTAAGGATGATAACCCCTCCACAGCCCTCAGGCCAAGGGTGGTAAGTTCTACGCTGGGGGGATTTAAGATTTATATAGAAAGGGTGATCGTATAAACTTCAGAGGGAGCTCATTGGATTGATATTCAGAAGTTTTAGTGCCCTTTTTCAGACTCAGAGTGATCGGAGGGTGAATACCCCCCCCCCACACCCACACACACGCCTGTTATTTTCCCAAGATGCATCTGATAGAAATTTTGAAATGACCATTTGTTGTCGTAGAAACTTCAAAAACTGCTCATTCGATTAAAAATTGAAAGGGTTAGTGCCCTTTTTAATAGTCAAAAGTAATTGGAGGGTAACTAACCCCCTCCCACGCCCACCATTTCTCCAAACACACCCAGTCCAAATTTTGAGATAGCCATTTTGTTCAACGTAATTGAAAGGTCCGGAAATTATGTTTTTGAGGATGACAATTCCCCCAGAGCCCTCAGGGCAAACTTTGTAAGTTATGCCCTGGGGAATATAAGGTATTTATAGAAAGGGTGATCGTATAGCCTTTGGAGAGGGCACATTGGATTTGTGGTCAGGAATTCTAGTGCTCTTTTCAAGATTCAGAGTGATAGCAGTGGGTTTACCCCCCCCCCCCAACCTTGTATTTTACAAAAAATACATTTGATTTTAATTTTGAGATGGCCATTACTTGTCGTAGAAACTTCGAAAATAGCTCATTCAATTGGAAATAGAAAATGCCAGTGCTCTTTTTAATAGTCGAAAGTGATTGGAGGGAAACCACTGTATATAAATATAATTTATAGTAAAGAGCGACCCTGCTCAATAGTAATCAAAACAATAAAAAAACGGAATTTTGATACCAATAGATACATCAAAAGATGTTTATGCTGATTTCAAATATATAAGTTTCATCAAGTTTTAGTTTCGCGCCTGAGGAAATTTGCCTTATTTTCGAAAAAAGGAGGGAACGACCCCTAAAAGTCTTAGAACCTTAATGAAAATCACACCACCAGATTCAGCGTATCAGAGAACCCTATTGCTAGATGTTTCAATCTCCTATCTGCAAAGATGTGGAAATTTGTATTTTTTGCCAGAAGAAAGATCACGGATGCGTGTTTATTTGTTGTTTTGTTGTTTTTTCCCCAGGGGTGATCGTATCGACCCGGTAATCCTAGAATATTGCGGGAGGACTCATTCGAACAAAAATTAAAAGTTCTAGCGTTTTTTTAAGTTATCAAAAAATGGAGGGCAATCAGACCCCCTCCCACGCTCATTTTTTCCCAAAGTCACTCGATGAAAATTTTGAGATAGCGATTTTGTTCAGCATGATCAAAAAACATAATAAATATGTCTTTGAGGATGACTCAACCCCCCACAGTCCCCGGGGGAAGGGCTGCAAACTATGAGCTTTGCCCAATGTTTACATATAGGCCATTATTGGTTAATGGGAAGTATATAGACGTTTTCAGGGGGGATTTTTTTCTGGTAGTGGTTTTCAGTGGATCGAGGTATACGTGGGAGGACCTTTCCATGGAGGAAGTTTTTATGGGGGAAGGTACATTAATATGAAGGGGTCACCAGATTTCCCAGCATTATTAAAAAAAAAACGATCAGAAATTAAATAAAAAAGAAACAAATTTCCAACTGAAAAACTTTTCAACTGAAAACTTTTCAACATCAAAACTTAAAACGAACAGAAACTATCACGTATATGATTCGGTTCATCCCCAAGTCATATTTCGCTCTTTACGCTAAAGTTTCTTTAGTACTTTCATAAGAGCTATTTATTCTAAATAACGGCCTGTGTGATTAAGGGTAATCTTAAAGTGGGAAAAAATTTGTACTTTAGCGTAAAGAGCGAGGTATTGACTAGGGGTTGAACCCCCCTAGTGTACGTTATAAAAATATACGGATATAGAAGTTCGATACGTAAGTTATTTCGTAAGTTACGTGTATTTATTACTAATAAAAACGTTCGCAAATAAAATTAAACAACTTTCGAGAAAGCCATTTAGCCAAAAAAAAAAGAAGTAAAATTAATGTGCAAATTTCGTCTTAATTATTCATGTACTGTGAGCCAACATCAAAACCTGCATTAATTTAAAAACGCTCAGAAATTAAATAAAAAAACAAGTTTTTCTTCTAACTGATAGTAAGGAGCGATATTAAAACTTAAAACGAACAGAAATTATTCCTTATATGAAAGGGGCTTCTCCTCTTCAACGCCTCGCTCTTTACGCTAAATTTTGACTCTTTCTCACAACTCTATTTTCTAAAACAATAATACACTTTAGTGTAAAGAGCGAGGCGTTGAGGAGGGGACAGCCTCCGTAGCGGTCAAGAGTATACACTTGACCGCTGATGGCAGATTAAATGGGAGGAGCTATTTGTACGTGCCGAGGATGTAGTAGCTAAAAATCACTAAGCCGTGTTCTTACTGTTATATTATCTAAATACAGGGAGAGCAACTAACCCCCCTCCCATGCCCACCATTTCCCCAAACACATCCAATAAAAAATTTTAGATACCCTTTTTGTTGAACGTAATTGAAAGGTCTGCAAATTATGTCTTTGAGGATGGCAATCCCCCCCCCAAAGCCCTCGGGGCAAAAGTTGTAAGTTATGCTCTGGGGACATATAAGGTATATATAGAAAGGGGGATTGTATAAACTTGGAAGGGTGCTCAATGGATTAGTAATCAGTCTCAAAGACTTTTTAAGACTCAAAGTGATCGGAGGGAGGATACCTCCCCCCACACTTCGTATTTTCCCGAAATGCATCTGATCGAAATTTTCAGATGGCCATTTGTTGTCGTAGAAAAGTGATTGCTGATTGGTTGGAAAAGTGACTTAGTTAAAAGTGATTTGAGGGCAACTAACCCCCTCCCTCGTCCACCATTTCCCCAAACATATTCAATCAAAATTTTGAGATAACCATTTTGTTCGACGTAATTGAAAAGACCGGAAATTATGTTTTTGAGGATGAACACCCTCCCCACAGCCCTCGGGGCAAGGTAAGCTATGCCCTGGGGGCATATAAGGTTTATATAGAAAGGCTGATCGTATAAACTTTGGAGATGACTCGTTTAATTGGTGAACAGAAGTTCTTGTGCCCTTTTTAAGATTCAGAGTAATTGGAGGGTGAATAGCTCCCATCGCCCCAAACCTCATATTTTTTCCGTAATGCATCTGATACAAATTTTGAGATAGTCATTTGTTGTTGTATAAACTTCGAAAAAGGCTCATTCGATTGGAAATTGAAAGGTGATTAAAAGTGATTGGAGGGCAACAAGCCTCCGAACCACGCTCATCAACTCCTAAAACACAACTAATCAAAACTTTGAGATAGCCATTTTGTTCAGTGTTTTGAAAGGTCTGGAAATCGTGTCTTTGACAACCCCTCTACCTTCTGAAGACCAGAACATAATTTGCACT
Source organism: Artemia sp. Qi Xiang Cuo (assembly GCF_049724085.1). Lineage (NCBI taxonomy): Eukaryota > Metazoa > Arthropoda > Branchiopoda > Anostraca > Artemiidae > Artemia > Artemia sp. Qi Xiang Cuo. The sequence continues at coordinate 16,374,936 of NC_142795.1, forward strand.
TAACTGAAAAAGAAATTGGCTGTGGATTGTCTGTTTAGTATACATATAGTGATATATTCCTTAAAGTTTTTATAATTTTTAATTTATTAAAGTTAAAAAAGTTAAAACATTTTAAACATATTTTGTTTATTTAAATCATACAATAAATAACCGAGTCAAGCTCAAAACAAGCAACATTTACCAGGAGTAGGGCTGAAAACCCCCACGCCTTCTCAAAGCCAGAACATGATTTGCACTTTACTGAAAACATAATAAATTTAAAATGTTTTCACCTTGTCTTTACTTTTTAAAAATGTTTTACTACATATATGAAAGGGGAAGTCCTTCCTTTGTACTCCAATTACAGCGCGAGTGTCTGGTGCCCTTTTTAAGGGTAACAAGAGATGGGAGGGCGAGCAGCCTTTCTCTCAAGCCCATTCATTTTCCAAACGTATCCAGTCAACATTTTTAGACAGCCGTTTTATTCAGCATAGTAGAACGGTCCAGCAACTATGTCCTTAGGGATATTGGGCATGTCAACCCCCCAGTTATGCAATTGACTCATTGGACTTTGAAGCTAAATGCTGCTTTAAAATAATTCAAAAGGCATTGTGTTTAACGGTTGCCAATGAGACACCTCAGCAATATACCAAGAACGACTGGGGTTGTTCAGTTTCAACTTTAGGGGATACTGCTATTATTACTTCTGCTCTTTCAATTTAAATAAATTAAAAGAGTGTAAGTATATCCAGGTTGTCAAAGAGCATAGATAGAATCTTTTGGGAAGGACATTAAGTGTTATTTTTCAGATCAACTTCAGAAGCTATAAAACTAAGCTAAAAAATACTGTTTGTGTCAGGACTAAAATTTGTTGAAAAAGTTTCTCCAACATACAAATAGCAACCCATACTTTGGATTCTTATAGAAGAAAACTGAAAAGATATACATTTTTTTGTCATGAATAAGACTATGTAAATAAAAAACAAACAGAAATTAATTAAAAAAAATCTATTTCCACAAAGCGAGTTTTTCAACGGAAAGTAAAGAATTCCCTTAAGACTAGAATGATCAAAATTAAGTCAAATAATCTTCCAAACGTAAAACTACCACAAATCACTATCAATAAATAAATGAAACTAAAATGAGCATAAATTACAATAAATAGCTGAGTCAAACTCAAAACAAGTAAAAATTAACTTAAGTAGGGCTGATAACCCCTATGTCAGTAGTAATCAAGGTTCCATTTCTAAGGGTTTATGTTCCTTCCTGTATTATTTGCGGCCTTTACATTCCATGGTAGCTTTCCATGGTTGATTACCAGACTGATTAATGCAATTGATGTCAATTGCATATGGAATTATACAAAACCTACCAGACAAGTTTCCGGGCCAACCAGACATGTTTCTAGGCCAACCAGACAGGTTTCTGGTGGGTATAGAATTTGAGAGTCGATAGAGTGAAATTATGTCACTATTCTAGTTTTTCTAAACCGGTATTGCCTATAACTTAATAAAGGGTTAAGGTGATTAGCGATTACGAGCGAGGATAGTACGAATTGCTTGTGAAAAACCCGGATGAATTAGTTGAAAATAAAGTTTTAACAAGAAATGTCTGAAAAGTAACGATAGAATGAAATTGTGACTTGACCTAGCTTTACCTCTCCAATGTGGTCTGTATAATACACAAGTAACGTTTGAAAAGTATTGTCAATTTAAAATAGTGATCTAACGTTCCCTTCGTCCCCCTATTTCTGAGGGCTGGGGAGGGTTGGAGAGGGGGAGGGGGAGTCAATTTTGGAGGTAAAACTAAAAAATACTCAGAATCAAAAATAAATGAGATCTGTCTAAAGGGGAAAGCTCAGAATCCCTTCGTTCCCACATTTCTGAGGGCCAGGGGAGGGGGGAGGGGGTAAATTTTGGATGCAAAACCAAAAATACTCAGAATCGAAAATAAATGGAATCTGCTTCAAGGGCAAGGCTCAGAGGCCCCTCTTTCCTCCATTTCTGAGGCCAGGGGTGGGGTCAATTTTGGAAGGAAAACCAAAAATACTCAGAATCAAAAATAAATGAGATCTGCCTCAAGGGGAAGGCTCAGAGGCCCTTCGTTCCCACATTTCTGAGGGCAGGGGAGGGGGGAGGTCAATTTTGGAGGGAAAACCAAAAATACTCAGAATCGAAAATAAACGAGATCTGCCTCAAGGGGAAGGCTCAGAAGCCCTTCGTCCCCACATTTCTGAGGGCCAGGGGAGGGGGTCAATTTTGGAGGCAAAACCAAAAATACTCAGAATCGAAAATAAATGGAATCTGCCACAAGGGGAAGGCTCAAAGACCCTTCGTTCCTCCATTTCTGAGGGGCAGGAGAGGGGGGGGGGTCAATTTTGGAGGGAAAACAAAAAATACTCAGTATCGAAAATACAGGAGATCTGCCTCAAGGGGAAGGCTCAGGGGCCCTTCGTTCCTCCATTTCTGAGGGGCAGGAGAGGTGGGGGGTCAATTTTGAAGGGAAAACCAAAAATACTCAGAATCGAAAATAAACGAGATCTGCATCAAGGGGAAGGCTCAGAGGCCCTTCGTTCCCACATTTCTGAGGGCCAGGGAAGGGGGGAGGGGGTCAATTTTGGAGGGAAAACCAAAAATACTCAGAATAGAAAATAAATGGAATCTGCCTCAAGGGCAAGGCTCATAGGCCCTTTGTTCCCATATTTCTGAGGGCCAGGGGAGGGGGGAGGGGGTCAATTTTGGAGGGAAAACCAAAAATACTAAGAATCGCAAATAAATCGAATCTGGCTCAAGGGCAAGGCTCAGAGGCCCCTCCTTCCTCCATTTCTGTGGGCAGGGGAGGGGTCAATTTTGGAGGTACAACCAAAAATACTTAGAATCAAAAATAAATGGGATCTGCCTCAAGTGGAAGGCCCAGAGGTCCTTCATTCCCCCATTTCTGAGGGCAGGGTAGGGGGGGTGAATTTTGGAGGGAAAACCAAAAATGCTCAGAATCGAAAATAAATGGTATCTGCCTCAAGGGCAAGGCTCAGAGGCCCTTCGTTCCCCATTTCTGAGGGCAGGGGAGGAGGGGGTCAATTTTGGAGAGAAAACCAAAAATTATCAGAATCGAAAATAAATGGGATCTGCCTCAAGGGCAAGGCTCAGAGGCCCTTCGTTCCCCCATTTCTGAGGGCAGGGGAGGAGGGGGTCAATTTTGGAGGGAAAACCAAAAATACTCAGAATCGAAAATAAACGGGATATGCCTCAAGGGGAAGGCTCAGAGTCCTTTCGTTCCTCCATTTCTAAGGGCCAGGAGAGGAGGGGGTCAATTTTGGAGGGAAAACCAAAATACTCAGAATCGAAAATAAACGGATCTGCCTCAAGGGAAGGCTCAGAGAAGGCCTGGGCTGATGTTTGCAAGTTGAAGAATTTGTCTTTGTTGGTTTGAATGTCTAAATTCCCTGTCGTTCTCGGTTTATATGTCTGATTCTTTTTGTTTGCATGTCCGGGCTGTTGTTTGCAAGTTCAAGTTGGGTTTTCAGGCCTAGGTTTTTTAGATTTTTCTGGGTGTTTGGTTCTCAGGGTTTATTATTTGAGAAGTTAACTTTAGTATTTCGTGATTTGACGTGCCTGAAATCATGAATTAGAATAGTTAATTAGCTGTTTGGGTTTTCAGACCTAGTTTTTTAGATTTTCGTAGGTGTTAGGTTCCTGGGATTTAGTATTTGGGAAGTTAACTTTAGTATTTCGTATTTGACGTCCCTGATATCTTGAATTAGAATATTTAATTGGCTGTTTGGGGATTTTCAGACCATGGTTTTTTAAATTTTGGTGTGTGTTTGACTCCTGGGGTTTATTATTTGAGAAGTTAACTTTAGTATTTTGTGGTTTTACGTGCCTGAAATCATAAATTAGAATATTTAATTAGCTGTTTAGGGTTTTCAGACCATGGTTTTTTAGATTTTCGTGGATGTTTGACTCCTGGGGTTTATCATTTGAGAAGTTAACTTTAGTATTTTGTGGTTTTACCTGCCTGAAATCATGAATTAGAATAATTAATTACCTGTTTAAGGTTTTCAGACCTATGTTTTTTAGATTTTCGTGCGTGTTTCGTTCCCGGGGCTTATTATTTGAGAATTTAACTTTAGTATTTCGCGATTTAACGTGCTGAAATCATGAATTAGAATAGTTAATTAGTTGTTTGGGTTTTCAGACCTAGTTTTTTAGATTTTTGTGGGTGTTAGGCTCCTGGGATTTATTATTTGAGAAGTTAACTTTAGTATTTCATAGTTTGACTTGCCTGAAATCATGAATTAGAATATTTAATTGGCTGTTTGGCGATTTTCAGACCTAGGTTTTTTAGATTTTCGTGTGTGTTTGACTCCTGGGGTTTATTATTTGAGAAGTTAACTTTAGTATTTTGTGGTTTTACGTGCCTGAAATCACGAATTAGAACAGTTAATTAGCTGTTTGGGTTTTAAGTCCTAGTTTTTTAGATTTTCATGAGTATTAGGTTCCTGGGATTTATTATTTGAGAAGTTGACTTCAATATTTCGTATTCGACGTGCTTAAAATCATGAATTAGAATATTTAATTGGCTGTTAGGGGATTTTAAAACCTATGTTACTTAGGTTTTCGTGTATGTTTGAATCCTGGGGTTATTATTTGAGAAGTTAACTTTAGTATTTTGTGGTTTTACGTGCCTGAAATCATAAATTAGAATATTTAATTAGCTGTTTAGGGTTTTCAGACCTAGGTTTTTTGGATTTTCGTGGATGTTTGACTCCTGGGGTTTATTATTTGAGAAGTTAACTTTACTATTTTGTGGTTTTACGTGCCTGAAATCATGAATTAGAATAGTTAATTATCCTACCTGTTTAGTGTTTTTAAACCTAGGTCTCTGAGATTTTTGTGTTTGTTTGACTCCTGTGGTTTATTATTTGAGAAGTTAACTTTGATGTATTATGATTTTATGTGACTGAAAGCATAAATTAGAATAGTTAATTAGTTTTTTGAGTTTTCAGGCGTAGTTTTTTAGATTTTCGTGAATGTTTGACTCCTGGGGTTCATTATTTAAAAAGTTAACTTTAGTATGTAAAAGGTTCTTCCTTGATGTAACTTCTTGCATACACAATAAAGAAATTTCATCGTAGAAACGATAAAAAAATTGTAAGTAAGTAGAAAATTATTTCTTTAATTCACATGTGTGATAAACAAAAAGAAATTTCGTTCAAGAAATTATGACAAAGTTCTAAGTAAGTAACAAATTCTTTATTGTTTTCACGACTTAGATACATGATGTAGAAAATATATCAAGAAGCTATAAAAAAATTCTCAGTAAGTAACAATATCTTTCTTGAAGTCAACTCTTGGATACACAATACGAAAATTTCATTCAAGAAATTATGAAAATATTTGTAAGTAAGTAGCAAATTCTTTCTTGAATTCACCTGCTGGATAAACAAAAAGACATTTCGTTCAAGAAATTATGAAAAAATCGCAAGTAAGTAACAAACTCTTTATTGTTTTCACTTCTTGGATATACAATGCGGATATTTCATTCAATAAATTATGAAAAAATTGTAAGCAAGTGACAAATTCTTTCTTGAAGTCAAATCTTTGATACACAGTGCAAAAACATCATTTGAGAAACTATGAAAAATATTTTAATAAGTCAGTAAACAATTATTTCTTTAAGTCATCTCTTGGATGAGCAATGGAGAAAATTCATTTAAGAAGTTATGAAAAAATTGTGAGTAAGTAGCAAATTTTTTCTTGAATTCACCTCCTGGATAAACAAAAAGACATTTCGTTCAAGAAATTATGACAAAATTCTAAGTAAGTAACAAACTCTTTCTTGAAGTTACCTCTTGGATACACAATGCAGAAATTTCATTTAAGAAATTATGAAAAAATTGTAAGCAAGTAACAAACTCTTTCCTGAAGTTACCTCTTGGATACACAATGCAGAAATTTTATTTAAGAAACTATGAAAAAAATTGTAAGTAAGTAAGTAAGTAACAAATTCTTTCTTGAAGTCACTTCTTGGATACACAATACAGAAATTTCATTATAGAAACTATGAAAAAAATTGTATGTAAGTAGCAAATTCTTTATTTTATTCACCTGCTGGATAAACAAAAAGACATTTCGTTCAAGAAATTATGACAAAATTCTAAGTAAGTAACAAACTCTTTATTGTTTTCACGACTTAGATACACGATGTAGAAATTTAATTCAAGAAATTATGAAAAATTCTCAGTAAGTAACAATTTCTTTGAAGTCAACTCTTGGATACACAATACGGAAATTTCATTCAAGAAATTATGAAAATATTTGTAAGTAAGTAACAAACTCTTTATTGATTTCACCTCTTGGATATACAGTACAGATACTTCATTCGATAAATTATGAAAAAATCGCAAGTAAGTAACAATTTCTTTATTGTTTTCTCCTCTTGGATATACAATGTGGATATTTCATTCAGTAAATTATGAAAAATTGTAAGTAAGTAACTAACTCTTTATTGATTTCACCTCTTGGATATACAGTACAGATACTTCATTCGATAAATTATGAAAAAATCGCAAGTAAGTAACAAACTCTTTATTGATTTCACCTCTTGGATATACAGTACAGATATTTCATTTAAGAAACTATGAAACTATTTTAAATAAGTAAGTAACAAATTCTTTCTTGAAGTCACCTCTTGGATACACAATGCAGAAACTTCATTTAAGAATCTATGAAAAAATTGTAAATAAGTAAGTAAAAAATTCTTTCTTGAAGTCACCTCTTGGATACACAATGCAGAAATTTCATAAAAGAAATTATGAAAAGATTGTAAGTAAGTAGCAAATTCTTGCTTGAATTCACCTGCTGGATAAACAAAAAGAAATTTTGTTCAAGAAATTATGACAAAATTATAAGTAAGTTATAAACTCTTTATTGTTTTTACGACTTAGATATACGATTTAGAAATTTAATTCAAGGAATTATGAAAAAATTTACAGTAAGTAACAATTTCTTTCTTGAAGTCAACTCTTGGATACACAATACGGAAATTTCATTCAAGAAATTATGCAAATATTTGTAAGTAAGTAACAAACTCTTTATTGATTTCACCTCTTGGATATACAGTACAGATACTTCATTCAATAAATTATGAAAAAATCGCAAGTAAGTAACAAACTCTTTATTGTTTTCACCTCTTGGATATACAATACGGAAATTTCATTCAATAAATTATGAAATTTTTTATCAAGTAACAAACTCTTTGAAGTCACCTGTTGGATACACAATACAGAAATTTCATAAAAGAAATTATGAAAAAATTGTAAGTAAGTAGCAAATTCTTTCTTTAATTCACCTGATGGATAAACAAAAAGACATTTCGTTCAAGAAATTATGAAAAAATTTTAAGTAAGTAACAAACTCTTAATAGTTTTCACGACTTAGATACCCGATGTAGAATTTATTCAAGAAATTATAAAAAAAGGAAAGTAAGTAACAAACTCTTTATTGATTTCACCTCTTGGATACAAAAAAAGACATTTCATTCAAGAAATTAGGACAAAATTCTAAGTAAGTAAAAAAACTCATTCTTGAATTCGCCGTTTGAATGCACAATACAGAAATTTCAGTCTATATGACCTCCACACGTTATTAAACACGTTTTGAAACTAAATGCTATTTGCTCGTCTTTCCTTGGTGCCTTTCCAAACGATCGGGGATTCCCCACTGGTTCCTACACATTGCAAAATAGTGAGCAGTACGTAAACTCCACGTTTTCAACCAGACTGGTTTTTTAGAAAACACCCATTTTTTTAGGGGTCAATCAGAGACAGCGGAGATTGCTCAATATACAATAACTTGATTGTTGATTGGTTACACACTGCAACGGCGCATACTGAGAGAGACATGTAAAGTCGACATAGCTTTATTTCATTTTTTAAGGTCAATTTAGACGAAGTTACATGCGCGCATGCAACCTCGTCTAGATTAACCTCAAAAAATGAAATAAAGCTATGTCGACTTTGCATGTCTCTCTCACTATGTATGCGCCGCTATGGTGTGTAACCAATCACCAATCAAGTTATCGTATATTGAGCACCTCTATCTCTGATTGGCCCAAAATGGATGTTGTCTAATAACTAGTATCGTTGAACGTGAAATTTCCTGCTCACTTTTGCAATGTAGTCCAAGAGTTGACGTTCAAGAAAGAAAGTTGATTAGCATTAGCTGAGAACGTGTTTATCACTGAGAGTTTCCATGAATGAAATTTCTGCATCGTGTATCTAAGACGTGAAAACAATAAAGAGTTTGTTACTTACTTAGAATTTTGTCATAATTTCTTGAATGAAATTTCCGTATTGTGTATCCAAGAGGTGTATTCAAGAAAGAGTTTGTTACTTACTTTCCTTTTTTATAATTTCTTGAATAAAATATCCGTATTGTGTATCCAAGAGGGGACTTCAAGAAAGAGATTGTTACTTACCTGGAATTTTCTCATAATTTCTTGAATGAAATTTCCGTATCGTATTGCGCGTCCAAGAGGGGACTTCAAGAAAGAGATTGTTACTTACTTAGAATTTTCTCATAATTTCTCGAATGAAATTTCCATATTGGGTATCCAAGAAGTGTATTCAAGAAAGAGTTTGTTACTTACTTACAATTTTTTTATAATTTCTTGAATGAAATATCTGTACTGTTCATCCAGGAGGAGAATTCAAGAAAAAGTTTGCTACTTACTTACAATTTTTTCACAATTTCTTGAGTGAAATTGCTGTATAGTCTGTCCAGGAAGCGAGCTCAAGAAAGAGTTTGTTTGCAATGTTTTTCATAGTTTCGTGAATTAAATTTCTGTATTGTGCAACCCAATGGCGAATTCAAGAAAGGGTTTGTTACTTATTTAGAATTTTGTCATAATTTCTTGAATGAAATGACTTTTTTGTTTATCCAAGAGGCGAATTCAAGAAAGAATTTGTTACTTACTTACTTACAATTTTTTCATAGTTTCTTAAATGAAGTTTCTGCATTGTGTATCCAAGAGGTGACTTCAGGAAAGAGTTTGTTACTTGCTTACAATTTTTTCATAATTTATTGAATGAAATTTCCGTATTGTATATCCAAGAGGTGAAAACAATAAAGAGTTTGTTACTTACTTGTGATTTTTTCATAATTTCTTGAATGAAGTATCTGTAATGTATATCCAAGAGGTGAAATCAATAAAGAGTTTGTTACTTACTTAGAATTTTGTCATAATTTCTTGAACGAAATGTCTTTGTTTATCCAGCAGGTGGATTCAAGAAAGAATTTGCTACTTACTTACAATTTTTTCATAATTTCTTTAATAAAATTTCTGTATTGTGTATCCAAGAAGTGACTTCAGGAAAGAGTTTGTTACTTGCTTACAATTTTTTTATAATTTCTTAAATGAAATTTCTGCATTGTGTATCCAAGAGGTAAATTCAAGAAAGAGTTTGTTACTTACTTAGAATTTTGTCATAACTTCTTGAATGAAATGTCTTTTTATTTATCCAGCAGGTGAATTCAAGAAAGAATTTGCTGCTTACTTACAATTTTTTCATAATTTCTTTAATGAAATTTCTGTAATGTGTATCCAAGAGGTGACTTCAAGAAAGAATTTGTTATTTACTTGCAATTTTTTCATAGTTTCTTAAATGAAGTTTATGCATTGTGTATCTAAGAAAAAAAGTTTGTTACTTGCTTACAATTTTTTTCATAATTTATTGAATGAAATTTCCGTCTTGTATATCCAAGAAGTGAAAACAATAAAGAGTTTGATACTTACTTGCGATTTTTTCATAATTTCTTGAATGAAGTATCTCTACTGTATATCCAAGAGGTGAAATCAATAAAGAGCTTGTTACTTACTTACAAATATTTTCAAAATTTCTTGAATGAAATATCCTTATTATGTATCCGAGAGTTGACTTCAAGAAAGAAATTGTTACTTACTGAGAATTTTTTCATAATTTCTTGAATTAAATTTCTACATCGTGTATCTAAGTCGTGAAAACAATAAAAAGTTTGTTACTTACTTAGAATTTTGTCATAATTTCTTGAACGAAATGTCTTTTTGTTTATCCAGCAAGTGAATTCAAGAAAGAATTTGCTACTTACTTACAATTTTTTCATAATTTCTTTAATGAAATTTCTGTATTGTGTATCCAAGAGGTGACTTCAAGAAAGAATTTATTACTTACTTAAAATTTTTTCATAGTTTCTTAAATGAAGTTTCTGCATTGTGTATCCAAGAGGTGACTTCAGGAAAGAGTTTGTTACTTGCTTACAATTTTTTTCATAATTTATTGAATTAAATTTCCGTATTGTATATCCAAGAGATGAAAACAATAGAGTTTGTTACTTACTTGTAATATTTTTATAATTTCTTGAATTAAGAATCTGTACAGTATATACGTGAGGTGAAAGCAATCAAGAACTTCTCACCTACTTACAAATATTTTCACAATTTCTTGAATGAAATTTCCGTATTGTGTTTCCGAGAGTTGACTTCAAGAAAGAAATTGTTACTTACTTAGAATTTTTTCATAATTTCTTGAATTAAATTTCTACAATGTGCATCTAAGTCGTGAAAACAATAAAGAGTTTGTTACTTACTTTTGTCATAATTTTGTCATAATTTCTTGAACGAAATGTCTTTTTGTTTATCCCGCAGGTGAATTCAAGAAAGAATTTGCTACTTAGTTACAATTTTTTCATAATGTCTTTAATGAAATTTCTGTATTGTGTATCCAAGAGGTGACTTCAGGAAAGTCTGTTACTTGCTTACAATTTTTTTCATAATTTATTGAATGAAATTTCTGCATTGTGTATCCATGAGGTAACTTCAAGAAAGAGTTTGACTTCAGGAAAGAGTTTGTTACTTGCTTACAATTTTTTCATAATTTATTGAATGAAATTTCCGTTTTGTATATCCAAGAGGTGAAAACAATAAAGCGTTTGTTGCTTACTTGTGATTTTTTCATAATTTCTTGAATGAAGTATCTGTACTGTATATCCAAGAGGTGAAATCAATAAAGAGCTTGTTACTTACAAATATTTTCATAATTTCTTGAATGAAATTTCCATATTGTGTATCCAAGAGTTGACTTCAAGAAAGAAATTTTTACTTACTGAGAATTTTTTCATAATTTCTTGAATTAAATTTCTACATCGTGTATCTAAGTCGTGAAAACAATTAAGAGTTTGTTACTTACTTAGAATTTTGTCATAATTTCTTGAACGAAATGTCTTTTAGTTTATCCAGCAGGTGAATTCAAGAAAGAATTTGCTACTTACTTACAATTTATTCATAATTTCTTTAATGAAATTTCTGTATTGTGTATCCAAGAGGTGACTTCAAGAAAGAATTTGTTACTTACTTACTTACAATTTTTTCATAGTTTCTTAAATGAAGTTTCTGCATTGTGTATCCAGGAGGTAACTTCATGAAAGAGTTTTTTTCTTGCTTACAATTTTTTCATAATTTCTTAAATGAAATTTCTGCATTGTGTATCCAAGAGGTAACTTCAAGAAAGAGTTTGTTACTTACTTAGAATTTTGTCATACTTTCTTGAACGAAATGTCTTTTTGTTTATCCAGCAGGTGAATTCAAGAAAGAATTTGCTACTTACTTACAATTTTTTCATAATTTCTTTAATGAAATTTCTGTATTGTGTATCCAAGAGGTGACTTCAAGAAAGAATTTGTTACTTACTTACTTACAATTTTTTAATAGTTTCTCAAATGAAGTTTCTGCATTGTGTATCCAAGAGGTTACTTCATGAAAGAGTTTGTTACTTGCTTACAATTTTTTCATAACTTCTTAAATGAAGTTTCTGCATTGTGTATCCAAATAGGCAATACTGTTTTAGAAAAACTAGAATAGTAATTTAAGTTTGTTTCATCTGATTCTAAGACATTTAAAAAAAAGTTGAAAAAAAGGGGGGACAAAGTAAAGAAAAACCACACGGAATCAGGCAACCGAGTCTCTCAAACCCCATAAAGCTCTTTTAAAAGATACAATAACTACTTGTTTACAACAAAAATTTCGTTTTTAATGAGCACTAAGTAAAGAAAAACCACACGGAATCAGGCAACCGAGTCTCTCAAACCCCATAAAGCTCTTTTAAAAGATACAATAACTACTTATTTAACACAAAATTTCGTTTTTAATGGGCTCCAAGTAAAGAAAATCCACACGGAATGAGGCAACAGAATCTCTCAAACCCCTTAAAATTCTTTTAAAAGACACAAAAACTATTTATTTACAAAAACAATTTTGTTTTAATGGGTACGAAGTACAGAAAAACCACACGGAATAAGGCAACCGTGTCTCTCAAACCCCACAAAGCTCTTTTAAAAGATACAAAAACTACTTATTTAACACAAAAATTTCGTTTTTAATGGGCACTAAGTAAAGAAAAACCACACGGAATCAGGCAACCAAGTCTCTCAACCCCCGTAAAGCTCTTTTAAAAGATACAAGAGCTACTTATTTAATACACAAATTTTGTTTTTAATGGGTATAAAGTAAAGAAAAACCGCACAGAATAAGGCAACAGAGTCTCTCAAACCCCGTAAAGCTCTTTTAAAAGATACAAGAACTACTTATTTACAACAAAAATTTTGTTTTTAATGAGCACTAAGTAAAGAAAAACCACACGGAATCAGGTGACAGAGTCTCTCAAACCAATTAAAGATCTTTTAAAAGATACAAGAACTACTTTTTTAAAACAAAAATTTCGTTTTCAATGGGAAAAAATTAAAGAAAAACCACACGGAATCAGGCAACTGATTCTCTTAAACCCCATAAAGTTCCTTTAAAAGATAAAAGAACTATTTAATTACAACGAAAATTTCGATTTTAATGAGCACTAAGTAAAGAAAAACCACACAGAATCAGGCAACAGAGTCTCTCACAAGAGTCTTGGTTACACACCGCAACGGCGCATACTGAGAGAGACATGCAAAGTCGACATAGTTTTATTTCATTTTTTAAGGTTAATTTAGACGAGGTTACGTGCGCGCGCGTAACCTCGTCTAAATTAACCTTAAAAAATGAAATAAAGCTATGTCGACTTTGCATGTGTCTCTCACTATGTATGCGCCATCGCGGTGTGTAACCAATCACCAATCAAGTTATCATATATTGAGCAACCTCCGCTGTCTCTGATTGGCCCCTAAAAATGGGGTGTTGTCTAAAAAACCAGTCTGGTTGAACACGTGGAGTTTTCGTACTGCTCACTTTTTTGCAATGTGTAGGAACCAGTGGGGAATCCCTACTCGTTTGGAAAAGCGCCAAGGAAATGCGAGCAAATAGTACGTAGTTTCAAAACATGTTTAATCACGTGTAGAGGTCTTATAAAATGAAATATTTGTATTGTACATGCAAACAGCTAATTAAAGAATGAGTTTTTTACTTACTTAGAATTTTGTCATAATTTCTTGAATGAAATTTCCGTATTGTGTATCCAAGAGGTGAAGTCAATAAAGAGTTTGTTACTTACTTTCCATTTTTTTATAATTTCTTGAATAAAATATCCGTATTGTGTATCCAAGTGGGGACTTCAAGGAAGGGATTGTTACTTACCTGGAATTTCTTTCCAGGAATGTCTTTTTTTGTATCCAAGAGGTGAAATCAATAAAGAGTTTGTTACTTACTTTTCTTTTTTTTATAATTTCTTGAATAAATTCTACATCGTGTATCTAAGCAGTGAAAACAATAAAGAGTTTGTTACTTACTTAGAATTTTGTCATAATTTCTTAAACGAAATGTCTTTTTGTTTATCCAGCAGGTGAATTCAAGAAAGAATTTGCTACTTACTTAAAAATTTTTCATAATTTCTTTTATGGAATTTCTGTATTGTGTATCCAAGAAGTGACTTCAAAGAGTTTGTTACTTGCTTACAAATTTTCATAATTTTTTGAATGAAACTTCCGTATTGTATATCCAAGAGGTGAAAACAATAAAGAGTTTGTTACTTACTTGCGACTTTTTTTATAATTTATTGAATGAAGTATCTGAATTGTATATCCAAGATGTGGATTCGAAAAAGAGTTTGTTACTTAATTACAAATATTTTCATAATTTCTTTAAATAAATTTCCGTATTGCGTATAAAAGAGATGAATTCAAGAAAGAAATGGTTACTTAATGAGAATTTCTTCATAATTTCTAGATTTAAATTTCTATATCGTGTATCTAAGTCGTGTAAACAATAAAGAGTTTGTTACTTACTTAGAATTTGTCATAATTTCTGGAACTAAATGTCTTTTTGTTTATCCAGCCGGTGAATTCAAGAAAAAATTTGCTACTTACTTACAATTTTTTCATAATTTCTCTCATGAAATTTCTGTATTGTGTATCCAAGAGGTGACTTCAAGAAAGATTTGTTACTTACTTACTTACAATTTTTTCATAGTTTCTTAAATGAACTTTCTGCATTGTGTATCCAAGAGATGACTTCAAAAAAGAAATTGTTACTTGCTTACAATTTTTTCATAATTTCTTAAATGAAATTTCTGCATTGCGTATCCAAGAGGTAACTTCAAGAAAGAGTTTGTTACTTACTTAGAATTTTGTCATAATTTCTTGAACGAAATGTCTTTTTGTTTATCCAGCAGGTGAATTCAAGAAATAATTTGCTACTTACTTAAAAATTTTTCATAATTTCTTTAATGAAATTTCTGCATTGTGTATCCAAGAAGTGACTTCAAAAAAGAATTTGTTACTTACTTACTTACATACAATTTTTTTCATAGTTTCTTAAATGAAGTTTCTGCATTGTGTATCCAAGAGGTGACTTCAGGAAAGAGTTTGTTACTTGCTTACAATTTTTTCATAATTTCTTAAATGAAATTTCTGCATTGTGTATCCAAAAGGTAACTTTAAGAAAGAGTTTGTTACTTACTTAGAATTTTGTCATAATTTCTTGAACGAAATGTCTTTTTGTTTATCCAGCAGGTGAATTCAAGAAAGAATTTGCTACTTACTTACAATTTTTTTATAATTTCTTTCATGAAATTTCTGCATTGTGTATCCAAGAGGTGACTTCAAGAAAGAATTTGTTACTTACTTATTTACAATTTTTTCATAGTTTCTTAAATGAAGTTTCTGCATTGTGTATCCAAGATGTGACTTCAGGAAAGAGTTTGTTACTTGCTTACAATTTTTTCATAATTTATTGAATGAAATATCCGCATTGTATATCCAAGATGTGAAAACAATAAAGAGTTTGTTACTTACTTGCGATTTTTTCATAATTTCTTGAACGAAATGTCTTTTTGTTTATCCAGCAGGTGAATTCAAGAAAGAATTTGCTACTTACTTACAAATATTTTCATAATTTCTTGAATGAAATTTCCGTATTGTGTATCCAAGAGTTGACTTCAAGAAAAAAATTGTTACTTACTGAGATTTTTTTCATAATTTCTTGAATTAAATTTCTACATCGTGTATCTGAGTCGTGAAAACAATAAAGAGTTTGTTACTTACTTAGAATTTTGTCATAATTTCTTGAACGAGATGTATTTTTGTTTATCTAGCAGGTGAATTCAAGAAAGAATTTTCTACTTACTTACAATTTTTTTCCTAATTTCTTTAATGAAGTTTCTGCATTGTGTATCCAAGAGGTGACTTCAGGAAAGAGTCTGTTACATACTAAAGTTAACTTCTCAAATAATAGACCCCAGGAGTCAAACATCCACGAAAATCTAAAAAACTAGGCCTGAAAACTCAAACATCTAATTAACTATTCTAATTTATGCTTTCAGTCACGTCAAACAATGAAATACTAAGGTTAACTTCTAAAATAATAAACCCCAGGAGTCAAACACACACGAAAATCTAAAAAACCTAGGTTTGAAAACACTAAACAGGTAATTAACTATTCTAATTCTTGATTTCAGGCACGTAAAACCACAAAATACGAAAGTTAAATACTCAAATAATAAACCCCATGAGTCAAACATCCGCGAAAATCTAAAAAACCCAGGTCTGAAAACCCTAAACAGCTAATTAAATATTCTAATTTATGATTTCAGGCACGTAAAACCACAAAATACTAAAGTTAACTTCTCAAATAATAAACCCCAGGAG
Organism: Artemia sp. Qi Xiang Cuo; assembly: GCF_049724085.1. Lineage (NCBI taxonomy): Eukaryota > Metazoa > Arthropoda > Branchiopoda > Anostraca > Artemiidae > Artemia > Artemia sp. Qi Xiang Cuo. Next base: position 16,391,021 of record NC_142795.1, read on the forward strand.
TCAAACACATACGAAAACCTAAAAAACCTAGGTCTGAATATCCCCAAACAGCCAATTAAATATTCTAATTCATGATTTTAGGCACGTCAAATACGAAATACTAAAGTTAACTTATCAAATAATAAGTCCCAGGAACCTAACGCTCATGAAAATCTAAAAAACTAGGTCTGAAAACCCAAACAACTAATTAACTATTTTAATTCATGATTTCAGGCACATCAAATCACGAAATACTAAAGTTAGAATCTCAAATCATAATCACCGGGAACGAAACATGCACGAAAATCTAAAATACATAGGTCTGAAGACTTTAAAGATCTAATCACTTATTCTAATTTATTAGTTTAGGCAGGCAACACCAAACAATGCTAAAAGTTACTCCTCAATTAATAAACCCCCGGAGTAAAACATCCACGAAAATCTAAAAAACCTAGGTCTTAAAACCCTAAACAGCTAATTAAATATTCTAATTTATGATTTCAGGCACGTAAAACCACAAAATACTAAAGTTAACTTCTCAAATAATAAACCCCAGGAGTCAAACACACACCAAAATCTAAAAAACCTAGGTCTGAAAATCCCCAAACAGCCAATTAAATATTCTAATTCAAGATTTCAGGCACGTCAACTACGAAATACTAAACTTAACTTCCCCAATAATAAATCCCAGGAACCTAAAACCCACGAAAATCTAAAAAACTAGGTCTGAAAACCCAAACAGCTAATTAACTATTCTAATTCATGATTTCAGGCACGTCAAATCACGAAATACTAAAGTTAACTTCTCAAATAATAAACCCCGAGAACCAAACACGCACGAAAATCTAAAAAACCTAGGTCTGAAAACCAACTTGAACTTGCAAACAACAGCCCGGACATGCAAACAAAAAGAATCAGACATATAAACATAGAACTACAGGCACTTTAGACATTAAAACCAACAAAGACAAATTCTTCGACATGCAAACATCAGCCCAGGCATTCTCTGAGCCTTCCCTTTGAGGCAGATCCAGTTTATTTTTGTGACTGAGTAGTTTTGGTTTTCCTTCCAAAATTGACCCCCTCCCTCTCATGCCCCCCAGAAATGGAGGAACGAAGGTCCTCTGAGCCTTGCCCGTGAGACTGATCCCGTTTATTTTCGATTCTGAGTATTTTTTGTTTTCACTAAAAAATTGGCCCCCACCGCCCCCGCCCGCGGAAATGGGGGAACGAAGGGCCTCTGAGCCTTGCCCTTGAGGCAGATCCCATTTATTTTCGATTCTGAGCATTTTTGGTTTTCTCTCCAAAATTGACCCCCCCCTCACCTGCCCTCAGAAATGGGGGAATGCAGGGCCTCTGGGCCTTCCCCTTGAGGCCGATCCCATTTATTTTTGATTCTGAGTATTTTTGGTTTTCCCTCCATAATTGACCCCTCCTCTGCCCTCAGAAATGGAGGAAGGAGGGGCCTCTGAGCCTTGCCCTTGAGGCAGATTCGATTTATTTTCGATTCTGAGTATTTTTGGTTTTCCCTCCAAAATTGACCCCCTCCCCCTCCCTTGGCCCTCTGAAATGTGGGAACGAAGGGCCTCTGAGCCTTCCCCTTGAGGCACATTCCATTTATTTTCGATTCTGAGTATTTTTGGTTTTCCCTCCAAAATTGAACCCTCCCCCCTCCCCTGGCCCTCAGAAATGTAGGAACGATGGGCCTCTGAGCCTTCCCCTTGATGCAGATCTCGTTTATTTTCGATTCTGAGTATTTTTGCTTTTCCCTCCCAAATTGACCCCCCACCTCTCCTGCCCCTCAGAAATGGAGGAACGAAGGGCCTCTGAGCCTTCCTCTTGAGGCAGATCTCATTTATTTTCGATTCTGAGTATTTTTTATTTTCCCTCAAAAATTGACCCCCCCCCGCTCCTGCCACTCAGAAATGGCGGAACGAAGGGTCTTTGAGCCTTCCCCTTGAGGGAGATTCCATTTATTTTCGATTCTGAGTATTTTTGGTTTTCCCTCCAAAATTGACCCCCTCCCCCCTCCCCTGGCCCTCAGAAATGTGGGGACGAAGGGCTTCTGAGCCTCCCCGTTGAGGCAGATCTCGTTTAGTTTCGATTCTGAGTATTTTTGGTTTTCCCTCCAAAATTGACCTCCCCCCACCCCACCCCTCCGAAATGGAGGAACGAAGTGCCTCAGAGCCTTCCCCATGATTCAGATATCTTTTATTTTCGTTTCTGATTATTTTTGGTTGTCTCTCTAAAATTGACCTCCCCCTCCCCTGCCCTCAGAAATGGGGGAATGAAGGGCCTCTGAGCCTTACCCTTGAGGCAGATCCCTTTAATTTTCGAATCTGAGTATTTTTTGTTTTCCCTCCAAAATTGACTCCCCCTCTCCTACCCTCCCCTGCCCTCAGAAATGGGGGAACGAAGGGAACGTTAGATCCTATTTTAAATTGACAATACTTTTCAAACGTTACTTGTGTATTATACAGACCACATCTGAGAAGTAAAGCTAGGTCAGGTCACAATGTCATTCTATCGTTACTTTTCAGACATTTCTTGTTAAAACTTTATTTTCTACTAATTCATCCGGGTTTTTCACATGCAATTCGTACTATCCTCGCTCTTAATTGCGAATCCCCTTAACCCTTTATTAAGTTATAGGCAATACTGGTTTAGAAAAACTAGAATAGTGACATAATTTCACTTTATCGACTCTCAAATTCTATACCCACCAGAAACCTGTCTGTTTGGCCTAGAAACATGTCTGGTTGGCCCGGAAGCTTGTCTGGTAGGTTTTGTATAATTCCATATGCAATTGACATCAATAGCATTAATTAGTCTGGTAATCAACCATGGAAAGCTGCCATGGAATGTAAAGGCCGCAAATAATACAGGAAGGAACATAAACCCTTAGAAATGGAACCTTGATTACTACTTATGTCTTCTCAAGACCAGAATACAATTTGCGCTTTACTGAAAACAAAATAAGTTTGAAATTTTTCCACCTTTCTTACTGTCATAAATGAAAAATTATCAAAACTTTAACGAAGAAATGTCAGTATTTGCCAATTTAACTGACAATCCACGGTCATTTGTTTGCTTGTTTTTTTCAGTAAAGCGTAGACTGTGTTCTGGTCTTCAGAAGGCATTGGGGTTATCAGCCCTAATGTTAATTTTTGCTCGTTTTGAGTCTGAGTCGGCTATTTATTGTAATTTATATTTGTTTTTGGTTTCATTTATTTATTGATAGTGATTTGTGTTATTTTTACGCTTAGAAGATTATTTGACTTTATTTTTGCTCGTTCTTGGCTTAATGGACTTCTTTACTTTTCTTTGAAAAATTCGTCTTGTGGAAAAAGTTTTTTAAATTAATCATCATAAAAAGCTGATTCTTTGATATAATATTATCAATATTTAGGTTATTATGCTTTCACTATTGATAAGGATCGCTGTTTTCTTTAACGGTCGCATTCATTACTATTTAATTTTTTTATTTTTATTTGAAGAGCTTGATTTTATTTTTTCTTCTTAATCCATATCCGATGGAAAAAGTTCGTGGAAAACTGAAAGGGACCATTCAGTCACAAATTAGAACTCATATTGCCCCTATGAAGAAGCTAGACCTATTAGCAGGTAGTCAACCATGGGCCAGTACACATTTTTCCCATGGTTTTTCCCTACTCTACTTTCTTTCCTTTAGTTTCCTCATAATAACTTTAAAGTCCCCGAGTTCAAGAGGGAGCATGGTCTCCCTGCCCCCCCTGAGGGTGCCCTTGCAAAACAATAACTAGACTGATCCTGATTGATTTGTATGCAAAATAGGAATTAAAACCTTAAGATGAGCCTTAGAATTGAAGTAGTCAGTTGTTACGAGAGTGTAACCACAAAGTAAATATTTTCAATGCAGAAATTTAGGCACATTGTTGCAGCCATATCACTGAAATTAAAGTTCAAATATGTTAAGATTGGGATTTTAGTTGTGAATGAAAAGTAATGGGTGCAGAGGTGCTATCCAAAAGAGCCAGGATAAACAGAAATATTTTTTTTTCTATCCTGCTTCTAGTGGGCAGCACCTCTGTACCTTCTTGATGGTTCACAGCAAGAAGGAGGTTTTAGTTCAAACCGGCCAAGATGCTAGTGTTGGAGCCTGACATAAGGTACCTTGTCAGATCACCTGTTAACCGAGTTTCCCCAGTCAACACTCCAGGTCCCTCCACTACAACTTGTGGTGAGCTTGCTAATGTTGCAGGAATTCTTTTCTAATAACTACTACTACTAACAACTCACCGCATCACCAAGCCACCTGAGGCCAACACAGCTACGCACGCTCCTCCTCTATCACAATATTATTCAAAGTCTCTCTCTTTACACCCTCCCAGAAAGTTCCCATTTTCTTTAAATCATTCTTTATGAAATCCTCCCACCCCAACCACAGATGACCTGCTTTCCGTTTACCCTAGACGGTTGGCCAAAAAGGACAATCATTGGTAATCTGTCATCCTTCATCCGCAGAACGTGCCCTATTCATCTCAACCTTTCTCTCATTATAGCCCTAGAAAGCGGGATAGAACCGCATTTTTCGTACAGTCTACTGTTCGAAATATGGTCAGTCAGCCGGGTACCCTGAACAATCCGTAGGCAATTTCTATGGATAACATTTAGCAAATCCTCATCCGCTTTTCGGAGCACCCATGCTTCAGAGCTATGTTTGACCACTGTCATCACTGTAGCTTCCAATATTCTAATCTTGGTTTGTAGACTTATCTTCCTAGTCTTCCAAACTTTTTTTAACTATGAAAAAACACCTTGAGGCTTGGCTATTCTACTTTTAACATCTTCACTGTTCCCACCGTCTTACTAATAATACTACCAAGTTAAGTGAATCTGTCCACCTGATCAGGGCCGGATCGACTAGGTGCGGGGCCCGATTGGAACGACTGATCTAAATATTTAAATGGTGTGAAAGGTGTTCTTTAACATCTCCATTGGGGTCTAAAAAGTACATTTGGCCATATCAATATGGTTCAAAACCACCTTCAGGGATCAGTGATGGGTGTGCTTCTAAATTGATTTTGTAAAAAAAATTTCCAGCTATTTTGAAGCTGAAAGCATTACGACTATTTTTAGTTCGATCATAGCTAACGTTGAATGAAGCTAAAGCAAAATATGAGTTCCAGTTTTGTATTTGTTTTACGGCATCTTTGTAGGTTTTCCCGGGTTTTTCGGCATCGAAGATTGTGATGGTGCTGTCCTTCTAACATGTTTATTTTTCGGTACTTGTGCACATAATGGTACACACTCGAGAAGTGAAGTTAGATCAATCCAAATGAAATATACCAAGATATAATGAAAATATAATACATGAGAGACAAATTTGGGTTGTATTTTTGCACATTAGGTGTGTGTGTGTGGGGGGGGGGGGGAGGGGGGTAAAGTACAGCGGGTCGGCAAGCAAAATATGTTAGCTAAAATTGTTCTGCATGTTATGAAGTAAGAATTGTTTTCTAACTTCACGCTGTCCATATACTTTACCCCGCCCCCTAATGTGCAAATATATAGCCCAAACTACGTAAGTAATTGTCTCTAAATACAGACAAATAAAACCGGTTTGTCCTCGAGTGTGTACCATTATGTACACAAGTACCTTTTTCTCCTGCACTTTTATTTTTGACTCGTTCTGATTTTCGCTGTCCTTTAACAGCACAGTTCCTTGTTCTTCACTGTCATTTTTGACACTCTTGATAATTGCTTTAGCGTGTCTGCTAACCCTACAATTTTTTGTTTTTAACTTTCATCTTTGGTAAGTTCTGATTCCTGCTGTTGCTTGTAATTCTCGCTGCTGATTATCTTATAACTGCATACTTCATTGTATAGAGACTGCGTATATCATAGGCAGCGCAATAGCACTGCTTAAGTAAAGAACGATGTTGGCACAATGTATTATTTATTGATTTATTTTATTTTATTATTTTTTTATCCATACCCAGGTACTTTGTATCGAAGGAGTTGTCGTAGAAACTTCGAAAAGGGCTCATTCGATTGGAAATTGGTATGGCTAGTGCCCTTTTTAATAGTCGAAAGTGATTGGAGGGCAACTAGCCCCCCCCCCACGCCCATAATTCCCCCAAACACATCCAATCAAAATTTTGAGATAGTCATCTTGTTCAGCGTAGTTGATTTCCCGATAGAAAATATGTTTCTGAGGAGGACACTCCCCCACAATCCTCGGGGCAAGGGTTTTAAGTTATGCCCTGAGGGCATATAAGAACGGTGTTAGCACAATGTATTATTTATTTTTTTTTTCTTTAGAGCAGGGCACTTCGTATCAAAGAAATCAAAATTAATGTAATGCTATGCTCGACAATATCTGTTCATCGTTCTGTAGCATACCTCTCTTGTTCCTAATCATAGGCAGCGCAATAGCGCTGCCTAAATAAAGAACGATGTTGGCACAATGTGTTATTTTTTTTATACTTCAGACCAGGGCACTTCGTATCGAAGACGTTGTCGTAGAAACTTCAAACGAGGCTCATTCGATTGGAAATTGGAGTGGCTAGTGCCCTTTTTAATAGTCGAAAGTGATTGGAGGGCAACTATCCCCCCCACGCCCATCCTTCCCCCACACACATCCAATCAAAAGTTTGAGATATCCATTTTGTTCAGAGTAGTTGATTTCCAGATAGAAAATGTGTTTTGAGGAGGACACTCCCCCATAATCCTCGAGGCATGGGTTTTAAGTTATGCCCTGAGGGCAAATAAGAACGATGTTGGCACAATGTATTATTTATTTTTTTTTCCTTTAGAGCAGGGCACTTCGTATCGAAGAAGTTGTCGTAGAAACTTCGAAAAGGGCTCATTCAATTGGAAATTAGAATGGCTTGTGCCCCTTTTGATAGTCGAAAGCGATTGGAAGGCAACTAAGATCCCTTCCACGCCCACTATATCCCGAAAAATATCCAATCAAAATTTTGAGATAGCCATTTTGATCAGCGTAGTTGATTTCCGGATAGAAATTATGTTTTTCGAGGAGGACACTCCTCCACAGCCTTCAGGGCAAGGGTTGTAAGTTATGCCCTGGGGGCATAACTTACTAGCACCCTTTTTAATAGTCGAAATTGATTGGAGGGCAAATAACCACCTTATCACGCCCATTGTTTCCCCAAACACATCCAATCAAAATTTTGAGATAGCCATTTTATTCGACGTAGTTTTAAGTTCTGGAAATTAGGTCTTTGAGGATGACAACCCCCCACAGCCCTCAGGGCAAGGATTGTAAGCCCAGGGGGCATATAAGGTTTTTATAAAACGCGTTGTTGTAGAAACTTCAAAAAGGGCTCATTCGATTGGAAATTGAAATGGCTAGTGCCCTTTTTAATAGTCGAAAGTAATTGGAAGGCAACTAACACCCCTTCCACGCCCATCATTTCCCCAAACACATCCAATCAAAATTTTGAGGTAGCCATTTTGTTTCACGCAGTTAAAAGTTCAGGAAATTATACCTTTGAGCAGGACACTTCCCCCAGAGTATTCAGGGCAAGGGTTATAAGTTATGCCCTTGGGGTATATAAGTTTTATTGAAATCTTTGTCGTAGAAACTTCAAAAAAGGCTCATTCGATTGGAAATTCAAAGGGCTAGTGCTCTTTTTAATAGTCAAAAGTAATTTGAGGGCAACTAACCCCCCTCTCATGTCCGCGATTCCCCCAAACACATCCAATAAAAAGTTTGAGATAGCAATTTTGTTCAGCGTAGTTGATATCCAAATAGAAACGTTTTGAGGAGGGTAATTACACCCTATCTTTTGGACACGGGGTTTAGGCCACGCCATGGGGGCATATGAGGTTTTTGTAGGTCGCTCATTCGTAAAAACCTTGGAGGTAATTGACTCAATCGGATCAATAAAGTACCAATTCGCTTTATGACCGTTGAAGTTAATGTGAAGGCAACGGTTATGAGTCATGCCCTGGGGGCATATAAGATTTTTATTGAAATCTTTGTCATAGAAACTTGAAAAAGAACTCATTCGATTGGAAATTCCAAGGGCTAGTGCCCTTTTGAATAATCGAAAGTGATTTGTGGGCAAATAACCCCCCTCTCACGCCCATCTTTTTCCCACACACCTCCTATTAGTATATTTAAAGAACAATTTAGTTAAACGCAGTTAAAAGTCTTAAACATTAGGTCTAAAATGACGATAACTCCCCCCCCCTCACAACCCTTAGGGCAAGGGTTGTAAGTTATGCCCTGGGGGCATGTAAGGTTTTATAGAAAGCGATGTTGTAAAAACATCTAAAAGGGCTCATTCAATTGGAAATTGAAAGGACTAGTGCCTTTTTAATGGTGGCAGGTATTTGAGGGACAACAAACCCCCCTCTCATGTCCACCATTGCTCCAAAAACATCCCACGAAAATTTTGAGATACTCGTTTTGTTCAACGTAGTCGAAAGTTCTGGAAAATTAGGTCTTTTAGGATGATAACCCACTCACAGCCCTCAGTGCAAGGGTTTTCAGTTATGCCCTCAAACTCAAAACCAGCAGAAACTAACATAAGTTGGGCTTAAAACTCCTATGCCTTCCCAAGGCCAGTACATAATTTGCACTTTACGGAAAAAAATACAAATGAATGTGCATTGTCAGTTTAACATAAATATACTGATATTTAGTAATCAAAATGTTAATATTATTTGATTTATTAAAGTTATAAAGGTAAGAACATTTATATTTTTTTCAGTAAAGTGCAAATTATGTTCTGGCCTTGGGAATGCATAGGGGTTTTTAGCCCAACTTATGTTAATTTTTGCTCGTTTTGAGTATGACTCGGTTATTTATTGTAGTTTCTGTTCGTTTTGGGTTTCATTTATTTATCGATGCTGATTTGCGGTAATTTCACGCTTCGTAGATTATTTGATTTATTTTTGCTCATTTTTTGTTTAATGGAGTTCTTTACTTTTCTTTGAAAAACTTATTTTGTGGAAAAAGTTTTTAAATTAATTGAACTACAAGACCCGCCTAATGCAGATTGCAGTATTTATAGCAAATTTTAGTTAAAAGAGGGAGACACGGCATGAAAGATCTAATTCCCTTACTAGATAAACTAAGATTAACTGGTATAAAAATACATTTGCTAGAGATAGAAGAGCAACCCGTTGGTGGCGCATACAACCCATACAAGCTGCTAAAACGTCTTTTGGAAGTTGAATATGACTACAAAAAATCATGTTCTTTGCATTATCGGCTTCTTTGCTAATCGAAAATTATTTCTAAATTTTCTCGCGGTCGTATATCTTTCTAGCCACACATTTCTCAGTTCTTTATTTTCATTCTGATCCTCCCTGTCGCATGTCTTGTAACCGCATATTTTTGTTTTGGTCTTCACTTTCGTTTTCGAGTCGTTATGATCCTCGCTACCACTTTGCATTTTCTATATTCTTCAATTTCGTTTTCGACTGTTCTAGTTGCTGGTTTCGCTAAGATTTTAACTACATATCTCTTTGATCTTTATTTTCGTTTATCATTGCTTTAGACATTTTCCAGTGGTTTTTGCCTTAGTTGCTTGGATTAGTCTTGTCACTTTTGATGGTATGGGATGTCCATTATCACCCGTTGTACATTTACGTTTCTCAGGTCGTTTTCTTGATCTTGTCTCACTGGATGGTCCATTTTGTTCATTTTGAGCTTACGTTTATGTCCTCTTTTGTACTCATTTTGAGCTAACACTAATTTACGTTAGTGTCCCCTAGATATTATGAAACTGCTGAAAATTCCTTTTGAAATTTATATCATCAAATATGGGCACAAGAGTTTACATAATTCTAAATTTTTGTCTATTTAGTCTATCCTGATTTATTGTTGATATTACATAGTTTTTTTATTGGTTTTAGCCTGGAAAGTGATATCTCTCCAGAAGCAAAGCTTACTGGAATTGTTAAGAGCATATCAAAATTTCGAAAATCAATTGTTCCATTTTGATGGCGGCACGGGGCCAATTCAAACGTGTGGCCCGATTGGGCCCAGTCATTCCAATCGCCCTTTTTCCGGTCCTGCACCTGATGAATCTTTTCGTTACCCAACGTCACCTTTTCACCTTCACTTATTCCTAGCCTTAGTGACTTAGTCTTCTTAATATTTATTTTCAAGCCTATTCTAGCACCTTGAACTCACAAAACCTATAAATGTTCATTCATTTTGCTCACACTTTCATCTAGGATGCTTAAACCGTCAGCATAATCTAAGTCCAGGAGAGTGTTTCCTCTCCATTTGATTCCGTGGTCTCCCATAGCCTTTCCTGTGCTTCTTAAGACAAAATCCATCAAAATGATCCACATAATAGGGGTTAGAACAAAGCCCACCTTAACTCATTATTTAATATGAAACTAGATGCTAGCCTCATTTCCTACCTTAACTGCAGCAGTGTTATTCCCTTACATAGCACTAATCACTTTAAGGTGTTGGTCTGGTATACTATAAAAGGTTAAGACCTTTGCTAAAGCTCTTCTATCAACAGAATCGAACACTTGCTCATAATCTATAAAACTGAGGACCAAAGGTGTTTGATAGCTCAGGCACTTCTCAATTATTAAGCTAAGAGTAAAAATTTTATCGTCACATCATCTACCTTTTCTAAAACCTCTCTGTTCGTTTTTGGAAGGTTTGTCTAAGGCGTCTTTCAATTAATCAAGCGCCTCATTGCTTTAGGATTTGCGACAAGTTGAGAACAAGGAGTAATTTTGGTAATATCCGAGCACCATGCCGTCGCCTTTCTCTAGCTCTGGAATGGCTAGGGCTTTTTTAGCACCATTAGGTACTTCTCCTTTTTCAAAAATCATATTCATTATCTTCAGTAGAGAATTTCTAACCTCAGAGCCGCTATATTTAAGAAACTCATTTACCACGCTATCACCACCTGGAGCCTTATTATTTTTTAATCCTTTTAGTGCTGTCACTAATTCTTCCTCGCAAAACAAATGTTCCTCCACATCTAAGGTATCACAAGCTTTTTCATTTTCCTCTATATCTTTTCCTGCAACTCTATCTCGGTTTAGCATATTCCCAAAATGTTCATTATGCCGTCTAGCTGCATCTTCCAGATCCTCGGTAATTTTATCCATGGCCTCCATCTCATACCTTCTTAGTCCATATTTTAATGCTTTCTCCATTTTCTTTACGTTCCTTTTATTTTCACATGACCAACTCCTAAGGCAGATCCTGTAATAGCCTATTACCCTGACTTTTAAGTATAAAGCTTTTTCATTAATATTGCCTATTGCGGCCTTCACTTTCTTACCTAGGGCATCATCAGCAACTTGACGAATTGTTTTCCATAAATTATTTCATCCATCTTCCAAGTTGTCGAATTTTCAACTCTCCAATTTAGTATTCAAGTTTTCCTGGAAGGTTTCTCTCAAGTTCTCATCCTCGAGTCTACCAACATCAAAACTTCCCGGGAGAGAGTTACCTTTCCGAAATATCCGCTTTAAATTAACCCTAGACACTACCAGATCATAACTTTTAACATCAATAACAGCACTTCTATATACCCTAGTATCTTGTATTGGTCCTGCCACTCTTCGGTTTGCAATAACAAAATCAATAAGGTTTGCTGTTTTATCATCACGTGAATACCATGTTGTTGGTTATAATTAAATTGTTATACTATAAAATTGCAACAGTCTGTAGCCATTACTGTTTTCTTTTCCTACACCAAATTTACCTAGGCTAGGATACCATCTATCCCTATTTCTACTGACCTGGGCGTTAAAATTCCCTAAAAAACACCATATTTCTACATGGGACCCTGTCTATTTGCTTCTGTAACTGTAAGCAAAATTCATCTGTCACTAGTATCTCCGTCAGTCGCTTCTACAGGGGCATATACTACTATAACTGATACCCTGAACTTTTTAGTCATAAAATGATCGATTAGTATTCTATTATCAATACCTTCCCAGCCTAAACAAGACTTAGCAGCTTCCTTATTCATCGTGGGCCCTACTCCCTGTCTATGTACCCCATCCTTCCTGCCTGAGTAAACAAATTCTTTATCACCTAATTTCACGCTTACTACCCCTGGGATATGAGTTTCTGAAACTCCTAACAAGTCCAGTTTGAATCGTCTGAATTCGTCAGTCAAAATGTCAATATGATAGCTATTTTTCAGCGTTACAATATTCCACATTCCAATTTTCATGTTCTTTAAATCATCGAAATTATTTTGGCCTCAGGAAAAGCAAAATCCTGGGTACCAGTACAGGATGGGGACCAACACATCTTCTCAAGTCTACACCGAAGCGCTTAAGCCAGCTTCGAACCGGACAGCAAGAAGTCCCTGGGACCTCCAGAATGAAGGGAGGCTTTGTGCAATCCTAGGTCCATCTTGGTCACAACATGGTTTTCAGTACTTGGCGATGCTCTTCTATCAACAAGAATCGAAATCCTGTACAGACGGTCTCAAGCCTATTACCTCAACCTCATTATATATCCATACCTAAAGATATTATACTACAACGGGGAGGCAACTTATAGTAGATAAATTAGCTAGGAAGAGGTTTTTCAGCCTGAAAACGCCCACCAAAACAGACCAAGCCCAAAAGAATTATCCTTTAATCAGAATCCTGTGCGAATGCTGTGTCGTTTATTAGGCTATAATTCCCTCGAGGGGCGCCAATCCTCAAGAGGGAATAGAGTTGGCGGCAAGGTCCCCAGTCTTGCAGGTATCCTGAAAGGGTCGAGGCAGCCCTTTGCAGAGACCGTTGTCCATAGATCTGGATCTTACGCCCTGCCGCAGTTATCCTCCTATAAAGGATCCTCCCACGAAGGTGTTCTGCATCACCATGCAATTTAACCCATTACTGGGAGAAGGTTTGCAACTCACGAGACGCGAGCAAACGCCGGTGGGCCGCGTTGAGTGTACATAAGAGGGGCCTTCTTCCTCCTCCATCTGTATTTATGGCCAAAAATTTCCTTCCTACAAGAAGGAAAAACAATGGTAATGTTTAAATAAACATAGATTTTCTGAGTATTAATATGAAGGGAAGAGACCTCAAGGGATTGCCACACAGGCATAGGATATTCCAAGAAGTGGAGTACTTTATACAAGACAAGGCAATTCAGACATAGAATAAGGTTTAGTCCAAGGATTCCCTTGAGGTTTTATCAAGTAGCCATGGAGATATGGTGCAAGGAAATTTATTTTAATTCTCAGTTTTGTCGAATATATTAAATTCTCACACTGTTTAAGGTCTCAGTGTCGATCATTCAGATTAAAAGAATAATTTGGAGTAATTAAGCTTGATCCTTATTCTGTGTCATTTTCATTTTGCCGAAGGTTTTTAAAACAGATTTCCGAAGAGAAATCGGCTATTGAATTTCCGGAATGCAAATGCCAATCGATCGACGGCGTGCCACCATTAGTTTTCAACGACGTGCCGCCATAAGATTTTCAGCACAGTGGTGACTTGCTGTCGTTTCTCCTAATTGCGTCCGCCGCAGCCAAATTGAAATTCCGCACAGCTTTGGTGACTAATGTGTAGTTTCATATATGCTACGCTCAGCTCATTCCCCTTCTCTCGGGAGTGGCAATTCCCAAAAGTATGGAGGGTGGGGGCAAAATTCATTTTTCAAATCTAAGACGGGGGGGGGGGGGTTATTTCGTTGCTTTTTGACTTTTTTTTCAGTGAAAATACCAAAGAAAGCTTTTTTCAGTGGAAACGACTAAAATGTATTTTGAAATTCAAGGGAGAGAGAGCTGAGGGGTTCAGATAGGGACTCGCATGCTCCCCTCCCAACTGGTGCTCCTTCCCTTCTCTCTGGACACAATTTAAAGATTTTTTAGGCTGATTAGATAAAATAATGAAAAACGAAAATGAAGGTAAATTTAAAAAAGGTTTTCAGCCAGTGAACAAATGATTAAAGAAAAGAAAATCCAAAGACAAACCTCAGCAGTTGTAATATTTCAACACACTTGGCGTGACTTCTTTGAATAAACGGGGATCCGTTGCCTACATTGTTTTTTAACTAGACAAGTTCTATTAATTTTTTCTTATTATAATTTGTTTACTTTTTGCCTCAAAACAGTGATATTTTGTTTAATTCCTGATATATCAAATAAACCCATACAAGATAAGGTGTGTAAACTTATATCGGGAGGAATTATCTAGCCGTAGAAAGGGGTAACTTTCAATAAAATCAGTAACGAACAATCAGTGTTCTCTTTCAGACAACACTGGAACGCCTCGAATGAACTTATTACTAGTCTATCAAGACCAGACGAAATATTATCTTATTATGGGCAAGAAAATTTGAGCTGTCCAAAATTGCGAAAAAGTAAAAAAGACACCTTTTTTTTTACTTAGATAAACTAAACTAAGACTTTAGCTTGATATTTTCCATAGATGAGGAGCTGAATGGTTAGGTTTTCAGGTGGAATCATTTCCTAATTCAAAATATTCAAGATGGCAGGAGCGTTCAATATTTTCCCATGAGTATTTTTTTCTTTGAGGGATAAAATTGAACATTTGTTCAACGTTACGCTTGCCTTTTTTCACTCTGGATTCCAATGTTCTGTACTGGCCAATTGTTAAAATTTGCACTGAATTCATGTTTGTTATGCTGTTTACTTTAGACCTCTAGGAAACCACTGTGAACCTGTTGATCGCAGGAAGGTGCAAATTAAGCTCATCGGTTTTGCTAAGCTTTTACTACTGTAAGCATTTTAGACCATTTTCCATTTTTTTAGGCCTACTTTTATTTCCTCTTTGGATGGAAGTGACTTAGGACTTAATGGGATAGAAAAAGGATTATAGTCAGATATTAAGGAAAAAACGAAAGAAGAAAACTTCTTTGCTTTTTATTAATTAGTCTAAGATGTTTCTAGGAATATTTATGTAGGTTCTTTTTTATTGGATACCTCTAGGAATGTTTATGTAGTTAATCGCTACGCGCTAGCAAAATTTAAATTTTTCCCTAGCGTGGTGTATAATATCTGTAATAGTTTATATTTGTATTTATTATGTTAATAAAAGTCAAAGTCAAGTCAAAATTTGATTTATTTTATTGAATTTATGCTGGTTTTTATGTAGTAGAAGAAAAAGAACGGAAACAGTAAATATGGATATTCAAAAACTTTCTAGATAAGGAAGTAAAAATTGTGGTGATAAATTTGAGAAACATTTTGAAAAAAATATTTTGAATTGTTGTTCAGCTAATGTCTTTTAATTTTCACATTTTTTTCCTTCAGTGAAAAGAGCATAGTGGAAAATTCACAATAAATACAAAATTGAGAACCGAAAAGAAACCACCCTAGGGAAAGAGTTCCCCAGATCTAAAGCTACTCGTGGGAAGCCTTGCAACAAATAGAAAACAAAATCTCAATAATGGCTTTGTCGAGTGCTTATCATGTTTAGAATCCTCCAAAACCACCCGCTTCCGGGCTAGCAAACTCTGCAAGATGTTGCAGACAGCATCAGTGAATATTTATTGGATGTCAGCAAACCCACAGATTTAACCAATCTGTGAGAAACGTCACATGCTAACGTCTTAGCATCACACAAAGCATTGGAGGTATGGAGGGTTCATGTTTAAAGTCCGACATAAATGAAATATCAGGATGCGAGAATGACTTTGAAATGGATTGATGCAGGTACTATACCACGCACTCTGCCCTTCTAAAGACAACACAGGTGCTATAGAACTTTGAAAGGATAGTTACGTGGAATATTGTCCAAATACATGGATGGAAAACCCGCATAATCATTGGGCTTCTGTAGGACAGAAGCCATTCTGACCACCATCACGTCACAACCTTGACTACAGACAAGTATTAATCGACTATCCTCCTCAGAAGGCTCTGGAAATCTCAATTCCCTTAGCCGTTACTGAGATATCCCATATACATACTCTGACAACCTTGGATGCGCATAGTGCCTTTTGACTCAGTTCAGCATACCCTTTAACATGCCTGATGCCCTTAGGACGTGCCTTCAACTTAATACCCTTAGCCATCTTTAAGATATTGCAGATATACCGTTTTGAGTATGTCTACCATTTTGACAACCTAAATGCGCTTAAAATATTTTGGTTTAGCTCAATAGTAGTAGTAGCAGTAGTACTAGTCACGGTAGCCAGTAGTCGCAGTCGCACATAGTTGCAGTTGCAATCACAAATGGTCTCAATTGCAAGTAGTTGCAGTAACAATCTTAAGTGGTCACATTCGTAATTAGCCACTGTCGTAGTCGAGAGTAATCATAAGCTTAAGTAGTTTCAGCCGCAGTCGCAAGAAGTTGCAGTCATAACTAGTTGCAGTTACAAGTGGTCGCAATCACAAGTGGTTGCATTCACAATAGCAAATAGTCGCAGTCACAAGTGGCAGCAGTCGCAAGTTTTTGTAGTCGCAGTCACAGTCAAAAGTAGTCGCGATCACAGTCACAAGTGGTCGCAATCGTAGTTTGTTGCAGATACAGTCTCAGTCGCAAGTATTAGCAGACACAGTCACAAGTAATCGCAATAGCAAGTGGAAAAGTCACAGTCGCAAGAGTTCACACGCTTAAATAGCTGGAATCACAAGTACTTACAGTTGCAGCCGCAAGTAGTTGGAGTCACAAGCAGTCGCGGTCGCAAGTATTCACAGGCTTAGTTAGTTGCAATTACCATCGCAAGTAGCCGCAGTCATAATGAGTGGTAGTAGCAAGTAGTCAAGGTTGCAGTACACATATTATATTCGGCAGCTAAAGTAGTTGCAGCCGCAGCCGCAAGTGATTGCGCTAGCAGTTTCAAGTAGTCACAGTCACAAGAGGTTGCAGTCACAGTTAGTTACTGTCAGTCACCAGTAGTCGTAGTCGTAAGTAGCTGCAGTTGCAACGAGCTGCAAGTAGTTGCTGTCACAAGTAGTCACCATTGCAAATAGTTATGTTCCCAGTTTGCAGTTGCAGTAGTGGTAGTAATAGTTTTAGCATTAATTACAGTGGAAGTAGTTGTAGTAGCATGCACAGAGTGTCTTTTGATTAGTTCAATATCTCCCTCAACATGCTTTGAAAGTTTGTCAGAGAATCTCTCAAACTTGTCAGCCCCCCCCCCCCACCAACTTTGGTCAACCCAAGATGCGCGCCCCCATCATAAAAATTATTTTTAAAGTCAAAATAGCAAAAACTTAAATATAAACAACAATTACAGGCTAATATCGATATTCACATTACAAATTTATTTTAAAATAAAATATATTTATTATAAAAGCTTTTAATCAATCGGCTACTTTTAATGTGATGGGTGGGCTTACTTTTTTTCATCTCAAAGTTTGGTGAAACGATGAAAGGTATTTGATAAAGCTATGGGCTAATATTGATATTCACATTACAAATTCATTTTAAAATAAATGTATTTATTAAAAAAGGCTTGAATCAATCGTTTGATCAAATCAAACGGTATTTTATCTCGACGTTTGGTGAAACGAAGAAAGATATTTGATAAGGCTACTTTCAATTCTTCGTTGACATCTAGTCGTCCATGATACTTAGACTTCATTGATGCTGGGGCAGAAAATCCTGTTTCACATAAATACGTAGTTACGAATTAGACTAATATTCTCATGTCTTTTTCAAACAATATCGGGCAGAATATTATGGTCTAAGCCGCTCCTGCAATATTGCTGATACAGCCTTTTGACAACTTGCATTTGCAAAATGTATTTTGACTTAGTTCAACACCCCCTCAACATTCCCTTCAAGTCTCACCATTATACACTTAGCCTCTTTGGAGTTCCCAGGTTTGCCTCTCAACATTTGCCTCTCAATTACTTGGACTATCTGTCTTGGCTTTTCTCTGTCTACAATTACCCAGCCCAGTCTTGATGCAACCGATTGCCCAAAATACTTGATAAATTCAATTCAAGGCTCTAGGCAGGCATGCCTTTCCAAAAACTAACCTGACAAGTATGTGTCCAATAAGAGAGTCATTCATACTCCTGCCATTTACCCGTGCCCCAGCCATTTAAACATTTGCCTCTCAATTACTTGGACTATCTGTCTTGGCTTTTCTCTGTCTACAATTTCTCTTTTACAATTTTCTCTGTCCCATTAGCAAAACCTATATGTAAAGAATGGGCAACTTGCATAATTTACAGCCCTGCCCCAAGAGCTATGGGGGAACAAGTCAGCCCCAGAGGCAGCTATCGGACCATTCAACTATTGTGACAAAATGGCTATCACAAAATCTTGATCGGATATCTCTGGGGGGAGGCCAGCAAAAAGGGGTTTGAGAGGGGGGCTAGATGATCTCCGATCACTTTTGAATGTTAAAAAACCCTAGAAATTTCAATTTCAAAAAGAATGAGCCATCCCTGAAGTTTTACGACAACTCTGTCCGTACCAAGTGGCCTGGGAAAAAACAACACTACTACTTTGAAGCCTTGTCACTCTTTACTTAGGCAGCGCTATTGCACCGCCTCTGATACTGTCGTCAAGAAAATTTAAGGTTACATTATGTAGCTTAGCGAGTACCTTACTGTTTCGAAATCTTTTTCTTTCCTTGTTCATCTTGCTGATGCATTTTCTGGGTTTTTTGCTTTGTTCCTAAATTATTGAACACTATAGTATCTTTGCCCGTCTTTTCTTCTCTTCTCTTCTCTTCTCTCTCTCTCTCTCTCTCTCTCTCTCTCTCTCTCTCTCTCTCTCTCTCTCTCTCTCTCTCTCTCTCTCTCTCACTGTCTCACTTGACCCCATACAAGCTTATCTTCTTGGTTTAGTGTTTATACATTGTTGTCTCTTTATTATATTTTTAACAAACAAGTAATTTAATTTAAATAGACAAAAAGGGCTCAAGAGCTTGAAAATAATAAGATAAAGTTAATAAGGGAATATTGGTTAGTCAACTGGATGTTTAGGTCTGGTCCATAAAACAAAATAATCTTCAAAATTTGCTCATTTTCCGAATTGTACTTAAAATAAAATAAATACAAAGAATGACAACGTAACACAAAAAAAGCAACAATAATTATAATAAAAAAAACTTGACCACCGTAAAAGAAACCCTTTGAGAAAGCATAATTAAGGCGATTGAAGAGAAGAAGAGGAACATCTCCGGATTCGTTTGGCGCATTCTCGGCATGTGGGAACAGGAGAAAAGCTGGCGTGACCAGGCAAGGGCATTTTCCCAAATAAACAACGTTGGCAGATCACTTCACCACAGCTCCAGCAATGATGCTAAAATATTATTATTAATCAATAGAATTGCTCAATTAATTTTTTTGACTTTTATTAATTAATTCAATTTTAATTTAATTTGACTTAACTTAATAAAAATGTGATGAACGCTTATATACTGAATTAGTTAGCTCCAACAATTTTAAAAACTTGAACAAATTGAATAGTGGGGGAGGTTGAAATACTGGAAGCGTTTCAGATTCCAGTTATTTTGTAAAATTTACTAAATAAATGTGGTGTCTAACTATACAGAAGCAAATATTAGCTTATTGGGTCACAGGCTATTAATTTAGTGATGATATGGCATACAGTCCATTTAGTAAGCCACAATTAGGGATATTCTGATAGGTTCAGAATTCTTTGATTCAATACAATTAATCCTTTTGTACACTCTTTTAAAAGTTCTTTACTTGAACTGCTGAGATGCCAAATTATAAAATCATGTTTTTTTATTAGTTTTAGCGTCAAAGCTGTAATTTCTTGTATTTGTTTTTTTTTATAAGAAGCCTTTTGAAATAAGAATTTATTCAGAAGCCAGTTTGACCGAAATGTACTAAAGCACATTCTGCATACATAATAGAAATTTGATTGACTATTAACTTGAAACAATAATAAAGGTACTTTCTCAAAATAAAAATAATTTAATCCATCCTAAAACATCCTTAAAACTCATGCCATCGGGAAATTCTAAAATGCTTTTAAAAGCTTCATCCTTGAACCTATAGATTGTTTGACCAAATTCACACTAATACGCTTAACCAACCACATTTTGCATGCTCAAATGCATTAAAACAACAATAAATAAATAATAATAAAAATAGAATTTTTCAGTTGCTTCTTTTATGGGCTTGATCAGGGTCGCAGCACCAGCTGCAATCTAGTAGAGATCGAACTTCAGTCCATAGTAGCCCAAAGTTCTAAAACACGCTTTGAAAAAAAAAAATGTCAAGTGGAAAAAAACATTTAAAGAAAATTTAGGACTGATAACATAGTTTAATCTTAGTTGTAAAAACCTATTGCAAAAACAATCTTCGAAAATTTTGGAAAAGAACCTTTAACTCCTGAAGCTCGTCGATGCCAAGCTGAGTGTCGTGAGCCACTATGAGTCAATCCCTAAGAAGAAGTCGACGGTAGTTAGATTCCTCCATAGGACATTCAAGTTTCTCGATAAAGAAGTATTATGTACGCTGTACAATGCCTTGGTAAGGCCAATCCTGCAGAATGGACATTGTGCGATCCGCCATTTTTGCGATTAAATAAAAAAACAAGTTTTTTCAACTGAAAGTCGGGAGCAACATTAAAACTCAAAACGAACAGAAATTATTTTGTGTATGAAGGGGTTGCCCCCTTCTCGATACTTTTATAAAAGCTTCTTATTCTAATTAAACGGCTCTTGTGTTTCAGGAGTCCTTCTTAAAAAATCGGGACAAACAGCCAAACTTTAGCGCAAAGAGCAAGTTTTTGAAGAGGGCAACCCCTTCACATACCTAATAACTTCTGTTCTTGTGACTTTTAATCTAGCTCCTTACTTCCCGTTGAAAAACTCGTTGTTTTTTTACTGATCATTTTTCAAATAATACCGGTAAATCTAGCTCACCCTCCATGAAAAATTCCCTCCCCTCACAGGAGTCCACCACGGAAAGTTCCCCCCACGTAAAATACACCCCTTGGTTAATACTGGGCCAATTTGCTCCTTACTTACATTCTGTTACCTCGAAATGTTTAAAAAGGCTTGTAACAAAAATAAAACTTTTTTCGACAATATATGCCGAAGGAAACGCCAACAAAAGCGTATTGCAATTACCCATGGTCCAAGATATTTTTGGGGTATTACCATTGAGCCGATTTGCTCCTTACTTACAGTTCGTCACCATGAACTGTTTGTTATGGAGTTTTGCAGAATTTGGAAATGGCTAGTTTAGAGACAAGATACAGTAAACAATTTTGATTTACATGATAATAGAAAAACAGGGAAACCTTAACGAAAAGGGACGAGTTCTCAATAATATTATATAAATTACAAGATGTAAATACAACACGGCCAGGGATACCACGCGTAATCTAGTTAAAAAATGATCTTTGTTTTTACTTTCATCAAAATGAACTAAAAAGTCAATATTTTTGTTCCAAAAGTTACATGCAAATTTCTCCCTGTTTATAGATGAACATCCAAGTTACACAACAATGCATAAATAGAAAGAATCGAATTGACATAGCGGTTGCAAAAGAGAGCAAGAACATGGCGCAAAAGGAGCAATCAAACACACATGGGGGTGCAATAAGAGACATAACTAAAACTTGAGGGAACAATTGCTTCTTCAATTATTTTTGTTTTTTCGCCCTCCAATTCACTAAACTAGCTTTAATTCAGAACTTGACATCCCTGCTCACTCACCAAAAATTGTCCAAGAGCCCCAAGGGAAACAAGACACAAACTCCCGAAAATAGAAAATTCCAACTGTTTTTTTCAAGCATCACGTTAGGCTATATCCTCTCATTATATAGGTTAGGTAATCTTATTAGATTAGGCTAAATCCTCTTTCAGTATCCATATCCTCTCATTAAGCTAGAAACATTTGCGTATCCCCTTCTACCAACTGAAAGTTGGGAGACTTTTTAGCATTTAGGCTCCTCCTCCCCAGACTCAGAGCAGAATTGTGAGCATTTATTAATGCCCCAAAGGATGATTCTTCGAATGGCTGATGAAACATGTAGATATTGCTGAAGCTTTTCAGAATAGATTTCAGAGTCGGAGTTAGGTTTTTTCTCAGGGGGGAGGGGCAAATGTCACCCCCTACCGCACCATCAAGACTGTAAATATTACAGTTTTTGTCAAAAAAAAAAAAAATACAATTTAAGATTGTTTTGCCACCCCTCGGGCGTGCCGCCCAGGGGACTTGCCCCCCCCCAAAGACCCAGCCCTGATATATTTATAAATCAAATTAACAAATAGATAAATAAAAATATAATGAGTACAGAAAAAATATATGTCTATGGATTCAGTAAATTCAAAAGGCGAACTATGAATTTTCGAACAAATGACTCCCATTCCTAACAATTAGTTCAGTAACAGTAAAGCCCCACTTTAAGAATTTTCAGAAGAGCGTCTCCCGTTTCTAAAATTCAAAGTGCTATGTAAATAAATCCCCCTTACTACCAAGCAGTCACCAGGAATAGCCGTGAGCCAACTACAGCCCATGGGCCACTTGCGGTACACCAGTGCAAATTGTGCACCCACTGACAAATATCTATTGTGTGTACCAATTTTATGCTAATCTTTTTTTTGCAATTGGATTGTATTTGTCGATATATTTCTCCCTAATAATTCCGAACTAACTGAATTTTAACTCAACCTGATGCACAAAATAACAAAAAGCTTGGGTTTAGTTTTATAACTAAATAGTTTCATATATAATACAGAAGTGAATCTAGGTAGATGCAGAAATAAGAAGACAGCTCCCAAAGAAAAAGAAAATTAAAGATGAACAACGCGTATTTAATGAGAAATAGACAGCTAAATACTATTTTACTAATGTTGGAGGTAAAGCAGTGTGGTTGTAATTTTTAATTGAAGCATTGGTAATATAGCACCTAGGGACGCTTAGGCTGGCAGCCCTCCTCATAAATTCATTGTAATGGAACTGGGAATATCCCACCTATTATCCCAAAGGCCAAAAATATCCCCTCTATTATCCCCAAGGCCTGCCCATAGACATACCAACGTAGTATCAATGTCACCACCTAGAATTTTAATATACTGAGCGAGCCAGGTTCTAATCTTCTTTTAGCAACACAATTAAACCCTTAAAAACGGCTAGCAACGTACTCGATTGAGGCCACGCACCACATGGGCTGATGCAATGAACCAATGCCCTAAGCCACCATATCAACCTAAGTGAGGCCCCATCCCTAGCCCTTGAAAGCACCAATTGGAGAAGACTATTAGTGCTGTCACCTAGTTCCCTCGTCCCTAGCGACCCCTCTGAACAAGAGCGTTAAGTCAAATAAATCATTAAATGCAGCCCCTGTTACCAATTAAGTTTACGAAGTGAAAACAATAGCACATCCTCGATATATAATATTCTTGCACGTTTTTTGAAGAACTATTCACAGCCGAATAATAAATTGATAGATATAAAATCAATAAAAAAGGAGAGAAAACGAAACAGACATGGAAGCAGAAGCGTTTGAAGAAGTATTACCACTGAAAATATCCATTTCTTAGTCAGTCGAACTCACTTTTGTGACACTTTGACTAAACGGCGTCTGACACGAGGGACATTCCGTCGTCTCGCCAATATTTTTCCACGTAACAGCAACAGAGTTCAATTCAGTTTCCAGTTGAGATTTTGAAAATGGGTCACATTCAGTGTGAAAAACTGAATCAATATCCAATTGTTTTGTGTCTTCTTTGACTGATAGCTTCGATAAACGCATAACTGAAGAGGATACCTGTTGAAAAATAATAGAAAAAATTAAGTTTCATTCACAATAATTTTTCTCTGGGATAGAGCCAATATTCATTATTGGAATCAGCTGAATCCAAACCTCTTCAATGTTCACAGGATCTAGCTAGCAACTAGGGTTAAATTTATCCAGAACCGAAGTTTAACTGGTCTTAACTAAATTAATGCTAGCCAATGAAAACATCATCTGATCATTCCGATCTTTGATATTACAGGGAATATTAAATGAATACTAAATTATGATTATTGGCTTAGATGAAATAGGGTCTTAAACCAAACTGAATCTCAAGTGGCACTGAAATTACATTTTGAATGAACGTTAAGGTCAGCTGGAATAAAACACATAATCTACAAAGAAAAAGAGAAAAAATATCACTATAAAGCAAGGCTGTATCCAGGGAGGTTATGGGGTTTGACGCCCCTCCCTGAAATGTTTGTTCGACTTGTGAAAATGTACAAAAATGAGTATAAACAAATTTTGATGTTTTTGTACCCCCCTCCCCGCCTCCATGAAAAAAATCAGGATACGTTCTTGCAGGGCATTTGATCAAATCTTCGAAAACGTCAGAAAACATAAGAAATTAGATGCAAATTTTAAAGTTCGGAAGAATAAGAAGAAAAGTCTACGAAGTAAGATTAGAATATTGGAAGCAACGGTAACGACGGTGGCACAGCGTGGTTCTAAGATTTGGGTGGTCAACCATGGGCTCCAAAAGGCTGAGGACGATTTACTAAATGTCGTGCCAGGAAACATTTTAATGATAATTTTAGGGTAGTCTGACTAATCGCTTATCAAAAAATAAGCCGTACCGTACGAAGAACGTAGTTTGATCCCACTTTCTAGGGCTAAAGTGATAGGAACTCGAGATGGCTAGCACATGTTTTGCGGATGAAGGATAACAAATTGCCAAAGATTGTGGATTTTGATCATTCATCTAGGGTGAAACAAAAAGCAAATCGCCCCCAAATGGGACTGGAAGGGGTCATAAGAAAGGATTAAAAGGAAGTTGGAGCTTCATGGGGGGAGGTAGAGATTAAAGCTTTGGACAGATTGGGAGGAGGAGCATGGGCGGCTGTGTTGATCTCAGGCGGCTTGGTGCTGCAGTGAGGTGTTACTAGCAGTAGCAGTATAGCAGGGATACAGCAATAACCAAAGACAATAAATATCATAGCCATCGAATACCACTTTCTTAAGGAATTGCCCTTTTTTCTATGAGCAAAGGATGCACTCTATATATCTAGTATCGACTTTATATTTATAAGTTTATTTAGGCTTTGTGAAAAAAAATAAATCAATATTGCGAATCATGTAGATTTTGCCCACGAGAGACTGTTGTTGCAACTAATAAGGAAACAAATAAATTGAATCTTGTTATATTATTAACATAATAAATATCTATTAATTATACTATTAACTGACATTTCTTATTCAATAATTACTTGACAGTAAAACCAATGATAAGCTATTTAAAACGATAAGTAAAGGATCTACCGAAGGCAGAAACATCATCCCTTGCAAAATAGTGATTTAAGAAAATCAATAGAGAAAGTTCAATTGTTCCTAACTTTTTTTTACAACAACGGATAGATTTTCTCACCGGTATTCAAGTCTTATCTAGGATTCAATTAGAACTAAGATTAAAATTTTTTTCAACATGAAAGCAAAGAGCAGCGTTGAAACTTAAATAAAGAGAAACTTTACTACATAGAGTGACAGCAACATACTTCAGAAAACAAAAACTTTTCTACTGAATTTGCAGAGCAAGTTTAATTACAACATAAAGAATGGAATTTCTTTTCTTTGCAACATTTCTTCATGATCTTTATTGGATGTTTCCCGTAATTTCTTTACGAAGTTGTTTAATTGGTCGGGCATGATGAAGGATACATAAGGAAGATCCAAAAAAGAAACATTCAGGAAGATTACAAATAAGATAAGGATAAGAATGCATCTTTATTGAAGGTGCATTTCTAACGGAAAGGGAATGGATTTAATTTTTCTTTTTCAATACTGAAATAAACGATGCAGAAATGAAAAAAAGACAAGAAAAAGGCGAAGAAGGAAAAAATAACACAAAGAGACTTGTACAATTAAAACAAACTCTCTTCATGGAAACCTAGCTAAAAGATCAATATTGCGACTTCAAATTCGGACAAGCGTTAAACTATATACCACTGATACTGATAATTTAAAGTATAGAGAATGGTGCAGCATGTGAGCACTTGAAGATCAAAAACAATACGCTGGCCTTTATTCCATATAAAATCTAACGCTTGCGTGGAAAATATGTCAATGCTGTGAGAACGATTCATTTGTGTCGGATCAACCTCTCAGAATTACTGATCAAGCGCGGGAAATGTGTGAAATACGCTACACAATTCTAAAGTTAAAAACTGATCTTATAATGCCCGAAAATGAAGTTGTTTTGTCACACAAACAAGCTACTTCCGTAAACCTTTAAAAAATCCAGGAAATATTAAGAGAAACACCAATATCCCACCATTTAATTCCATTTTAACTTAGTCACTGTAAGTAACCATGAGTAAGAGGAAGTAGCAGCCGACGAAAACCAAAAACCAACGAAAATAAGTCTGTGACTTTTATTTTCGAAAACCGAAAATAAAATAAAAAAAAACGAGTTTTTTCAACTGAAAGCAAGGAGCAACATCAAAACATAAAACGAACAGAAATTATTACGTATATGAGGGGGTTCGCCCTCTCGTCAATACCTCGCTCTATACGCTAAATTTCAAATTGTGTTCCAATTCTTTAAGAATGACCCCTGAATCACAAAGGCCGTTTAATTAGAATAAATGGCTCTTTTGAAAGTATTAAAAGTTCAGTTAAAGAGCGAGGTATTGACGAGGGGGCGAACCCCCTCATATACGTAATAATTTCTGTTCGTTTTAAGTTTTTATGTTGCTCCTTATTTTCAGTTGAAAAAAAACGATTTTTTAATTTAACTTTTGATTGTTTTTTAAACAACGCTGAAAAATCTGGCATCCCCTTCATGGAAAATTCCTTTCCCCATGACAAATTCCTCCCACATAACCCCCTCTCCCCCCCACCACCAGAAAAAATCTCTCCTGAAAGCGTCTGTATACTTTCCAATAACCAATACTAAATGTAAACAATCGGCAAAGTCCGTAACTTGCAGCCCTTCCCCAGGGAACTGTGGGGGATTGAGTTATCCTCAAAGAAATAGTTATTAGCTTTTTCGACTATGCTGAACAAAAAATGGCTATCTCAAAATTTTGAAAATGTGACTTTGGGAAAAAAATGAGCGTAGGAGAGGGCCTAGTTGCCGTCAAATTTTTTGAGTGACTTAGAGAGGGCACTAGAACTTTTAATTTCCATTTGAATGAGCCATCTCGCGATGTTCTAGGCCCATGGGTCGATACGATCACCCCTTGGAAAAAACAAATAAACACGCATCCGTGAAATTTCTTTTGGCAAAAAAATCAAAATTCCACACTCTTTAAGATATGAGCTTGAAACCTCTACAGTAGGGTTCTCTGGTACGCTAAATCTGATGGTGTGATTTTCATTAAGATTCTATGAATTTTAGGGGATATTTTCCCGTTTGTTCAAAAACAAGGCAAATTTTCTCAGGCTTTTTCCTGGTAACTTTTGATGGGTACAACTAAACTTGATGGGTATGTATGATGACTTATACCGATAGGTATCGAAATTCCGGTTTTTAGAGTTTCGGTTACTATTGATCCAGGTCGCTCCTTACTTAAAGTTCGTTATACCACGAACTGTTTGAAAGACGAAAATTATAACGCAGAATACATTTGATGAATTATGAGAAAAAACGTCTACATTATACTTTTCTTCTTTTAGGACTGTTGACAGTTGAGCGGAGTTGTCGGCCGAATTTATGCATCAATTTTTAGCTTTCTTTGGCTGAAAATCATTCCTCGTTTATCGTTCCTATCTTCTTTTTTTTTTGGGGGGGGGGGGCAAAATAGTTTGATCCAATAAACTTGCGTTAGGAGCAAGTTTAATTAACGCAAACTTGAGTTAATTAAGTAAATTACACTACTTTAGAGTACACTAGGGGGGGGCGTCTCCCTGGATCCGCCACTGCCTCTGATTTCAAAAACATCTTCTATGTGCAAGAATTTATACAAACAAAATTAGCCGAAAAGAGACTGGTCAATGAGCCGGTCTTTGCTAGCTCTACGGTTTATTGAACTTAATCAAAAAAAGCTTATTAAGAATGAAGTACTATCGAAGAATAAATGAAAGCCGAAACGAAAAGGAATTAAAATAAATTATCAAACATAACGATAACAGATAAATCCATTCCTTGATTTATTCAACCTGAAAATCATTCTTTGTTTATATTTTCTTACACAACACATTCCTCTCTTGCACAAGAAAACGAACATGAAGCGTTATTTCTGGAAACGTAATTCCTGGAAAACGTTGAGATTCCAAAAACGTTTTCTTCTTTTCTTTTTCAACGCTAACTTTCGCTACCGATTTGTTCAATAGCTTATTTAAGCGTTAAATAATTGGTAGCAACAGAATGAAGCGGTAAAAGGAGTTCATTATTAGATTTTTTTAACGGTTATTTGAGATAGTCTTGCTTTAGCAGGAAGAAAAACTGAAATGTTGACTTCAGTTGAAGGAGAAAAAATGATTTTAATGGATTCTAATTAATACTGGTATAAATTGGCCGATGCTAATTGGAACGTAAATAGCTAATCATTCTGAACATTTGAGCAATTTATGAATAAGTTATGAATGTTTCAATTTGAAAAAGCTATCAAGAAGTCTCAAAACTGGGCTTTTGCAATATTTAAGCGCAGAATAACTTATAGCAAAAAATAAGCGAGACAAAAATGTCTTGTTTCCAGGTTGTTTTTTTTCTAGCAGTTCCTTGTGACAATGAAATGTCTCCTTAGCACATCATATTAAATGTCTCCTTACTACTTCATATAAACTGATTGATTATAACGATAAAAAATACAACACACTTTAACGATACAAATGAGAATAAGCAAATGAGAGGCTTAAATTAACTCAACTCAATATAAATAGGGTGTTAATTAAGTACAATTTGTTTATATTTCAGCAACTTACGGGTGAATAGGATATAATAAATTAAATCAGATTGCATCTAGTTAATACGTAAAGCTAATTAAAGTGTTCTAACTAAGATCTAATTGAGATTTTGACTAAGGTGCCGATAAGATGTCCATTTATTTATTAGTTACTGTTTTATCTTATTACCAGTCCTGGTACTCTGGCTTTTTTTTGCCTTAAATATTAGTAAACTTAAGGGGATTTGATAGCTTTAAGGACCGACCCATCTCGTCCACTATATACTTTTTTAGCTTGTGTGGCTAAATTATTTAGAACTGATCAACTGACAGGAAACTAAAAGCTGATACCTACTTTACTGAAAATCTTATGAAAATCATTTAGTTCCTCCCGTTTGTACCGAGGATAGAGATTCAGTTTTAATGAAACTTGCATAATTAAAAGGGTGAATTTAGTTTTTTCAATTGGACGGTGCAGAATTGTCTTTTTACAAGTTCAGAAAAGGGCAGTTCCTAAAAATGTTCTAGCATACCTGCTCGGAAAACGTTAATATTATTTGAGCAATTTGGCAGCTTTGGGAGTTGCCTGTAGTACTATCCACTTTGATTGAAAACCTTGCCAACACAGGTGACGTAAATTTTTCATTGTCTTTCAATCTAATTTCATAGCCAAACAGCAGATTCTCAAAAGCTTTCGATGGTGACTAGTCCTTGGGGAGAATTCAATAACGGATGCTTTGTCTTTGAGATGGTTCGCCAATGTTGAGGCTCATAAAACGATTTTAAAGTGTCAAACTCCCTTAACCAGGATTCCAGATGATTTTAATGAATATTTTTGCGGTACGCTTTTTTTGACATCATTACTTGCGAAACTTGTATTTCTTCATTGATCTGAGAACCTTAATTTGAAAACTATTACGATGTTTCAAATTTGAGCTTTTACAAAAATCAACATGATAGATCAGCAAAGTAATTTGAATATTTAACTACATATTTCTGCTCGAAAGAAATTCAATTAGACAGAATTACAAGAAAAGTTTGGAAAGAAATACCAAGATAAACATTTTCTGACTAGACAAACTAAACTCTCATAAATTTAGAAAAATTACTCCATTTTGCTCAGGAACAACGCCCTCTTCCTTTTTGCTTCCAAGCATTCCAGCGAGTGAGATAATCCTCTTCTTCAAGAACTTAACATGGTCTTGTAAAGAAGCAGTTTGATCTTGAAGAGATAACGCTATATCATTCACAGGTTCCATGCCCTCTATCCCACTATCAAAACGACAGTAGAGCCCTCTCCAAAATTGAATATTTGAAGGACTTAAATCTGGTCTAAGGATTTGATTTTCTTTGTCATTCAAATAGAAAGGATTTAAGAAGTCATTAATGTTAGCAGAAACAAATCCCCATAGTGAGTACGTTCTCTCTGATACACGTAAGTCAACCCGGTCTTTTTCACAGTTGCCAATAAAAGTTCCGTACTGGCAGCTATATAAATAATCATGTAGCATAATTAAATATTTTTCACTAAATTGGAATGCAGTTGGAAACTGTCGGGTTAGCTGCCAAATACAATCAAGAAATTGTCCAAATACAGGGGATATTTCTTTACTGTCTGAAGTCTGAAGAAAACCACATCTGTCAGTGAATTTGTGTCCGAACGCAAGCCATTCCTTCTCTATTAAGGCCTGAAAAGAAAGAAAATTAAGATACTAGCAATAAAACAATTTGGTC
This sequence comes from Artemia sp. Qi Xiang Cuo, assembly GCF_049724085.1. Lineage (NCBI taxonomy): Eukaryota > Metazoa > Arthropoda > Branchiopoda > Anostraca > Artemiidae > Artemia > Artemia sp. Qi Xiang Cuo. Next base: position 16,421,434 of record NC_142795.1, read on the forward strand.
AAGAACTATTTGGGAAATGGGTGACCCTAAAGTTCTAAGGACAGTGTTGTAACAGGTGTCAATTTTAAACAAAAGAAATGCGAGTGAAAAAACCAGTAAAAACGCTAAAAATATATAGGGCCAAACAGCTTAAGAATGTGCAGCTTCCCTTTGGAGGTCTTTGAGAATCAACATTTGAAAAATGCTTGAATTTTTACGGACGAAGAGCTTTCAAATTTATTAGTTTTACTTGTTCGTTTTCAGGATCCAATGTGGCAACACTGACAAAAGTGTAGTACTGTCCTAAAAACTTTATAAATATGATAACACCGAAGTTCGGTCAATACAAATTATTAAAAGGTAGGGTCAAATTACCAAATAGAGTAGACACCCCGCACTGAGTAATTGAAGAACAAGTTTGCAAGAGGCTGTACATCCACTTGGAGTAGTACCACGAGAGAGTATCCAATAGCTGAGACTTTTAAAGGAAGTTCAAATTGGAAAAAAATTCCGGAAAATTGACAGGGGTTGCTCTTTACTTACGGTTCGTCCTACGAACTGTCTGAAATTATTGCTACCTTCATAATTTTGGTTTTGCTTATGAAGCTCCCTGAGTGCTCCCTTTGAAGCTCCCTGAGTGCTCTTTAAATTTAATTTTCATATAAATTTAACATACTCTGCAAGATACCATTAGTTTACAAAGAGAACTAGGTCTTTGACGAGTTGGAATAGTGAATCCTTGGGAGCAATGAAAAATTAAAACACACAAATGTTAAAATGCATTTGATTTTTTTGCATATTGTTGCTTTTATAGAAAAAATCGTCGACTCATTTTAAAATTATTTTTATACAAGACTTTAGGACTGGGGAAAAGTGCACTGAGTCTGTGGAGCAAGAAAAGTCTTGTATTCAAAACAAGGGAGTAGATTTAATGGTAAGCGCGTTTTACCATTTGACTGCTAAAGTCAGTCGATAAGACAATTTTGGAGAATCAAAACTTAAACAGTCAACTGCTAGCCCTTTCCATCGTATAATTTGGCAAGGGGTAATGAATAAAGCACGTATATGTTCTTCGCGTATACCATTGAAGTATATCCATATATGCATACTAATTTATTAGTTTATTTAACCTGCTTTTAGTTCCTGCTTTTGTAAATAATATTCAATCAAGTGCCCTCTTCTATCTTTGCAGAAACTTTACGCATACATAAATAATAAAGTAACCAGTTAGTCATAAGAAATGAACATACTGGTCAATACTTAACGACTTAAAATCAAAACACATTAAGTAGACTAAGACTTCTCAAGATACTGACATATAAGGAATCCAATTTTTTTCTACCCATTTTTTTTTTCAAACCTTAATAAATATTTTACAACATTACTCAGCTACTAAAGTGCTCTTAGAATTAACACCTTGCGCAGTGAGTAGCAACACCATTCACTAGCAGAGGCGTCACTAGCTAAAGCGTTCGTTGGAGAGGGGAGGGATTGAATGGGTTTAGAGACTGGCTGGTGATTTTATCGACTGATTTGGGTGATATTGCCATTAAAATTACTTCATTTTTTTCTACAATTTGTTTAACCTATTCCATTTAATGTTTAGTATTGATTTAGTACATGATTGTTTGCGGAACAGATTAATAGATGAGAAGAAATCTGATAAAATGACTTATCTCAATAAAATATAAATATATAAAAAATGTAATAATAAAATATAATATTATTAAAAAAATATAATATATATTATAAAAATATAATATAAAGTATAATAAAATATAAATATAAATGTATATATAGGTGCTGAAATAATCACAGTGAAAACATTGAAAAACTTACTGCTGATCAGCAATGTCAATCTGATGAATCTAAATCAATCTGATCGTCAGCAAAGTCAACAAGATGATCCAAACGGTCAACGTTCATTGTTGCACGCAAGTGCATCATGACGAACTTCGGCTTATTAAAAGTTCTTTCTGCCGCGGCTGCAGTTGGCGATGCTATCGCAACCCATCGGTAAACCAACCAGGGAGTTAGAAATACAGAGCTGACAGGACAAATTTCTTTAAATAGAGCCTCAAAGCGGATCAGACACTTTTTTTTTTTTTTTTTTTTTTTTTTTAGTTTCAACCTCTGTTCTGGTCAAACGGAACTTGAAGGTCTTTCGCTTCAACATCAGCTCCATGGGACCTAGACCTCTTTCTAGAAACAGCTTTGTTACTTCAAAAAGAGTTTCAAGGTTTCCAGCCATTTTCCCCACTAGACTTTGGTATCCTGGCTCCAGAAAAGATGAGATGTGTTGGATTACATCAACCACACCGTTCAAAAGGACTCTGCGAAGGGCTCCGAGTCCCTTAACATAAAGTGATTTGCAGTCATCAGATGAGTCTGCTCAGGAATTGATATTGCTTCTGAAAAACGAGGAGGAGGCGGACGCCTAGGATGGTGCTTTAGTCATCACTCATCTTTTGCTACTGTGAATATATTCTGGGACTATAATTGAACATATCTAATTGTGAATATGTGAATATGAAGTTTTTTTTAAGAGAACAGTTGTTGTTGCCGATCGGTAAAAATCAAAGTATTTACTGACCTAGATCGAAATTTCAGCAGATGCTATGGCAGCAAATAAATCTTCTTTAATGAATCATTTTATCTTATTGATTTTATTCATCATTTATATTCAATTGGAAAATAGACTCGATAAAATCATTGTATTTGGCCACCGAGACCGAAATTTCTTCTTCTTCCTTCTTTAGTACCTTTTCGAAATCTTCTTTCTTCCTTAGTACTTTCATCTTCTTTCAATGATTTTTTTTTATTTCATTTGTTTTCTTTAGTTCATCTAATTAATTTGAAAAGAAAGTTGTGTAAATGTTCCATTTTCCGGCTGAGACGGATCTTCTGCCTTTTATTTTACGTCATTTATTTCCATCAGCCTGTTTACCTGATAGAAAAAAAATCGAGCCAGTAAAATAATGCCGCTTCGCGCCACTATTTTACCAACCGGCGGAAAACATTTGGGAGGGGGGGAGACGTTGCAACCTCCCCTTACCCGACGCTCCTGCTCACTAGAAGTGCTTCTACAAAAACTACTAGAATTGTTCGAAACCAAAAGCAGGGATAAACCAGGGATGCAAGAGGGAAGATAAACTAAGAAAAAAAATTTATAAATTTGTGAATTACTGAAAATAAACGAGACTATGGGGATGATCTTCAGATGTTTTGGGAGGTGGGGGGGTGGGGAGACGGAGGGAGGAAGAGGAAGGAAACTGTCAGTTTCAGAAAAACAAAACAAAAGAGGTTCATTAATTTTTCATTTAACTGTATCAGAAATTTATAGTTGAGAGCCAGACATTTATTTTATTTAAAATATTTTTAGTTTGTGTCACATTTTGTATATTTGTATATATACGATACTATACTCGCATATTGTTATGTCTGTCCATCTATTTTTTATTTTTCAGTTCTTCATAGCACTCACCTAGGAGTATTCTTATTTTGAAATTATAAATTCACTGCGATTAGAGCACATTATTTTAACATTAGTTATATAGAAAAAAAAATCAATACATTACTAAAATTAACTAATAAATTTTATGATTACTGAGATAAATGCCGTTGATGAATTTAAACACAATATTATCATTTTTAAAGTGAGATTAAAATAGTCAACTCCGACCATTCTATTACAAATACTATCGCCATCTATTTAGTAATTGATGCATAAAAAAAATTTTATTACAGAAAAAAGGAAAGGATCACGAACAATTAGAATGAAAGAAACACCAAAAAAGGCAATCCATCCAATCCAATCTTTATTGAAAGCGTACTTTTGAACATAATTTCCTGTTCATTGGCTTTCGAAATCTCGTAAACATTTCAAAAATAGAAATTAAGCAATTTTGTAATATGCTAATCTGGGGCGTTTCCTGTGAATTTAGAAAAAACTGTTGTCTCAGAAAGAAATATAGAGAGATTTTTTTTTCAACTTTTCTGCAAGTAAAGGTAGTAAAAATCATTTTCAAATGTATTTTTTTTTTGGGGGGGGGGGAGGGGCTTTTTTTGATATGTCAAAATGAAAATACCCAAAAATATTTTTTTCAAAATTCAAGGGGAGGGAGGAATTCAGTGGCGTCAATTTAGGGGAACAGGAGAGGCATTTTTGGTACTTACGTTGACAAAATTGAAAAAAAAATTACAAATTTGCTCTCCACCTCCAAACTAAAAAAAAACAATTTGATCCCCATGAATTTTCGTGCATTGACACAACTGGGAGAATTATGCCCCTCCCCCTAACTGGTGCCCCTGCTTGAGAAACAAGTATCTTAACCAATGAGAAACAAGTTCGTCGGTTATTGTTTAATTCCATTTTGACCTTAAGTGACAATTAGGAAGGAATTAATAGGCTTTTACATAACCTGAGCTTTGATTATTTAAATACTATGAGGAGACATCATCACCATGGCTTTAGAATTGCAACGTCTCACTTTTTAAAAAGACCGTTAAAAGGTCTAATATGTTGCATACAAAGTATAGTGTTCCTCAAGGATGATATTTCGCAAATAATTCAAGTTTTTATGCACAACTTCTCCAAGATATCGATGATAATATATCATTCGGAATTTTTATCTATACGAAAAAGAGCCGACTAGTGATATGTATTGTCCTATTTTGTAGAATTCTAGAAACTTGCGCTTTATTGAAAACGCAGAACTGACGAAAAAACAGGTTGATCTCATAGGAGCAGAAAATCCTCAAATAACATACAGAAAATAGAACAGGTCTACCGATTTATAAAGCTCTCAATGGTCTTTCACCGGCTATGATATCTATAACTTTCTGTATACAATTTAGTTTCCCTATGAAACTCAAACAAGTTTTTCTGAATTAAGGGGAAACATACATCACGAGTCAGTTTATTTGAGCTGGTTTGTAGGTAAATACTACGTAACCTGTGAAACCTTCATAACCTACATAACCTTCGCTACGTTTCTTGTCAAGCAAGTATATTAGCGACTTCCCAGAGTCTGGTAAAGTACCACGTAGCACACCTACACAGCTTAGGCTTATTTAATTAATTTGTTTCTATATTATGGAAAAATACATTTATTCAAGTTTTATATTTGTCTTCATGCGTTTTCAAATATTATTGAATTTCTTCAAGAATCCTCAAAATTACGAGACTTGACATTTTATTCAGCGTAAACAGTATTAAATACTAAATTAGTCCCCGTCTCGAAAAGTTCTACAATCAACTATACTTAATATTCCCTCTATTCATTCTTAATTTTGTTCTTGAGTCCACAGACCTCTCTTCCTATTCCTAGGGTACCAACTCACAAAATGTAGGGAGGAAGGGTAAAAAGTATTTTTTAGATCTAGGGCGAGGAATATCAAGAAGGGGTACCCCCCCCCCCAGCGGACACCCTTGGGGCCTAATTGAAAATAATGGTAAAACACGTTTACTATTATATCCATTAAGAACATAATGTGCAAATACAAAACAATACTTACAACTTGCAGTAAGCAAAGACAAAAGTGTATGCGCGTAGCTTAACCCCAATTCAACTTAGAAATAAAAAAAAATCCTCTAGGGCCATTGCTGGTACATAAGGTGTCCAACTGACGTTTCAGTTTCTGAGCAATCGACATTTCATTCAAATCAACCCCCATCGAACCCAAACCCATTTAAATCAACTCCCATTCAACTTAACGCCATTCAACTTAACGCTATTCAACCTAACCCACTGGGTAGAATTGAATTGTAGTTGGGTTAAATGAGGGTTTGAATTGCAAGGGGGTTGAGTTCAATGAGGGTTAAGTTGAATGGGGGCTAAGTTAAATAGGAAATGAGTTACATTACAACTAAAAACAAGTAAATGCCTTTTACCATTTTTTTGTTTCTTTTTGTCGTTAATCCCCAAAAGTAAATAATTCAAAATATAGTAACAATACAAATTTTAAATATTAGAAATACATTTGATTTTTGTGTTTGTATGTGTATTTCCTTTTATTATTCGCCAATATTATGAAACCATTTATTTCAAACGCAGCATTTTGCTGTTTTCGCTTTTCATATTTCCTTAAAATATGCCTGAATTAATAAGGTTATTGTTCTCTGTTGTTCCTTCCATTTCCCGGACATATGCTTTTGGACAGCTCAAGAGACGAATAATTATTTCTCCCTTCTTTATTTATGGTCCAGATGCGAGAAATTAAAACGATACAATGCTTTCCTAACGTTGCTTCCCTACGAAAAAAAAATACACTGAATGTAGAAATGGACGAATAGACAATTGGGGCAATAAACCTCGATCATAAAAAAAATGAAGTAGTTGAAGCTGCATTAAACGGTCAATTCTTTTATAAGTAGTGTATACACTTTTATGGGTGTATGGGGTATTAGGGATGGACTAAGCAAGGTGCTCAAACATGGCTGTTTTCTATAGATTCATTTTTGGAGGGGGGGGGGGCTCTTTAACCTGTGTGAAGTTTCTGAAAAACATGAATTTGCCGAGCAAAATTAATTCGTAAAAATTATTTAAATAGTATCCGCTCCCAATCTGAAAATCTGCCGGTCAGATTTTCCTCAAGAGCATTCTGAGGGGCAAATTAATTGAATTGAATTAAACATTAGTTTATATTTTTTTCTTCATCTAATTGTTGAATTAGTTAAGAACCAATTAATTCAGTGAACTTAAGTAAGTATATACTAATTGACTTAATATCTCTTTATCCTTACTCAAACTCTGTTTATGAAATTGAGCATTTATCTGGATCTTAGTGTTTTTAAATTCTTGCAACCATAGCAAAATTCAAGACCTACGCCCATATTTAATCTTAGGACAACAAGGTAAGTGAGGTAAGGTAGGTAAGATAGGTGAGGCTAAGGGTATCAAAGACATGGATTCCATTTTGCATCCACTTTTCCTTGAAAAAGTGAGGTTTTCTCCATCGCATTCTTCGTCGGAACAATTAAATGAAACAAAGCTTTAATCTAAATAGTACTGGATAATACCGAGAATATTACTGATTTGACCTATTTTTCATGAAGATATTAATTCCTTAAATTGGTGATCTAAAACTTTCACTCGTTGGAATGTAGTCGCAGTGACAAATATTGCAAGCTGTCCGAGCAGTTTTACGAGGAGGTCAGGATTTCTGTTCAGGTGGAGCTCGATTTTTAGTATTCAAACTGATATCTGCCAAATTCATGTTGTAACCTTGGAAATGTTCAGCTAAATCGTTAAGTTATTTTAGAAAAAATGTTCCTTCCTCTCTGCCGGTTTTCTGCGGTGTCCCGTAAGGAACAATGGTCGGTTCTTTATGCATCGTACTCATGATCGATGGAATAGCTGCTGCACTGGATGATAGATGGAAGTAGGTAGTAGATCCTTCCCTGGCTAGGGTAGTATCTGGAGCGGGTATAAGTCAAACTTCAAATTACTCTGAACAATGTACCTCTGAAGCAGCAAAACTGAATATGGTCATAAATGAAGATAAATGCGCAACAATGACATTTTCATTTCTTACGAAAAACGCTACCTGAATTCAAACCACCTATAGCCCACAGTAATTTTGAAAAGCTGCTTTTTTAAGCTGTGTCATTTATAAAAAAAAACTTGTTGTACCAATATCAAAATAATGCAAGTTTTCGTGCAATATTCTATATTTTTGAGCGACATTTGATAAAACTGAATTAATTCATTTCAAAATTGGGAAAAAAACTTTCATGCAAAAATGACATACAAAATGAAAAACAACACAAATCACCTGAAGCAAAAGCTTGTAGGTCTCCTGATGGAACTAAAACCAAAACGACATCACATTGAATAATTATTTAGACCTTCCTTCCAAAAAAAAAGAAAAAAAAGAGAAAAGGAAGGCGAGTTGACTCACTTGAAAGCCATGGATAGTTCTATAGAACGGATCAAGTAATAAGGCAGCTATAGCACAAACTTGGGCTGTTCTATCCCATCCATCTGAGCAATGGACCAAAACTGTAAATCCTTCTTCCATACTCGTGGCAACCCAATGGGAGGTATCCAAAATCGCTTTTATGTGACGTAGCCACCCACATGACTGTAGACCATTCAAAAACGTGTTGATACTAGGGTCTTTTAATTCACAAGCTGAAAAAGAATTATAAAATCTAAGGACATATAAAATAATTAATTTTATTGCATGTCAGAGTTAACCACATTAATTTAACAATTTAAAGTCAAGTAATTTAAGCAATTTGAATAATCAAATAGATAAGATATAAAAAATCTTTTTGATATATGTGCGGTTTTACTTATATCAAATAACGCGTAATTCTATTAATCTCATTATGTTTTTTGCATTATATTTTATATTTATTGTTTATATTTGGAATATTAGGCAATATTTCTTATGTTATATTTTATTCTGTCACACCTTTATCATATTATGTCTTAATAATTTTATATAGTTCAATTGGAGGTTATTTTCAATAAATTCCTTTTTCCAGGGGGGGGGGGTATTTTAATTATGTTAAGTTCTAGTTGAATTGAAGCGTTAGCGTCACTATGGGTTATTTTCAGCTACATCGATTGGATGTCTGAATATTGGATTTCTAGGTATCAGTAACATCTAGCGATAACATCACTGATGGTAGAAGTGTCATTTTACATCAAAAACGTTCTGATAATCTGCTATTACTAGAAACTCACCACAGCACCAAGCCACCTGAGGTAAACACAGCCGAGCACGCTCCTCCTCCATCCGAATCTATTCAGAACCTCCCTCTTTACACCTTCCCAGGGAGTTCCCATTTCCCTTAAATATTTCCTTACGACATCCTCCCAACCCAACCGACGACAACCTGCTTTCCGTTTAGCCCTAGACGGTTGGCCAAAATGGAGAATCTTTGGCAATCTGTCATACTTCATCCCCAGAACATGCCCTAGACATCCCATTATAGCCCTAGAAAGAGAGATTGAACCACAATTTTTGTACAATCTATTGTTTGAATTACGGTCAGTCAGTCGGGTACCCAAAACAATCCGTAGGCAGTTTCTCTTGAAAATATCTTGATAATCGGGTCTTTTAATTCACAAGCTGGAAAAAGGGGATAAGAACCTAGAAGATTCAACAACAATAGTTCATTCAATGCCTGCTGTAATTTAAAAACAACAACAAATATTAAAGATAATATAGGAATACTCGCATGATAAAAATTAAGATTAACGGTTTGAAGGTCGAGGCGCAGGCGCACTCTAATCCGGTCTTCAGAATTATAATTCACAGGATTTCGCCAAAGTGACGGATCAGGGGTGAAAAAAACAGTGTCTTCCATGTTCAATCCTTTCTGAGGGAAACCTCTTCGAACTCATGCTGCAGCCCCATCCCAAAAATTGCAACTTTTATATGATTTCTACGACTTTAGCAATAGACAAAAGAAGACATAGCTAGAGTGAATTCCCAGCAAGAAACTGAACTGCAATCCAGTGTTTCATGGGACTATAATATAAGATTGTAGTAGGAAGCGACTCCTCTTTTTAAAAAGTGGGATATTTCTAGACCAAAATATTCAGTTTTTTCAAACTTTAAGAGAATTTTCACTAGACATTCCGGGAGGGTGACCACAAGGAGGGGTCTTCAGATAATCGTTAGGAGGTATAAAATAAAGGGTCGGAGGCAGACTGCAGCATCATGGTAGTAAAGCAAAATTTATAGTCTTAAGTCCAAAAATTTAGGGGGAGTAGCCTTAAACAGCGGATTTCTACCAAAAAAGAAAAATTATTGATGCATTAAATTAAAATTACTCAAAGCCAGAACACAAAACCAGGCCATACGCAATAAAGACACAAATCTAAAATGTATCAGCTTCGGGTATAAAATCATTTTTCAGCAGCCACATCAAAAAGGAGGGAGAGAGAGAGAGAGAGAGACACTTATGAGTCAGTGTTCGAGCAATTTGATTCTACTTAAACTATGCTTACCGCTCACCACAAATCAGGTTGTCATTTTCATACAAAATTAAAGTAAAACTAAAAAGGGATGAAAAAAAGAAACGAAAATTTAAACAGCTAAAATTCATACCCTAAGCCCAGGCATAGTGTCAAATTTTTTTAGCCTTATTTCCCCCCCCCCCCTATACATTGAGGACAGTTCTATCAGTGACTCTATAATTTATTTGTACAAGTGTTTGCCATTTTTATATATTGAAAACTTTTTTTAACGTCTCATCAAAAATTAAAAAGCTTTTTAGCGAGCAATACACGCTATAGCACACCTTGGTATAAGTTTTTATTTTTATTTTTACACAGACATAGCCCTGAAGAGAAAAAAACTATTTATGTTAAATTAGAAAGGTGTTTTTGCAGCAAAAGCATCGGGGAGGAGGTAAGTGATATTCATTCAATCCACTAATGAATTTATCGCGTAGAATCGAAAAATTAAATAGCACAACAAAAATTTGCGCCCCAAAATCAAGCTGCCGCAGGGCAAAGTAGGCATAAACAAACAAATCAAGGATTTAAATTTAAAAACAAGAAGAAAAGAAGCTCCTGCAGTTCTAGCGTGCTGAAGAATAGCAGGGCCACTTAGCCTGTCCTTCTAGGCATAAAATTCACATGCCAATACATACCTGCCTTTCTATGCAACAAGTATTTCAATGAAGTCATTAGTTTATTAGTTATTTAGAATATATACAGCTATTTTAGGATAGAGGTTCCACGGGGACATGCCTGTGCAATATTTTTAAGAAGGCGGGGGGGGGGGAGATGGTTAGAAAAAAAGGAGTTCTTTGCCTGAGAACAGAACCATCTTTTAAGCGAAAAGGGGATCCACAAGGAACAGAAAAATCGATATATACCAATTATTTTTTGGTTTTCTAATGGGTTTTCTGGAAAGTGTTGTTGTAGTTGTTTTTTAGGGGTTAGGCCAGCCAAAATTCTTTTTTTTTAATTTTCTCCTTATGAGTGATAAAAGAACTTTTCTTGCTGATTCCGAGTACGAAAATTGTAGTTTCAAAATTATTCAGCAAAAATAATATAATAATACACAAACGCGTCTGAGTCTGCCTTATGGAAAACTGACACTCGGTCTTATTTTTGGTTTTCCAACAACTTTTTGCCTACTCAGTATAAACGTAACCTAGCAGTTATTTAAAAGATTGTCAATATTTTAAAAATATAGCTCCATTTTCCCGATAAAATGAGGAAAAACACGGCTTCACAACTTCACACGGCTTCACAAGCCCACACATAGATTTAAGAGTCATAAAAAGAGATAAATCAAAATAAGGGAACAGGTGCTCACTTTCAGAAAGCTTATTCAAACTGCTCCTCATCACGTGAATGTTTTCTATTCCAAAAAACATAAATTTGATATCACTGTAATGAGCTTCATTTTCATATCCTTTTCCAGCAGCTCTGTTTGCCATTGCATTAATCTAGATAAAGGAAAACACTTGTCTGAGAATTAAAAAGTATTTCCTGATTGAGAATTGTATAGCAGGATAATATCTGTTTATCAACAATGTCTATTCAACTTTTGACAGGTTTAAGCTGCTACGTTAAAATGAAATTTGATTGTATGAATTGGTTAAGTGGAGACTTACACAGCCATGTAGCTTGATTAGGAAAAATCGGGAATTCGAGTTTCAATAAGAATACTTCCGTAAGCAGTTAACCATTTTTCGGTAGTAGCGAGTGCCAAATAATAATATTAAAAAAAATAATAAGAAAATCAGCAACAAATATAAACAACAAATAACAATTAGAATAATAGAGAATTTTTTTCGTAAGGCTGCGGATTTCCAAACTTTTAATGAATACTTCGAGCCTATGTCCAGGTCCTCAGCTTACCACAAATGAAAATACAAAAGAAAAACTTACATTAAAATACGACTTTTAAAAATAAAAAAGTCGTTTTTTGATGTTAATTTCTTCTTTACATTTTCATTTGTTTTGTGCTGAGGACGGCCCATGGACATAGGGTCTAAATATTAATTTAAATTTTGGTTGCATTTAAGCATTTTTTGGTAGCAGGGGGTGCCAAATAAAAAAAAAAAAAAAAAAAAAATCAACAACAAATAACAAGTAGAATAATAGGGATTTTTTTTTTCATAAGCCAGCATAATTCCAAACTTTAAATGAATATTTCAACCCTATGTCCATGGGTTTTCCTCAGCATAACACAAATGAAAATATAAAACAAAAACTTACATTAAAATACGACTTTTAAAACTAAAAAATAATAAAAAGTCGTTTAGTGTTGTAACAAAATGTAGTTTTGTTCTGCAAATTGCATAGTTTTGAAACAATCAAAAGAAAAATGTAAAGATGTTTGTTGTTTCCGGGTATTAATAGACCTAAAATGGGTCCAGGGACAATTTTTTTTTTGGTCTCATTGGTAATTGGTACATAACTTTACAGCTTAAACATGCAACTCAATAGAGATTTCAGGAAGTGATATAGCTCAGACTTTTAAACAGCTGTTTTTTTCAAATTTTTTTTTTGGCGTGTTATGTTAGATTGGAAACGTTTTCTTGTCATAACAGTTACGTCTAAAATGGATAAAAAGTGATAGGCAAGCCTTATCTTTAAATACCACACCCGATGGGACACCTATAGCCAATGTCATATCCGCAGGGAGTACAGGGTTTGAACCCTTCCCCGCCCAAACCTTTTTGTCCGACTTGTAAAAACGCAACAAAAATACACATAAATAAATTTTTATGTGCTTTTTAAAGTTTTTGTAAAAGCCCCAGAAAAATTACCCCCCCCCCCCAACAAAAATCCTGGATATGCCCTTGCCTCCAAGGGCTATATTATTATCTTCCTCATTTTTGGTGTGGAAGTAACAGACCTTCGTGGCCTAAGCCTCGACTCAGGTTTGCGAGATTACCCATAATTATAATAAAAATAACAATAATAATAATGCTTTCCAGCACATGGCAGAAGATATCATTGCGCACAAGAGTTTTTTTTGTGAAGACTACGTAGCATCCATTCAGAAAAGCGCTCAGATAACAAATAAAACAGTAACAGATAGCTGAATCTGTTTTGCTAATAAACTATTGCAAGAAAAGCCATGAATAATCAGCAAAAACTAGAATCGGAAAGAGAACAAGAACCCAAACTAATAAAAATCTGGAACAAAATTTAAGTAATGCGTAACGCTACGTGACTATCGATAGAGTTGGCGTTAGACACGACTAGCATCGACGATTACTGACTGTCGGACGCAGCGACAAAAGAACAAGTAAGAATTGCATCGAAAAGAAGAAAGCCAGAATGATCTGAAGCCCAACCCAAAATGTAGACGTTTTGGACTAGACGATAAAAATCAAACTACGTAATGCTCGGTACCCATGCAATGTATGGTTTTTTGAAGAGCTATATCAACCAAAATACTATTATGCGTTTTTTATTCGACTTTTCATGGTTTAAGATTATAAAATAAATCAATAATAATAATTATAAACACAAAAATAGTAAAATTTATGCAATTTTTTTTATCTTATAAAGGAGCAAATTTATGGCTCCATTAACACGTTTTTGCTTTGCATGGCCAAGATGTTGAGACATGTCTTACATACCCTTGGCCTAGTGTCCACTACATACATGAATCTTGTTCTAGGATTGGCTTGGAGAATAGACGCCATAAGCTGTTCATCTTCTAGGCATCTGGCACTAAAGCCTGACAATGGTTGACTGCAACGACAAAGCGCAGCCTAGAAAATTAATAGAATTTATTCATTAAAAGAAAGAATAGAATTTATTCAAGAAAAGAAGAAAAAAAGTGAAAATAAAAGTAGAATATGAGGATCGTAGAAACGACAAGCAAACAAAAACTAAATCGTAAATCAAATACCTTGACCATGTGTTCTTTGAAACGCGGAGACACACGGACCTCCTTGAACACGGACTGCCTTCCTTCCTTTACAAAAAAAGGTGAAGAATAACACTTACAATGGAAGGTCTCCTTGAAAGTGCTAAATAAATAGATTTGAACACAGAGAAACAGAGAACTCACTTGTAAAGTTTTTTTTACTTATTCCTTTATTTTAAATGTAAGTAGTCGAATAGAACAAAAACTTTTTTGGGCATGCCCAAAAAAGATAGAGTAAAAACAAGAAAAACAAAAAGAAACATCAAAAAGAAAAATTCACTTCGACAGCTATGAACAGAGGACAAACAAAAATAACCACAGATGGGAAGACTCTTGGTATTCCGCAGAAAAATCACGAGTACGCTTCTCAATAATTCCAGGTGAGGGTACTTACCAATACTTTCTCTGCAGGGAGGAGTTACTTGTCCATGTTGGGAGTTCCATGAAATACTCTGTAAATTTAAAATAAAGGCGACAAACTTGTTTCCTCTTACCACAATTAAATAAACCAGACAAGAGCAAGAGCGAGTCGGTGAGCAACTGCTGGGCTATTAAAACGTTAAAAACGTAAAAACGTTGTTTTTTTCTTACTGGAAGAAGTTTCACAGAGGGGAATTAATGAGATGAAAGTTTATTTTCCGTATATTTTACTGGCTCAAAATTTAACCAAGGCTCCAATCTGGCTTTCAAAAGACAGGGTTATTGGCTTTCTCCTCTGGCATACGTCCAGAGAGCAATATTATATGCCTATATAAACAGACCGCAGGCGTAAACCAATGAAAATAAGACACACTTTCTACCACGGTATAACTGGGAAGTAATGTCTCTTTTTCTCTTTGGTTTGAGGTTCAATTCAGCTGCTTGTCGAACCACTTATGAATGTTAAAAAAATATTTGCAGGAGAGAGGGTGCAATTTGAAATGCTGGTTCACAAAAGTGGAAGGGAACTTTTACCATTAGCACTAGGACAAAATTTATACAAGAGAATGACGTAAAAATACGTAAATAAATACGCTAAATAGGATGATAAGTCCACAAAAATTGAAAGGTTGGCAACTTTTAAAATTAATTTCGAGTCTAAAAAAGTTTGGCGGAAAATTCCAGGTTCTTTCATACATTTTAGGTAAAAATATAATTCATACTTTAGTGAAAAAAAATTCTTTTAAGCGTTTTTTCTCTTACAACTTTAAGAAATTACAAATTGATTAATATTTTAAGGACCAAATTTCAGTGCATACGCATTAATCTAATAATACAGATTTTTTTTCTGTAAATTCATTCGAATTTTTTTTCAATAAAGTACAAATTATATTCTGGCTTTTAGAGCACGGGGGTTTAGAACCCTACTCATATTAATTTCTGCTCGTTTTGAGTTTGACTCTGTTATTTATTTTAATTTCTGTTGGTTTGGGATTTCATTTATTTATTGATACCGATTTGTGGTAGTTGTACGCTTGGTTGATTTTTTGATTCTATTTTTGTTCATTTTTAGTTTAATGGAGTTTTTTAATTTTTTTTTAACAATTATTTGTGTGGAAAAAGTTTTTTTTTAATTAATTACAACTAAGCAGGGACAGATAATAGATATAAAATTATGGTTATTTACTTCTTTAAGGAATACATTTAATTATATCATATTTATCCTATTGTTTGTGTTTCACTATGATTAATATATATCTTTGTAAATCCTAACATGTACAATAGGGTTCAAGAAAACTCTTAAGATTCCAGGTAACAGATTTTATTGGTAGCACAGTAAACATTAAAATTTAGATTATACACAACAAAGCCAAAATTTACATCATACACCAACATCTCTGAACAAATCAAGGTAAGCTTTTTTGGTCTGATGAAAAACGTTCTTGAGCCCCGCAATTTCGTCCTCTGTACTTGATTCCTTCGATAAAGTTAATTTCTAGATTGAGATGAAAACTTTTTACAAGCATTATCTCTTCGTTGAGGATGCGATGCTTGAGGTAGGCTTAAAGGTGAACCTTCCTTTGGTGAAACCCAGATTTTATAAACTAATAAAAAGAACAAGGAGTCTAATATTTGTCACATTTATAACTAGACACACAGGGACCTTAATCATCTAATAATGCTGAGAATCTTCCACCACGTATTTGTACTGCCGCTAGAGCCAAGCCCGTCCTTTTACTCCACCGATTGGCTGGTCCCATTTCCTTTACTTGCGGTTCCTTAGTCGTCCTTGGAGCAGGACGGTAAAAAGAAGACTGATCCTGGCCAGTACGTAGGCCTTTCTTCCCTTGGTAAATTTGCCAACCTTCGTCATCAACAGCTGACATAGATTTTTTTCTTTCATCGCCCTGTCCGCCATCTCGTCTTTGCGATGAATAGCCCATCTGACGCTGTTTGATAATACCTTCTTGCAAAAGGACTTCTTTTTCGGGCCTTTCTTTTTGTTCTTTTTTTAATCGTTCTTTTGGCACTTCCCCACGAATTTCAGCCATTGTTTTTGGTCCTTCTTCTTGTCTTCGTGGCACCCATCGATTCCTCTTTAGATCTAAAACGTTCATAATGAGGAATCGAATACACGGTGACAAACCTTCGTTTAGTCTCAAATTTCTCATTTCGTCAAGACATTCATCGAGTTTTGTCTGCTGTATCTGCAATTGCTTTCTCCTACATTTTGATTCAGCCATTGCTCTTTTTTCTTCATATTTTTTACCTATCGTAGAAATCAATTTGCAAAGGCAATTCAGTCCTTCCTCATCACGAGATTTAAGGAGCTTAGAAATACATTCATTCAAGGTTTTTTCGCTCACCATCTCACGAATGAATAATTCACCAATAAATTCGCAATTTCCTCTCACAAAATCTTTTGCTTTAAATTCTTTATCGATCAGGTCTGATTGTAATTTTTTCTTTTTTTCTTCGGTACCAGCTTCTTGAATGGCTTTTTCTATAGAAAGAATTGCTTGTTCTTCCTTCTTCGCCTTTTCTAAATTCTCCAGACATCTGTCGAGAAGAAGCTTCCGAAAACCGATTTTTGCTGTTCCACTGGCCGAGGGCACTTCCTTCTCTACCATCCCTTTACAAAGCTCAGCGTATATGGGAGCATACTTTTGGTCACGAACTACCTTGTCAAAGAAGATTTCAATTATAGCCCTTAATCGTTCCTCTGTATCAACCTCTATAGCCCAAATGTCTTGGGAAACTTTTTCAAAATTTTCAGGCGTCAATCTATTCAGTTTACCTTTCATTGACTTCTTTATATCAATTGTCTTCTGCTCTTCAAGATCAGTGACTTTCTTTTGTTCTTCAAGATCAGTGACTTTCCTCTTGGCAATGCTGCGAGGAACCCAGACTTTATCAAGTTTTTGAGTTGCAGCAACACCGAACTTCAAAGTGGAACAAGACTGAGCAACAGGAATATTTATCACCATAGGGGTTCTACCTTCTTGCATGGGAGAGCAAAGATCTACTCCTGCGGGGTCATGACGATTATGCATCGGATTCTGTCCTTGATTCCGATTACCACGGTCTTTCACGATCTCAGCTGGGATATCAGGAGATATTTTGGCCAACGGGGAATCTTGTATCTTTTTCAAAAATTCTCTATCGTATCTCCTCTTGCCTCCGGGATTTAAAGGACTCCACTGACCTTCTTCATAAGGATACATTAACCTTACAGATAGAGTTTCCTGCTTTTTGATTTCAGGAAGTGGAAGTTTCAGCATGAAGTCATCGGAAAACTTAGATTCTTTCTCTTTTCCTATATCTGGTTCAAGATTCGTATTTTTTGATGCTTCAGGGACTTGAAAGGGCTCAGCGACAACAGTAGGGACTAATATATCAACACTCACGACGCTCACCACCAGATTAGACGAAATTGTTGAGTTTAATACTGGGCTAGAAGGTCCTTCAGTCTCTTCATTTTCTGCTATAGGTGATTTAATATCTTCGACAGACATTGGACAGGGCTCTTCTATATCAATCTCTGAGGCTGGTTCTTCTTTCTTTTCTTCTATATGTGGTTCATCATTAAAACTATGGAGCTTTGAAACTGACTCCTCTGATGCAGCCACAAATATTTCAGGAGCTCGAAAGGGCTCAATCACAACAGCAGGGACAATGTCGACGGGCGTAACTGGATTCGATGGAATATGTGAGATTAATGCTGAGCGAAAAGATACTTCAGCCTCTTCATTTTCTGAAGGTAATGGAACAGTAACATCATTGGCACTGAATCGTCTACATTTTCTGACAGCGAACCAAATTGAGATTCCAGTACACGCAATAGAAGCAGAAATTGCAAAACTTCTAAAAATCATCTTTACTTTTTGAACACTTGTTTTCAACTAACTGATTTCATGGGGAACCACAAGCTTTATTTCTTTGGAAAGTGACGTCATTTTTTTGCTGACGTCACACGCTGCTATGATGTTCATGGAATTTGAAATGTCTTCAAAACTAAAATGACGTCACATTAACACTACTGCCATGCTGTATGCAAACTAAGAATATAATTTGAAAATGCCAAGGTATACCTAAGAGCTACGTCTACGGTTCTCTAATGAAGCTTTTACAAATAATCTAATATTTAAAAAGAGAGAGCCGTGATAATGACTGAAAAAACATTGTTTAAATTTTATAACTTATTTACTTTCAGAAAGACAAATATAGACATTAAATTACGTTACTAGATCTTACTCTCTTATTATGATATGATCTGTTATCCGAATTTTCTCATAAAATACCCAGGCCAGATTTACCAATCGACCCACCAGGCTCAGGCCTAGGGGCACACAATGCCAGGGGGCGCAGTAACTTATCACTGAGGAATTTTTTTCTTAAGGAAAACTGGACTGATGTGATTTATCGTCAAAGTGTCAGTTGCACTCCCCCACCGCGCTGCCTATTTACAAAAAAATAGTATTAAAACAACAAGAGGTCCGTGGTCATTTACAAACTGTCAGATGTCTCCTAGAATGGCAGAGAGTTTTGTATCACCTCTCTCTTTCATTACATTTGACTCATCAGTTGCGGTCTGTTCAGTGTTTCTACTATTTTCAAATTTTCGGAGATTTCACTGAAAATCTCGCAAAAACTGAACGGCAAAAACACTTGGGCCTAGAACCGCCAAAGCTTTAAATCCGGCCCTGACCTTACCCTTCTTTTTTCTACCAAATCTCAATCCTTTTCTTTAATATTTCCATTACTCCTCTAAATTTCCTTTCTAGAGCAAAAATTAAAGAAAACAAGAAAAAAAAAACGAATTCGCTGTTCATGTTTGTTCTAAACTGGACTAGGACTGAGGTTAGGACATACACCAATCAATATTGTCTTATTATTTTCTATCACATCTCCTTTTCCTCAAGTGATCTCTCAAAAAAGCCTTTTTAATTAAGCACTATTTGTCCAATTAAATATTTATCTCTCAAATATCAAGGAGCTACTAGCGAGCACAACTTCTATACTTAAACTTTGTTGGTTCAGTCGTTAATGCGTGGGACCACTATTCGAAGAGTAAGGGTTCAAGTCTTATTAAGCGCGTATTTTTTTAATCAAAGCTGCAATTTAGATAAATCAGGGCTTTTTAAACTTTTCTCATTCACGACCCCATTCATGATGGCGTGTTTCCTGGCATATAAATACAAAAGAAGGAAAAATAAACGTTTTTGATGATTTATTTATTAGGTAACAATATGCATAACAATATGCATATGAAAATATATAGCTTTAGAATTCGTTTAGAAACATACAAAAATCTAAAATAAAAATTCCACAGTTGAAGAATTGTCTTTATTATACTTATAACAATTATATACCCATTTTTCATCAAAATTCCGTTTTTTGCAATAACATAAATAAAAAAGAATCCTGACTGTTTTAGTTCGATCGAATATATTCGAACGCAGTCGTTGGGTGGTAAATATTAAATTAAAACGAAAGGAAAAATATTAGTGAGATGGATGTGCCTGTTTTTTATTGCATAATAAATTAAATCTTGATGGAATGTTTGACAATACTGGACGTAAGACCTCTTTAAAGAAGTCAAGTAAAGTCAAGTAAGTCAAAAGTTATAAAAGCGATAACATTTAAAAGAATTTTTTGAGTAAAGTACAAATTATTTTCTGGCTTTTAGAAAGCATAGGGTTTAGAACCCAACTCATATTAATTTCTGCTCGTTTTGAGTTTGAATCTGTTATTTATTTTAATTTCTGTTCGTTTTGGGTTGCATTTATTTATTGATACTGATTTATGGTAGTTGTATGCTTGATAGATTATTTGATTCTATTTTTGTTCATTTTTGGTTTGATGGAGTTTTTTATTTTTTTTCAAAAAACTTAAATGTCCCCAGGGCATAACTCTCAACCCTTGCCCTGAGGGCTAGGAGGATTTTTTATCCTCAATAACATAATTTCCAGACCTTTCTGATACGCTGGACAAAATGGCTATCTCAAAATTTTGATTGTAAGTGTTTGGGGAAAATGATGGGCTCAAAGTGGGGGGGGGGGGCGGGGGCATTTGATCTCTGATCACTTTCTACTAATAAAAAAGGCACTAGTCCTCTCAATTTCCAATCGAATGAGCTCTTTTTGAAGCTTCTATGACAAAACTTTCTATAAAGACCTCATATGCCCCAAGGGCACAACTTAGGACCCTTGTCAGGAGGGCTATAGGGGAGGGTTGCCATCCTCAAAGAAATCATTTCCAGAACTTTCAACAACGTTGAAAGTTCAACAAACTTTCAACGAACTTTCCTGGGGACAACGAACTTGTCCCCAGGGCATAACTTACAAAACCTTGCCCTGAGGGCTGGGGGGATTTTTTATCCTCAAAAACATAATTTACAGACCTTTCTGATACACTCAACAAAATGACCATCTCAAAATTTTCATTGTAAGTGTTTGGGAAAATGATGGGCATGAAGCGGGGGGGGGGGCATTTGACCTATAATCACTTTCGACTAATAAAAAAAGCACTAGTCCTCTCAATTTCCAATCAAATGACCCCTTTTTGAAGCTTCTGCGAAAAACTTTCTATAAAGACCTCATATGCCCCATGGGCAAAACTCAGGACCCTTGTCCTGAGGGCGATAGGGGAGGGTTGCCATCCTCAAAGACATAATTTCCAGATTTTTCAACTACGTTGAACAGAATGGCCATATCAAAATGTTTGGGAAAATGATGGGCATGGGAGGGGGTGATTCTCCCTCCGATTACTTTCGACTATTAAAAAGGACAATAGCCCTCTCAATTTCCAATCCAATGACCCCTTTTTGAGGTTTTTACGACAACGCTTTCTATAAAAACATTATATGCCCCCAGGGCATAACTTACAATCATAGCCCTTAGGGCTGTGGGGGGATTGTCATACTCAAAAACATAATTTCCGGACCCTTCAACTACGTTAAAAGTGGCTATATTAAAATTTTGATCGGAAGTGTTTAGGGAAATGATGGGCGTGGGGTAGGCATTCACCCTCCGATCGCTTTTGACTAATAATAAAGGCAACAGGTTTCTCAATTCCCAATTGAATGAGCCCTTTTTGAAGTTTCTACGACAACGCATGCTATAAAAACCTTATATGCCCACGGGGCATAACTTACAACCTTAGCCCTGAGCGCTGGGGGGGGGTTGCCATACTCAAAAATATAATTTCCAAAAATTATGTTTTCCATTTTTGGGAAAGTGTTGTTTCTAAGACAACACTGTCTATAAAAACCTCATATGCCCCCAGGGCATAACTTACAATCCTTCCCCTGAGGGCTGTGGGGGAGGTGTTGTCATCCTCAACGACCTAATTTCCAGAACTTTAAACTATATTGAACAAAATGATTATCTCGAAACTTTGATTGGATATGTTTGCGGAAATGGTGGAAGTGAGAATGGGGTTTGTTGCCCTCCAATCACTTTCGACTATTAAAATGAGCACTAGCTCTCTCAATTTCCAATCGAATGAGCCCTTTTTCAAGTTTCAACACCGCTTTCTGTAAAAACGTTATATGCCTCCAGGGGATAATTTACAACCTTTGCCTTAAGGGCTGTGGGGGCGGGGGGGGGGGGTGTCATCCTTAAAGATCTAATTTCTTTAACTCTCAACTACATTGAAAAAATAGTAAAGAGGTAAAGAATATAGCATTGGACTTTACAGTCCCTACCGGCGGTGCTGATCTCCGTTTTTTGGCCCTTCAGTCAGGAAGTGCAATGGGGGGCTGGGGGCCAACCATCCTGTACTTTCACACACCCTTCTTGTTTACATTCCCCAGATTTCTCCAGGATATCTCAATATTTTGATTGGATGTGTTTGGGGAAATGGTGGGCGTGAGAGAAGGGTTTGTTGCCCTCCAATCACTTTCTACTATTAAAAAGGGCACTAGCGCTTTTAGCTTCCAATCTAATGAGCCTTTTTTGAAGTTTCTATGACAACTCTATCTATAAAAACCTCATATGCCCCAAGGGCATAACTTACAACCCTTTCCCTGAGGGGTGTGAGGGGGGGGGGTATCATCCTCAAAGACCTAATTTCCAAAACTTTCAACTGCACTGAACAAAATAGATATTTCAAAATTTTTATTGCATGCATTTGGGGAAAGGGTGGGCGTGAGAGGGGGGTTAGTTGCTCTCCAATCACTTTCGACTATTAAAAAGGGCGCTAGCCCTTTCATTTTTCAATTGAATGAGCCTTTTTTGGAGATTGTACGACAACACTTTCTATAAAAACCTTATATGCCTCAAGGGCATAACTTACAACCCTTGCCCTGAGGGGTGTGGAGGGTTTGTCATCCCCAAAGACATAATTTCCAGGACTTTCAACTACGTTGAACAAAATAGCTGTCTCAAAATTATGATTGGATGTGTTTGGGAACATGGTAGGCGTGGGAGGGGGTTAGCTGCCCTCCAATCACTTTCGACTATTAAAAAGGGCCCTAGCCCTTCCAATTTTCAATCAAATACGTAAGCCCTTTTTGAAGTTTCTACGACAACACTTTCTATAAACACCTTATATCTCTTCAGGGCATAGCTTACAACCCTTCCCCTGAGGGCTCTGAGGGGGTTATAATCCTCAAAGACCTAATTTCCAAAACATTCAACTGCGTTGAACAAAATAGGTATCTCAAAATTTTGATAGCATCTGTTTAGGGAAATGACGAGCGTGAGAGGAGAGCTAGTTGCCCTCCAATCACTTTCAACTATTAAAAAGAGCACTAGTAATTTCAATTTCCAATTGAATGAGCCTTTTTTGAAGTTTTTACGACAACACTTTCTATAAAAACCTTATATGCCCCCAGGATATAGCTTACAACCCTTGCCCTGAGGGCTGTGGGGGTTTGTCATCCTTAATGAATTAATTTCCAGAACTTTCAACCTTGTTGAACAAAATGGCTATCTCAAAATTTTGATTGGATGTGTTTTGGGAAATAGTGGGCGTGAGAGGGGCTTTTTAATAGTCAATCACTTTTGACTATTAAAAAGGACACTAGCCCTTTGAATTTCCAATTAAATGAACCCTTTTTGAAGTTTCTACGACAATGCTTTCAGCAAAAACCTTATATGGCCCCAGGGCATAAACTACAACCCTTGCCCTGAGGATTATGGGGGAAGGGTCATCCTGAAAGACATAATTTCTAGATCTTTCAACTACGTAAAACAAAATGACTATCTCAAAATTTTGATTGGATGTGTTTGGGTAAATGGTGGGCGTGGAATGGGTGTTAGTTGCCCTCCAATCACTTTCGACTATTAAAAAGGGCACAAACCCTCAAATTTCCAATTGAATGAGCTCTTTTTGAAGTTTCTACGACAACACTTTCAGTAAAAAGCTTATAGGCCCCAGGGAATAAACTACAACCCTTACCCTGAGGATTGTGGGGGGAGTGTCCTCCTCAAAGACACAATTTCTAAATCTTTCAACTACGTTGAACAAAATGGCTATCTCAAAATTTTGATTGGATATGTTTGGGTAAATTGTGGGCGTGGAAGGGGTGTTAGTTTCCTTCCAATCCCTTTCGACTGTTAAAAAGTGCACAAGCCCTTCAAATTTCCAATTGAATTAGCTCTTTTTGAAGTTTCTACGACAACACTTTCAGTAAAAACCTTATAGGCCCCAGGGCATAAACTACAACCCTTGCCCAGAGGATTGTGGGGGGAGTGTCCTCCTCAAAGACATAATTTCCAGATCTTTCAACTACGTTAAACAAAATGGCTATCTCAAAATTTTGATTGGATATGTTTGGGGAAATTGTGGGCGTGGAAGGGGTGCTAGTCGCCTTCCAATCACTTCAACTATTAAAAAGGGCACAAGTCATTCCTATTTCCAATCGAATGAGCCCTTTTCGAAGTTTCTACGACAACTACTTCAATACGAAGTACCCTGGTCTAAGAAAAACCGAAAAAAAACATTGTGCCATCATAGCTCTTTACTTATGCAGCGCTATTGCACTTCCTATGATAACACGAAGCTAATTGACAAATTAAAAAGCAAGGAAACTGTCTTTTCAACAATACAATACTTTGACCCCGTCAAATTAGTCTATTCAGAAAAGATTTTGAAAATAACCTTTTTTGGTATTTCCAATGAAAGATGCCTTTTTCATTCAAATAGTTTAGGAAAAAAAATTTACACCGACTCATGATTTTGAGAACATATATTTTATCCTCTCGCTAATTTCGTGAATTGACACCACTGACGGAGCTTGTTCCAAATTAGGATCGACAGTCCTAAAATTGGCTCCGTTTGTCTCATATAGGCTAACCTGTTGATGGAACAGAGAATTTGTGTGTTTGATTCATATTTATAGATACAATATTTAATATATGGAGACAATGAATCAAACGCTTTACCGTCGACAAAAAAAAATTATCAAATAATAAATTTCCTGTTCTATCAACAGTTTACATGAAATTATTGAGATTCTGACGCAAGGAATCACCAACGCAGAGAACCATAAGAAGCTAGATAGATATGATTGAAAGTTGGGGGACAAATTTGAAGAGGGACAGCATAGAAAAAACGGCTATCAATATAACAGGGTGTGACACAGAATTAAAATATACGGAAAAAACACCCACGCACAAAAAAAAAAAAAACGAAATAAATCAAACTTGCCTATCCTAAATAAAATATAATTTTTTTATTTAGACCAAGAAAAACAATGAGTAATCATAATTATAATAATCTTATAGCCAGTAATTATAAATACAATAAACGACAGCACCTATCCCTAATAAGCTGATAAGGAGTTCCAGGAAGCACATGCAAATAATATTAAAGAGATGAAGCAACAACAAAAAAGAACGTTCCTTGTTGCAACAACTTAAGTCCAGCAGTGTCATTTAAGGAGGGGGCATTTGCCCCCATAATTTTGAAAATAGGGTTTTTTGGGGTATTTCCATTGGAAACATCGAGAAAAGCAACAAAAATTTCCCACTAGATTTAAAAAAATATGTTTTGCTTTTCCAATCAAGTTTCGTGAATTGACGAGACTTCGTAACTCTAGTGTTTCTTTCCATTTTTGTTCCAAACTTTAACTATATTAGTTTATTAACTTGT
Organism: Artemia sp. Qi Xiang Cuo; assembly: GCF_049724085.1. NCBI lineage: Eukaryota > Metazoa > Arthropoda > Branchiopoda > Anostraca > Artemiidae > Artemia > Artemia sp. Qi Xiang Cuo. The sequence continues at coordinate 16,446,799 of NC_142795.1, forward strand.
ATGTTTAAATTGAACCCCTATCTTATTGAAAAGTAACTTAAAATAGAAAACACAAACGAAATATCGGAACACTATTATGTGTGATAGCAGTTGGTCATCGTAACTTCACAACGAACTTATCGATAGTTAATTACAGTCGAAAGGACCCATCGCTCCGATACCTGGTAAGTCATCTTAGTAGTACTCCCCCCGCAAAAAAAAAAACACCTGAAGTTTCTAAATTTCTTGGTGCATCTTATCCAGATTATCAAAAAATCTTTTTTACCCCCCCCCCCCAAAAAAAACCCCTAAAGATTGCAAATATCTGGGCGCTTCTTATCCAGGTTATCAAATAATCTTATTTATCCCCCCCCCCAAAAAAAAAGAAAACTTAAAGTTTCCAAATTTTTTGGCGGTTCTTATTCAGATTATTAAATAATCTTCTTTACCCCCCCCCCCCCCAAGGAAAAAAACACCCTGTGTACATGCCCGCTCACAACGTATTGCTGCTAAATCAAGGAAAGAAAACTCATTCAGAATGTTCTACAAAGATCTGAAAAACTCAGAAATATCGGATGTATGCTAAGCATACTTCCATGAGCCGCGTGATTTATCTTGAAATAAAATCCGTGTGCCCTGTGATCTACTTTGTAAGTCTGCTCGTGCAGACTCAGTTAATACGCGAGTGAAGCTAAATATATATTATGGCGAATTGATCCATTCTTTGTATATTGCCGAACTTGCGGCTGTTCCTATTAAAGTGTATTAAAAGTTCGCAAACTTGTAATTATTGTGAATAAAATTAACTTCTTCACCTTATGTGGGGATAAAATGGAATGCTAAAATTGTGCACGCTTGAGCTTCGACTTGAAACACTTCTGCAGCCACCCGCGTATTTAAATTAAATTATGCAATTACTGATATTGAAATTTAAAAGACACGAAAAAAACGTTACCTGCTACAGCAACGTAGGTTGCTGTAACAGGTAGGATTTTTTATTTGTTTTTCTTCCAAACCGCTTTTCAGTTGGGTACCTTATCTGCCTTAAAGAAGCGACCCTTAGTAAAGTTGCCACATACAACACTCCTGTAAAGACCCGGCCACAGGGCGGTGTCCTAAAACAGCAACGGCCCCATGGTGGTGTCCTAAAACAGCACCGGCCCCAGGGCGATGTCCTAAAACAGCAATGCAGTTCTTTCTTAGTTAGCTTTCACAGTGGTTCAAAGTGATTTGTTTTGTCTTACATTTATTCGAATATTAGAAGAATGTTGAGTTAAGTTTGTCATTTATTGTTTGTTTGTTTTTTGTTCATTCTATCAGTTCTGGTTGGTGAATCATTCTATCAGTTCTGGTTGGTGAAAAGCATTCATTCATTTCTTGAATATCCAGAACTCGTTTCTAACGAAAAAAAGGAGAGAAGAATAGAAATAGAAAAATAAAGTTTAATTAACAGAAAAATATAAAAAAGACTCTGATATTTTCCTTTTTTTTAACATCTTACTACAATCTTAAACGACTAGTTTACTCTTTTAGTTTCTTTTTTTTGGATTTCATTTCAAAAGAATTCCTGATTTGAATTCAAAATATTTAGCATGCATCTGCAACATAGTTTCCCCTGTCTTTATTAGAAGTTATTTCCCCGTTTTTCCTTTCTTTTGTTTCCATGATAGAAAGTTTTCATTGAATAAGAGAAAGGATGTGCAAGTGGAAATATTATTGAAGGGATTCCAAGCAAAGTTTGAGAGTCAAATGATTTGACTTTGACTTTTAAAGCTGTCAAGTTTGCTTTCGCTGTTCTCAGACATACAAAACAGCGTGAAGATAAGAAAAAGTTCCATGTAAAATATGTCATATGTTATTTCACTATGTCACAAAATCCTAATATCGTAAATATGTTATTTTTGTATACGACTAAACAACTATGGCCCTTGATAACGCTACAGGCTTATAAGGCTATAATAAATATGAATGAAGCAACATAATAATCATTTATTAAAAAAATTAAAAAAAATCAGTTTGCATGAAAACATAGGCTACTAATGACTTCGGCACAAAGAAATTTGAAATATAACAGAACATTCTTACAGTAGTCAATGAAAGTAAATAATAAAAATTTTGAACAAATAGTGCTTCTATTTAGATTAATTAAATCTAAATTAATAAAACGCAGTTAATTGAAATACAAATGAATTTGAATTAATTAAATTAATACTATAAGCTGGATAATATTCATAATTTAACTAGCTTCAGCTTAAAAAACAGAACACCACAGGCGAAGTCCCTAATAAAATATGACACATAAACGTATCCATTCATTTAAGTCTACAGATAGCATGTGTTTTGACGAGTTCCTGGCACCTTTTCTCCCATTTCATTAGAAAGGTATTCGAAAGCGTTTGAAGCAGGCAAAACCGGTTATTTGGGTTTGCTTCTCTATTAACATTTTTGATTTTCAGCATTCCCCTTAGATGACTGGTGGCTGCAAATTGGCTCGCAGAATGAAACGCTTTTTCTATATAATCTGGTAACTATTCATTTAAACTACAAAGGATAGTGTAAATTACAAATGATTCTTTGAGTTAAGCAGAAACTTCAAAAAACACATGCAATGTTGAGAAATTAGGAAAAATTGAGGATTCAATTTTTTCCGAAAAAGACGTTCATATGTAGTTATGAAAAAAAAAAAAAAAACAATGTGAGCGCAAAGTTTGCACAAAATGAGCTAAAAATATTTAGCACCAATAACCTTAAGAAGGCGTAGCTCTCCTTTGAGGGCGTAGTTGTCTTAAGGAACCAATAGAATGTTAATGTCTGATTTTTTTAAATTAAAGCTGTCAAATTCAAGTAACTGGCCTGGCTAATTCATCTTAACGGTTCAACGTAACAACACTGACTAAAATGTGGCACTGCCCTAAAAACGTTATAATCTTGAAACAGCCAAAGGATTTCTTAAGAAATCCCGGTTTTCAGATAAAAGACCTAAGATAGGCCCATAGGGGAAAATATACTTGCATTTCGGGGTCCTTAGCATTTAATAAATCTATGGAAACACCTGGGAACTAAATTGTTGAACAACTTATAACAAATCAATATTGTTAGTCAATCAATTTTGTAGCTCCACCAACTACTTTTCTTAAAAATATTTCCAAGGCAACGTCCCACCTATTTTAGTCCACATTTGGAGAAAGACCTTGTCATAGTTTCGCTTAGGTTTTTTAACTCCTAGCAATTCCCTCTTCAGAATTTAAACAAGGAACTCTGAAGAATGATTTCACGCGTTGAACAAGAAGCTCTAAAGAATCATCTTAACAGCTCTCCAATCCATTCTTTCAAACAAATTGGGCTGGGCCTCTGCTAGAATACGAAACAGAACGAAGGTATTGAATGGATTTATTAAACCATACCAAGAATTTAAGTAAGAGTCTCCCTTGTTTTAGCAAGATGCATGCGTCAGATTTAAATTCAATTTCAGTTAATACATTTGGAACAAATTGTTGAAGAACTAGTAACAATCGAATTGACTGTTGATTTATCAATTTCCTTTTTTGCAAGTAGTTTTTCAAAGTAGTTTTCAGGAAGTTTCTCGAGCTTACTCCATTAGCTTGGTTCTAGACGTATTCCACCGCCCAGCGCAAATTCCCCCCCCCCAAAAAAAAATATCTCCGTGTAAAATTCTCCCCGCATGCAAAATTAAGTGGCCAAAGAGAAAGTATGACTAATTAAAAAAATTAAGAAAAGAAGAAATTTTAGAATATTCTACCTATATTCAAAAACATAGGCAGAATATATGGTGTAGAATTTCATTTTTTTTTTTTTTTTTTTTTTTTTTTTTTTTTTTTTTTTTTTTTTTACAGGTTCATTTATTTTACACTTTTTCCGTGTTTTTGTGGGGTTGACTCTCATAGCAGGGTAAGGTACCACACAAGCAGGGCAAATGTTTTCAAAAATAGTTTGGAAATATAAAATTGATGGCACTTCTAGAATAGTTGCTCTATGATGTAAGTGCTCAGAGATAACAGACTGGGATTATGGAGTACGACTACTTACTACGCGTGGACTTGCTCTGGTACCGACCAGAGGCATTACAAACAAAAATTTTGTGGGAGGGAGAGGGCAATGAAATTGACAGACTCACTGGTCAATTTTTACCGACTGATTTGGGTGATATTGCTATTAAAATTACTTCATATTTTGTTTTTGCCGACTGAGGCTGATCCTCTTTCATTTTCGGAGGGAAAATTTTCGGAGAAGTTGAATTTTTCCCATGGGAGATAAGCCGGACCCCCATAGGCTTAGTCAAATGTATGAGTTTGTATAAAGAATTGTATATGGTTCAACAACAAACACACAAGAACTTCCTTCCAAACCAGAGGTTAAACAAGGGTAGACAATTTGTACTGGATAATTTGGGAATGCATTTACTGATGCATCCATCTTTAGAGAGCAAGAGAGAGAGAGCGAGAGAGAGAGAGAGAGAGAGAGAGAGAGAGAGAGAGAGAGAGAGAGAGAGAGAGAGAGAGAGAGACAGAGAGAGAGAGAGATAGAGAGAGAGAAAGAGAGAGAGCGAAAGAAAACCTAATCAGTTTAGCACTTACTCCATTACTATGAAGATATGACAGGACAGGGAAGCGTCCTTTGCTTCTAAACTTAGATGAACCAATGATCACAGCACTAGAGGCACCGCTGGGAGCATAGAGGTACTTTGGATAAGTGTCACACAACTAGAAACAACAAAGGTTTAAATACATTTTTCAACACATGTTCGCATTTTTGTTAGGCCTATGTAAATCCCCCGAGTCATTTACCTGAAATCCGTTAAGAAAGTTCAGCCCAGTGTTCCTGAACTGGTGGTTTATTCCTAGTTGAGCATTCATTTTTTTCTCACCGACGACGGCTATTGCATATACCTATATTTTAAGGGTCTGTTTTACCAGGCTTGTCGTTTTAATTTACAAGGTCCGGCAATTTTGGTACCTTGTACAAACAGGCGACACATTTTATTATAAAAGCGAGACCATCATAGGGAGGGGAATATGATTTTCCATTATTTCATTAAGTGTAATAAGTCTTTTAAAAGGGATGTTTTCACAAAAAGTAGGGAATTCTACATTATGTCTCACATTACTCCTCCCTTTCCCGGAGATGGGATGTTCATCAGCTTACAACACAAACATGCTTGTTTGAATCTACAAGCGTCTACTTTTCATTAACTGCAAGATAATCGACTCCAATTCTTACTGATATTCTACTATTCTTTTTCAAATTTAGGGGGCAAAGGCCAGAAGGCTCTCTACTTATCACCTATATACCTACACTAAAGCATTTACTGTCTGTTCCAAGTAGCAGAGTAACTTTTAATAAGAGAGGGCATCGGCAAAATATGGGATAATCACCAAATATATTAGAAAAAACATTGTCTATTGTCTTCATTCTATTGTCTTCAGCATTACCATTTTGTCCGAGATGAGTAAAAGGACCCAAAAAGACAGCTGATTCCAAGTCTTTCAAGTTCGTCTTTTATAGTTTGATACTACTCAAAAAGTAATCTTCTTGGAAAAGGGCTTTTGGGATCCTAGGAATACTAAACAACAGAAAGAAACTGTCTCCCGAAAGATAATGGACGCCTCGATCTTGGCATATTGCAAAGGCTTCTCAGTCAGCTTAAATGAAAAGACAGAGTAGACTAACTTCAATAAATCTGATGAACACCATTCTTGTTGGAGAAAAAATACTAAACGTAGCAATTCCAATGAGAAAGCAACGTTAATTTCTCTTCAAGATCCGGTTATATTTACTGGGGTCAAATAGTGTAAAACTATTACACAAGTAATCTCTTCGAAAACTCGTCATTCTTACATTTACTAATAATCAAACCCTCTCTTTAAATTTATACAATAAATAATCTTGGAAAAAAGCTTTCGAGCTCAATGGACTATTAAGCAACAAAGAAAATGGCGTGCCGAAAAGGAAGCCTCAATTCAAGAAACACTTCCTATTTCACAAGAAAAACAAAGCAAAACATTCACGATCAAACAAAAGATAGCTCTGGCCGAGGTCTAGTGATCACCGTTTTTGTCAATTAGGGTATATGACCTGAAAAAACTGTGCTACGGAGTTCTTTAATCAATATTCATTAAGTACCATCAAAGATTCATTCTTTTTCGAAGTTCTCTCATCATACTAGAGTTGGCGAAAATGGGTCTAGAAATTGCTGATTGCCCATCTTTCCGAAAAAGGATAAGGGCTCCAAAGACCAGTCTAAAACTAAAACTGCAATATTAAGTACAAAATCCAATTCCATAGCGGGTAATACTTTTGTCAAGGGTGTAGAGCCAAGGCACTTACTCAGGCGTGAGGCTACTCTAAAACCATCAAAATATGCCACAAACACTTTTAATTGAAAACAAAATTAAGCCCAAAGAATTACTAAAGAATAACAAAGGTAAGAGAGTGTCCAAAGATAATAGACGCATCGACTTGGAAAACTAGAAAGCGTTTCCAAAATAGCATAAAAATGAAATTCAAACTTTAGTGAAAGGTTAAATTAAAAGACATAGTTCTTTATTTTAGTACTTGTTCAATGTTATATATCCCCACCGCTCATAACAAAGAACGATAATTAAGGTCATCCGTTGTCAACCGTAACTGAAAATTTAAAACTAGAAGTTTGTAAATACACGTAGTGGCTGTCTTCCGATCACACATACACTATAAGCAGAGACATGTCCAAAGATCAATTTGTAAGCAGGGGAAATATTCTTTGGAGAAACAGTTTTTTACCTGTATTTTTAAGTCCAATTTACAAGTCAGAGAAATATTTCGGGGGGTGGGGGGGGAGGTGGGGTGAAATCCCATGACCAGCCCCCCCCCGGGATATGAACCTATAAGGATAAACAATATTTTGATATCGTAAACGACGAAGATCGTAATAATACTAGTATTCGCATAGTATCAAAATCAACTTTAATGAACCGATTGGAGAAATAAAAAACAAATCTTTTGTTAAAAGTATGAAAAGCTGACGGCATCAAAAAAGTGAAAATTTGCATGCATGGAATGCAATTTTCCAAGAAGTTCAGTGACAAAACAGTATATTATTTTCTATCGGAAATGCAACTTAAGGTTTATGTTCTCTGTAGTAGAGCTTATTATGACAGAGTAAGTTCTTTTGGCTCCTGCCCCAAGACTACTCGGGGGAAAATGAACTCTTACTTGGCCCATATTAGTTGCATAACGGGCTGCGTTGAGCTGAATTATTGAAGGCCACCACTTGCACACGTATTTAACCGGTTTATTCTGAACTGTGAGATAATAGGTTTCATGTCAACGAATTTTGGCTTTAAAAGCGAGGATTCCTCGTCCACACATACGTTTTTAACCGGTTAATCACGTGTATATGCGGTGACTTTCAATATTTTAGCTCAATGCAACCCGTTATACAACTAATATGGGCCAAGTAAGAGTTCGTTGCTCCCTGAGTGGCCTCGGAGGAGGAGCCAAAGGAACATGCTCTGGCATAAACCATTATAAGCTCTCTGCTCTCTGTCAAACGTGCGACTTTGCGACAATCCTACAGCTATAGCCTGTAGTGACAAGACTCTTGTATAATTGGATTAATTAGTTTTACACATATCTATTTACCTAGCGAGAATAAAGATGATACAGAGACTTTTTTTTATGAGAATGGTCTAAACTTGATTAAAAAATGAGAAATTTTTCCTATCTTCGATTTTTTTGCAGCCTTCTCAACGTATTTTTCAACCTTAAAATGAAATTGAATTAAAAAAATATAATCCGGCAGACGTTGTCAAAATTGTGTAAAATTTCAAAATTGTTGCCTTACTGTAACACATTAATATGTAGAACTGGGGGAAAATAACATACGACAAACTTGCATAAGAAAAATAAACTTTTTCAATATAAGCATAACTGATTCATGTTAACTTAAAAAAGTTTGATCGACTTTTATTAATAAATAACGAAGCTGAGTTGTTTTTTCTTCTTCAACTCCACAGCGAAAAACAGAAATTTTTACCTAAAACAGGTTCTTTGTCTTCGACTCCAGTTTTTTCCCACCCCCTAGCTTTAAAAATGGTTCTATCAAAAGTGTTCAGACATAAGTTTCAGTCAAATCTCTATAATTTTTCAATATATTTGGTAATATAAATTTGGTAATACGTTTATCATAGAACAGTCCACTCAAGATCGTCCCGATCTCATTACTCGAATTACAAAACTGAAATTTGACGACATAATCAATTAATCAATTACTGATAAGGGATAGATATTTGGAAAGGTGGCAGCATATGTGCATACGATTGAATTTCAAAAACGTGGACTACCACATATGCATTTGCTATTGATCATGGGTCCTCAGCATCAAATCCATACTCCAGTTGAAATTGATGATCTTATTTCAGCTGAAATCCAACCTTCCGACGATCCATTATTAAGAGAATTAGTCTTTGTGGATGATTCATAATCGGCGTGGGGATTTAAATTCAAATGCGAGTTGCATGATCAATAAAAATGGAAAATTCTAGTGCCGCTTCGGTTTTCCAAAGTAATAAAATCCAGTCACATCTCTAGCGGATGCTAAAAAACCACAGTATTGGCGTCATTATGATCCCAAATTAGACGAAATGAATAGAGAAGAATTCTCACACGACCGTGCTGTTTATCGAAAAGATTTTAATAATCACTGAATTACTCGTGATATTCGTCATGTCACCACATATAATCCTTATATGCACAAAAACTTTCATTGTCACATAAATGTCGAATATGATGAAGATATAGGTCCTGTCAAGTACTTATATAAATATATCTACAAGGGACATGATTATGCTTCAATTAAGTTTGTCGAAAATAAACGGTGCATGGTTTACAATGAAGCAGAAACCTATGTAGAAGGACGCTGCATTACACCAACTGAAGCATGCTGGTAACTATTTAGCTATGATATCCAAAAAAGAGCCATGTCGTTCAACGTTTGGTAGATATTGGACAACAAGGTTCCATATTGGAAGTGAATTTTCTACACAACAAGGCGTTAAAACAAATGAAAAACCAAGAATTTCACCATTATTGGGAAATGCCTGAACACTATAAATGAAATGGAAAAACAAGTACATGGGAACAAAGAATCCGTCGATTGCGTGTCATTGGACGAATTCACAACGTAAATTTTGTAGCTCATCTCGAGTGCTTCTATTTGCGAGTACTTCTATATCATGAGAAGAATGGAACGATTTTTGAAGATCTGAAACAGTTGAAAACATTGTTTATTCCACATACAAAAAAGCATGCCCGGCTCATGGCCTTGAATTTGACGATAAACAGCGGTTTGATGCCCTAGAAGAATTGGCACTGTCCAAAATGCCTTCTGTAATGCGAATACTCTTTGCAAAGATTCTTGTTTTTGGTAATCCTGCAGATCCAAAAGGTCTTTGGGAAAAATTCCAAAAATCAGTTGGCAGAAGATTTCATTCGGCATGCGCGACGAATTAATTTATGTGAAGATCTTGCAGTAAAGTGTGCTTATTGCATTACTGCATCCAAGCTAAATACGACGGCAATTTCGAGTTTCGACGGCAATCGACGGCAAATTCGAGTAATTCACTTATTTCTATATTAAAAGTCCATAATAAAATATTGTAAACTCATTTTTCTTCCGTATATTTCCTTTCATTAGCACAAATTTTAATTCGTTCAAACAATATTAGTTTAGCCACTTCAATTTGATCTGAGAGATAAGGTGTCCTTCAGTACCTTAAGAGTCATATTTGACTCTTAAAATGGAAAACTAGAACTTTCAATTCCCGATCAAATGATCCTCCTTAAATGTTTATGCGACCATCCCCTTCCATCAAACCTTGTTTGCCTACAATAGGGTGCTACTAGTGGTTTTTCATATCTAAGCCTCAATTTAAGTAAGATTTGTCAATTTCTCGGAGCTTTTGTTCTAAAATTGGTGGATAAGGGTTTTTAGAGGCCGTATAATTTTAAAAGGGTAATAATTTTAAGGTGATAATTTTTTACTTGTTAAAGTTAGAAAATTGAAAACATTTAAAATGTATTTTTTAGAGACATAGATATCCAATATCCCTAGAGACATAGTTACTGGACCGTTCAACTGTGCTGAATCAAATGGCTATCTTCAAATTTTGATTGGATGTGTCCGGAGAATTAATAAGCTTGGAAAGAGGTCTGCTTGCCCTCCAATCACTTTTTGGCTCTTAAAAAAGGGGAAAAAACTTAATTTCTAATCCAATGATCTCCTTTAGAAGTGTCTATGATATTGCTATCTATGATAGCGCTGCGCATATATTGCTTATATGCTCTTTTGAAAACCTATATGCATATTTTTTTTTTCGTTTAACTGAAACTCCCTCTAAACGTTCCCTATTTTCCCATTTAAGCATTCTCTGAAAGCTCCAACTTAATATCCAAATCCATTCTTGAGATACACCCTCTTGACGATCTGAATGCATATAGCGTTTTGATTTAGTCCAATTTTCCTCTTAATACTTCTCTAAAATTTTCACCTTCATACGCTTAGCCTTAATAGTAATAGTAATATAGTTGTAGCGGTAGCCGTAGGAGCAGTAGTAGCAGTAACAGTATTGTATTAATAGTAGTAGTAACAGTGGTAACAGCAGTAGCATGTGCATGTTGTCTTTTGGTCAGTTGAACATCCCTCTCATGATACCCACGAAGTTTCATCTTGATACAGTAAGCCGTTCCAAAAATATTGCCAACCCGCCCTTTTGACAATCCGTATGCCCACAATATGTTTTGATTTAGTTCCAATTTCCCCTCAACATTTCCTCAGATGTCCATTTCAATATCTTCAGCCTTGGTAGCAGTATCTACAGAAGCAGTAGTTTTAGTGATAGTAGTAGTAGTAGTAGTTGCAGTAGTAGTAGTAGCGAACAAATATTACCTTTTTGGTCAATTGATTATCTCCCTTATTATTTATTGATAGTTCCAAAAAATATGCTCAGGCATTCCCGAGCCACACCCCTTTGACAACCCGTATGCAGAAAGCGTATTTAGATTTAGTTCAACACTCCCCTCAACATTCTCTGAAAGGCTCACCTGAATGCCCTTCGTCTCTTTGGAAAGAAGAGGTCAAACGTGCTCGCCTTTCTCAATAACATATACTATACATAAATAATGAACGAATTGCCTAACTTGTATCCCTTGCCCTGATGGGCTCTGGGAGGTGAGGGTTAACATCCCCAAAGACATAATTACTGGACTTTTCAACACTGCTAAACAAAATGGCTATCTCAAAATTTTGATAGGATGTTTTTGGGGAAATGAAAGAGGGGGGGAGGCTGGTTGCCTTCAAATCGCTTTTAAATCTTAAAAATGGAACTGGAACTTTCGATTCCCAATAGAATGAGCTCCTTTCGAAGTTTCTACACGAAGTGCCTTGGTCAGAAAAAAAAGCAAAAAAAAAAAAAAAAAAAAAAAAAACAATTATAAATTGTGTGGTTTGTTTAATAAATTTTACTAATTTCATTGGTTTTTAGTTTTTTTTACATATTAGATTTAAGTTTTTTTTTTTTTTTTTAGCAACCTTGCCAAACAATGATTTGGCCTAATATCAAATTAATCATAATTCATTCGGTGTTGTTGTGCGCCATCATATTTTTTTAATCCAATTTTATACGATTTTCGTTTTAAACCACTTTATATTTTTAATGTTAATTTTCTTCTCCCTTCTTTTAGCTTATAGGCCTGTTTTTGTTGTTGTTGTTTCTTCTCTTGTTTTATATATATATTTTTCCCTAAATGCGAAAACTCTTAAACTCCTAAATGCGAATTCGACCCTACTGGGCTTGCAATCGACATTTCTTTGGTTTTGATTATTTTCTTTTGCGCTTCTCGTCAAGAAATACCAAGCAACAAGACTTGGTCGCCATAGTCAAGATCCATAACTTTACAGTCCAAGTAGATGATTGCTCCACGTTAACCTTGCAATTGCTCTTTTTATAACCCGGTCTACGAAACAAAAACTTCTTTTGTGACGAGATTTTGGAGAACCCAAGGGCTCCTAAAAATCCCATTCCCTGGGGAAACTAGAAACCACTTTCACCAGAAATAAATACAGATTGTTTCTGTTTAGGTTAGAATTACTCTACACAATCATGGTAATAGCTAATTGTATTAAGTTGAAACTTCCAGAACTTGATGAGAGGGATGTTCTATTGACCAAAAGGCAATACTTTAATACTTCTGCGAGTACTAGTACTACTGCTATCTCTATTAATACTATAACTAGAACTACTATTACTAACACTACTACTGTGACTGCTATTACAACTATGCCTAAGGGTATGAAGGTGGAATTTTTATGGGAGAAGGTGAACTGAATCACAAAACACCGTCTGTATGCAGGTTGTCAAAAGAGCATATCAGCAATATCTTAGGAACAGTTTGGTTTGTGAAGTTGAAACTTACAGGGTTTGTTATGGGGAATGTTTAACTAATCAAAAGACAATATTTGCATTTTAATGCTACTGCTTCTACTCATAATACTACTAATACTAATGCTACTAAAGCTAAAGGTATTAAGGCGAACATTTTGGGCAATACTGAAACTGTATTGAACGAAATTGAAACACACAAAACACATTAAATAAAGAAAAATTAAAAAAGTGGGGCTGACAACCAACATGCCTTCTCAAGACCAGAACATAATTTGCACTTTACTGAAAAAAATAACAAACAAGAACATCAAATGAAAGTGCATTGTCAGTTTAATATACATATGCTGATATTTATTCCTTAAAGTCTTAATAATTTTTGATTTACCAAAGTTAAAAAAGTAAAACTATTTAAAATATTTTTTTCAGTAAAGTGAAAAATCATGTTCTGGTCTTGAGAAGGCATGAGGATTGTCAGCCCTACGCATGTTAATTTCTGCTCGTTTTGAGTTTGACTGACTTGTTTATTGTTATTTCTGTTCGTTTTGGGTTTCATTTATTTATTGATCGTAATTTCAAATATTTAAAATATTTCAAATATTAGATCGTAAAAAAATATTTAAAATATTTTTTTCAGTAAAGTGAAAAATCATGTTCTGGTCTTGAGAAGGCATGAGGATTGTCAGCCCTAATTTCTGCTCGTTTTGAGTTTGACTGACTTGTTTATTGTTATTTCTGTTCGTTTTGGATTTCATTTATTTATTGATCGTAATTTCAAATATTTAAAATATTTCAAATATTAGATCGTAAAAAAATATTTAAAATATTTTTTTCAGTAAAGTGAAAAATCATGTTCTGGTCTTGAGAAGGCATGAGGATTGTCAACCCTAATTTCTGCTCGTTTTGAGTTTGACTGACTTGTTTATTGTTATTTCTGTTCGTTTTGGATTTCATTTATTTATTGATCGTAATTTTGTGGTAGTTTTACGCTTGGTAGATTATTCGATTTTATTTCTGCTCATTTTTTGGTTTAATGGAGTTTTTTACGTTTCTTTGAAAAATTTATTTTGTGGAAAAAGATTTTAAATTGGACTCTTTAAAGAGGGGTTTTTTCCTACAAGACTAGCACAGTCTAAGGCTTTCACTATACAGAACATAAGGATCCCACTTTTCCGGAACATAATGATTCCACTTTTTCGGAACATACGGAACATAAGGATTCCACAAAACATTTACCTCATAGTCCTTGTTGAGATTGGTTAATGACCAATACTGGTTTGGGACACCGAATCGCTGGTACTCAGCCTGAATGTCGAATTGATACCATCCAAGCGATCGACGAATTAAACTACGACTGGGCGTGTAATGGAAGCAGTATAAGCCTTCTATATGAACTGAAATTGAATATAAAGCAATTATATTGCACAAGTCTTTTGTGGGGGGGGGATGTATATTCCTCACTATGCGATATAACCATAATAAAAGCACTTATTCGAGTCTAAGAGCTTCAGGTGCGTAGTTATATCCTGTTCAATATTGCAAATGGGAAAACTTTCAAATACAAAAATATGTATTTATAGAGGTGTCTATTATATAGCTGCAGGCCAAGTACAGTGGTTGCAGAATATTGCAAAAGGCTGCAAACAAGAATAATGCAAACATCTTATATCTCCAGTTTCTTTCCTTTTTATAGCAAGAGACGCGCGTCAGCATCAAAGATGATATCATCGCTGTCGTGCCATTAGGCCGTATCTGATATTTTCTCACTTCTAAGATGATCACCAAAAACTGTTCACCAAGTCATCCTCAAATGATGGATCAGGATGGCAATGTTATATTCCATCACGCTTTGATCCAACACTTCTTTGCTGATCCTTTCCAGATAAAAAAAACACATTTTCTGAAAAAGGTCATATAGTGGCTTGCCACTGGTCTTATAGTCAACGTCATGGACGCAATTATAACGCCAGATTCCAAGGATCAGTACGGTGAATCATCAAGGAAAGGTCGACTGTGGTAGCTCGAAAGCTAATATGTAGCATAATGTCATTTTAGGGGGAGTCTTATTAGTGGCTTGCCACTGGTCTTATAGTCAACGTTTATAGTATAGTTATAGTACAGAATAGTACAGTCAACGTATAGAATGAACTTAGCTAGCAAAAGTTTCAGACCTTGATATTTTATTTTATAGCTTGATTCACCGTGCTATATTATCTTTTGAAATCGTATAAATTTCAAAATATTCTTTTGAAATTGGTATATTTCCTCTTATTACTTTTTTTTTAAATGTTTTTTTGTCAATTATTTCATAAATGCGAAAATGTCAGGTACAGTCGTGTCAGTGACAAAAGTCCAAGCTTAATGCTAAACAAGTGTCCAAGCTTAATGCTAAACAAGATCATTTATAAGGAAATATTCATGTCCCCTTTTCTCCCCCATTTTAGGCAGTAGAAGAACAGCTGGCAGGGATTGGCGTTGATGCCAGCAAGAATATCTCTCTCAGGCCAAGAAAATGAACACAGCTGAGAGCGACATTGATTAAATTCTGAATAAGGCAATTCTGAAGGCTATATTCGTTTCCCTATTTTCCCAACTCAGATGTGATAGCAGAACTGCTGACACAGAATTTTGCTCCAGGGAGACTATTTTTTATATTAATACGCTTACTAACATATTAAAAAGCACATATTTATATTCTAATTTCCCATATGCTATAAGATAAATGAATAACCAATTCTCTTTTCTTTTTTTTGCTGTTTCCGCCTGAGGTAGCTACATTTTTTCCCCCTTAATGCACTATTCATAAATAAATGTGTCGGTACTTATTAATTATACGGAACACACCAAAGAAGTAAATTTAGGTTCATGCTAATGAAATATACCAAAATATGATGAAGATATAATACTTTAGAAACAAATTTATGGAAACAACGACAAAGAATTAAGGAAAGCAGGCCGCGCAGAATGCATCATATTAAATACCTAACCTAATCTAACCCCTAACCATCTCTATAGATTAAATATTTAACTAAAATATATCCATCGTAGTTTTTTTCACTCAAAATAAGCAAATCATAGCCGATTGCAGAGAGGCTGACCGGTTTTTGTCAGATCTTACAGAGCGAAATTCTTGATTGCGCCCCGTATAATTAACAAGTGTTTATTTTCCCTGGTGCTCAACAATCGTTCAAATGTAGGCCATCATTCAAGCACATGTTTGTTGCAGTATCAATAAAGGAAACAGTCTTTTCCTGTTTTGGATTCCTCTTGGCAATATAAATGTCCCTACTTTTTTTTCTCAAATCATTGCAATCTCTTTCTAATAACAATCTGGATGGGAATTCATTTAAAGTTAGACTTTTGACCGAGAAAAGGGTTATAGCATATGATATTTTACAAAAAAGGCTAATAATTTAAAATATTGCTTCTACCAGCATTTTCATTCATATTAAAAAGAGCTATCGTTCAGGAAACAAAACCCATCAAACTGTAAAAGTACAAGCATAAAGAATATAAGGAACTCATAATATTGGAAACCGGCGCAAGTGTTGAAAAAATTACAACCAACGTGAGTATGTAACGTCGGGCGTTTTCTGCAAATATCATCATTCCTTTCAACTAGCAAACACCTTCCCAGCTCATAATTTTGGCTTTAGATCCATGCCTGAAAATACCATTTCCTAACTCGATTACCTTCCAAAATATTGAAAAGTCCCGGATCTGCAGTCCCGTCCCGTCAAATAAATCAAATATTCCATAAGGTCGAATGCCAAAATCACTTGTAGACGACTTGAGTACCAGCCGGAGTGTTGTAAACGGTAGAGCAGTAATTTACACTGCGATCTGCTGAGACTTACCTACGACCGGGAGATTTGTCTTGCTCGCAGCCAAGTCCCCAAACTTCAATTGAATCAATTCAGTGTTGGTCGTGAGGAGTGTGTGTAGAGAGTAAAGAAAGAGAAAAAGGATTGAGAAATGAAGGGCGTCAACTAGGCAGAAAAGTTTCTACCCATTGTATGGGTAGCGGAACTTAAGTTGACTCGGCGAGAGTGTCAAGACAAGTGCCTTGACACGGGCAGTGAACGGGAATACAAACACACATTATCCCGTTCTCTGTAAATGTGTTTAAATAAAGCACAGACTTTAATTTGAATTGCGGGTGCCCCTCGGGAACCCGAAATTTAAACTGAATCAGGCGAATCGTATAAAGTGAAGTCATTGGTTGAAGAGTTCACGCGTGTCTCCCCATGTCTTCCTGATCTGCAGAAAAATACTAGAACAATCGACGCATTCTATGCGAAAAATAATTTGCGTCTTTCATTTCAAATCAAATATCTCACGACAGCTATCAAACTGATACACATTGAGTCTAGCTGAAAATCAACTTAAAACAAAGATCATCACACTGCAGATCAAAACTTCTATCATTTGACCTTTTAAATAGTTATTTACCTTAAACGCCTGCAGACCTGCCTTCTCAGACGCTTTGAAGTTTAAAAAGAATAAAGAGCCCGAATTATGTCACCAAATACTAGCTTAAAAGCAGATAGTCCAAATAACCTGCTGAGATTCCCCCAAGCTCTTTACCTTTGAGCAGACTGGATTTTGAGTTGAAGCGATTCTTCAGTCTTGAAAATGGAAAAAATCAAATGAACGACAGCTTTCAGAGGAATTTCAACTTCAATCACACTAAGATGCAGATTAATAATCTTGATTACTGAATTGCCTTCAAAATTTTCTACTTTTAAATGAAGTCGCTAGAAGCTGCTGCTAATGTCACCCAGCAGTTGCTTTCCTATCTTCCCGAGTAAAGTGGCCAAAGATCCGACTTAAGTCAATAATTATAATTAAATAAGAAATTTAATGGCTTTGCAAGTTCACATTCAATGCTTTTTAATCCAATTAGAAAGCACAGATTCACGTTGCTTTCCCATTTTTCTGTGACAAAATAAATACACTATCAGGTCGCCTCACAAGAAAAAACTGATTACAGCTTATGATTAATTCTCCGTGGTGCTTCAAATGATAGGTTGGTTCCTCAGATACAATTCGCCTATTTTTTCATTATCCAAAATACTGAAATACGGTTTTCTTCGAAAAGATTATTCTTCCCTGTCTCAGAGGAAAACTAAATCGAGCATGTTGCTTTAATACAAAAAAAAGACATGATTCCCAGTGATTAAGAGATAGTACAAAGTGAAAAGGAAACTGGCCTCTTACAAATGATTTCAGAACAAATTTATAACTATAATATCAAGAACGTTGAGATTGATGTGTACTAATATAAATTCCAATGTCAGTTAATATTCACTATACTATGTTTATGGTTAATGCGTTTTACACAAGTTGCAAATGTAAACTCTCTGTGTTCACTTCTCTGTGAATTATCTACTTCTCTGTGAAGTAAGACTTCTTCTCTTTGGAGTCTTATGGTAGCGTTGGTCTATTATCTGGGTTCTACCGGTGGAGGATGTCTAGAGTCTCTAACCATCATATAGTTTATGTTTAGAGTATAAAATGTTTATTTGTACATATAATACAGTGAATGTACATATGGCGAGGACAGATACAGAATTCGAACTAGCTCAAATAATCTAAATTGGTAACTTATATTCAGCACAATATGCAGATACACATCCGGACATTTGACAGAACTGCTCTAGTTATAATCTGCCAACTTCTAGGAATTACAGCAAATATTCAGAATTAATTTAGTAATCAAGGAAATGGGATTTTAACTAGGAAATGAACCTTTCGACATATACTTAGAATTTTCATTATTGGTTTTAACCAAGAAAAACCTACTTCCAAAGTTTACCCAAACAAATTTTAATCCAGTAATTGCTTCGAAAAATAGGTGATTTACTATGCTACTCATAATGGCAGGTCAGTTTTTCGTGGTACACAAAATGCTTCTTAGACAATTATCGAAGGTACAGGTGTGCGGTTTTCCAAGTAAAAACCAGTCTCCCTATCCCAGCGGATAACTAAATCAAGAGTTTTCTTGGGAATAAGAAAAAAACTATACCTAAGGTTAGTGGTTCCCCAACTACTGGTCGCGACCCAACAGTGGATCGTGAGCAAATATTAAGTGGGTCGCGGTCGCGAGCATTAATATTTGTAATGCTCAGATTCTGTAGTGGCGAGTAATGGAACTAATTTGTTCTAATTGAAATGAAAAAAAAAACATTTTTTTTTTACAAAAGTTACCAATACGAATGAAAGACTGTTAAAATAAGAAACAAGACTTGGTTTTTTTTTTTATAATTTACAACATTTTAATACTGTAAATTTAAAAATAATATTTAAATAGTTCTTAGAAATATTTCTAATATTTAAAAATAGATTACAATAATTAAAAATAATTTACCATTTTCACAGCTGTATCAAGCACTGTTTTGAAATCGTTGGGCAATGCTTTGGAAACCAGTGCAATTTTCAAAAATAGTTTGAGGTTAGTTAAGATTTATATTTAGTATTTCAAAAAGAATATAAATAAAAATTAAGTATGTAAAGAAAATATAGTTCAAGTTGTGATATAACTATTTTGAATTTTTCTGAATAACCGTTAGAGATAGGATAAAAGTTATAAGAACTAAAAAGTTGTATTTTTTTGTGTTATTTAACTTTTGATGGATGAAACTCACCGCCACCACGGAATCTGAGCATTATTAATATCAATGCCCAACTTTTTCTAAGACAGCAAAAAGGTGGGTCCCAAAATTGGAAATTTTTGTCAAATCGGTCGAAACCCAGTCAACTTTGAGAACCACAGTCTAAGGTGATTCCTAAGAACTAGCAGACTATAAAGTAAGTAAACAAGACTGTATTATGGCTTTCCATGGGTGGCGGTCTCTTTAGAATAATTTCAGAACAAGCACAAAATTATAATATCAAACATGTTGATATCATTTTCAACTAACATCAATTACAATGTCAGCTAATATCAAACATACTAATTTGCATGTTTGGCAAATTTTTACATAAGTTGTAGAACATAAACATATTTTAATGCGGTTATTGCGTCGAAAACTAGGTGATTTCCCATGGCGCTCCTATTGACAGGTCAGTTTTTCAAGACACATAATATGCTTCATACACGATTATCGAAGTTACTGATATACGGTTTTCAAACAGTTCGTGGTAACGAACTGCAAGTAAGGAGCGACCCGGCTCAATAGTAACCGGAACTCTAAAAACAGAATTGGAATTTTGTATTTTATTGCCAGAAGAAAGATCATGGATGAGTGTTTATTTGTTTGTTTTTTTTTTGTTCCCCAGGGGTGATTGTATCGATCCAGTGGTCCTAGAAAATCGTGAGAGGGATCATTCAAACGGAAATTAGAAGTTCTAGTGCCTTTTTTAAGTGACCATAAAATTGGGGGCAACTAGGCCCCCTCCCATGCCCCTTTTTTTCTCAAATCGTCCGATCAAAATTTTGAAATATCTATTTTGTTTATCATAGTAGAAAGGTCTAATAACTATGCCTTTGGATATAACATGACCCCCTACAGCCCCAGGGGAAAGGTCTTCAAGTTACAAAATTTGCCCATTGTTTACGCATAGTATTTGTTATTGGGAAGTATGTATACTTTTTCGGGGTGGGGGGGGCAAATTTTCTGCTGGCGATTTTCCATAGGAAAATTTCCATGGCGAGGTAAGTTTCCAGGAGGTGAGCTTGTTAGGGGAAATTAAACACTAGAGGAATTCGCCAGAATTCCTATGCAATTTTTGTTTTATTTCTTACTTTCTCTTTTTCGTCGCAATTTTATGCGTAGAGTTGTTAAGGGTAATTGTCCAGGTAAATTTTCACCGGGATCAAATTGTCTAAAGAATATTTCCGTGGGAAGGGGGATTTCTCCGTTTAGGTGGGGCCAGATTTACTGGCATTATTTAAAAAACGATCAAAATTAAATTAAAAAAAACACATTTTTCCCTTGAAAGTAAGAAGCAACACTAAAACTTAAAATAAACAGAAATTATTACATATATAAAGGGGATTGCCCCCTCCTCAACACCTAACTCTTTACGGCAAAGTTTGAATTTTGTCCCAATTCTTTAAGGACAACTCCTGAAACACAAGGGTCGTTTAATTAGAACATAAGAAGCTTATTTAAAAGTACTAAAAACCACTTCAGCGTAAAGAACGAGGTGTTAAGGAGGGGGCAATCCACTTCATATACGTAATAATTTCTGTTCTATTTAAGTTTTAATGTTGCTCCATACTTTCAGTCGAAAAAACCTGTTATTTTACATATTTAATTCGCGCAAAGACCAGCTTTGCCTTTCTGAGATGATAACTAAATCGAGCGTCTTGCTTCAGAAAAAAAAAAAAAAAAAAAAAAAAAAAAAAAAAAAAAAAAAAATATCTAAGGTGATTCCTAGATTCTCCGAGTCTCGAAGAGACTGTAAAATGAGAAAAGGAGACTGGATTATAGTTTCCCGTGGGTTCACTTCTTCAGAAAGACCTCGTGGATTTTCCTTCTCTAAAACATAAGATATAGGAGCAAAAGGAAAATTACCTACGAGCTGATCTTGAAGAATACGAGGGTTGTGCAAGGGTATATGCTCCCATTTACTATTTTATGTTATGTATGAGTCAGGAAAGGGCAAATTTATAGTCGGGTCAAAGAGACTTGGGAAGATTCTATTCTTGTTATTATGGGTTTAAAAGTTGACGTTTGAATCTGGATTATTGAATAACAGACTGATTTTTTCCCTCTCAAGAAAACAACGGAATATACTGGGAATGATAGGAAAAAAAGCTCTGACCTGTATTTATGCTCAATGAGTAGGTTTATGAATGGAAGTGTATTTCACTTGATGTGGTAGTGTGAAATATTGAAGGGTTTAAGAGAAATAATCTTTAGACACATGGGGTATGATGAAGAGTGACTGACTGATAGGTGTTTGGGCAAATGTTACGATACTAATGGTCGATCTAGGATTTGAGGAGGGGGAGAGGGCAGACTGGCTGGAGTTTAGATGAATTGTTTTCTAGGTACAATTAGATTTCAATAAAATCCTTTCTGGCAGATTCACATTACAAGTGGAAAACTGCAGCCAATCCACGGCACTCTCTTGACATCCAAAAATATGTATTTATAGCAGACAGCACCTCTCATCCTTTGAATTTGACACGTCTACTTGTGCCTGGTCTTTAGCTGCAATTCCTCCACCGTATACGTCCTATACCTTCGTACGGTGAGGGTGCTGAGTTTGGATAAATGCCAAATACTGGTCGAAGATCATTGAAAAGCTGCTTCCTATCTTCACTGCAAGTCTTCCCCATCTAACATGTAAAGTTGGGTCTGTTACTTCTTGCTGATTGTAGAAAAGCTTATCTACGTCTCTACAACTCTCTAACAAAACTTTCGCAAAATCAGGCTTTTCTGATCTTCTTATGAGTCAGCAAAAAGAAATAAAGTGAAAGCATATACTTTGTGTCACTCTATTCAACCACAAACCTCTGGAGGATTTACGTGCTTAATGCCCGGGGAGCTTCTTTTGGCTTTGTGTAGGTCACTTGTGATTTCTTTCTGAAAACATAATCCTTTATTGACCAGTCGACCATATCATCAACAATTACTTCCCATTTTAAGAGCTTCTTCTATGTTTGATTCCATTAGCTATATTTCTCTCTTCTTCAAAATCTCCAAATAAATGTAAATTTTAGAGCATTTCTATGGCAAGCAATGTCCCTTTCATGGTCCTTTTTTTTTACCTAGAAAACCCCATCCTCTTGCGCAATTTGATTGTTCAGCATTTTTTGTTTCTCATAAGTTCCTGCATGAGATAGTTTATTACCATGCACACAGGACGCAACGTGACCAAAAGATATATCGAGTAAATTCATGAGTTAGGTTTTCTTTTTGAAAACTAGAAGGCACTAAACATTTTTTTAAGCTGTTCTTATCAAACAGTTCATGATAACGAACAGTAAGTAAGGAGCGACGACTCGGCTCCTGTAGTAACTGAAACTCTAAAAAACGGAATTTTGCAATCAATAGATACATCAAAAGAATCAGCTTATAATGCTGATTTCAAATATATAAGTAACATCTAGTTTATTGCTACCCATAAGAAATTACGAGTCTGAGAAAATATGGCTGATTTTCGAAAAAGGGCGGAAACACTCAAGGAATTTAAATGAAAATCACACCATCAGATTTACGGTATCAGAGAACCCTCAGAGAACCCTACTGTAGAAGTATCAAGAACCCTCCTATATACAAAAACGTGGAATATTACATTTTTTTCCAGAAGAAAGATCACGAATGTGTGTTTATTTGTTGTTGTTTTTTTTCCAGAGGTGATAGTATCGAGATAATAGTTCAAGAAGATCGGGTGAGGATACATTCGAACGGAAATTAAAAGTTCTAGTCCTTTCTCAACAACCAAATAGATTAGAGAGCACCTAGCCCCCTCCCACACCCCTTTCTCCCCAGAGTTGTCTGATCAAAATTCTGAGATAGTCGTTTTGTTCAGCATAGTTGAAAAACCAAAAATTATGTCTTTAGGGGTATCATGACTCCCCAAAGGTCATGGAGAGAGGCCTGTAAGTTATGAAATTTGCCCGTTGTTGACGTATAGTGTTTGTTTTAGGATGTATACAGATATTTTTCGGGGGGAGGGGGACTTTTGCGCCATGGGTAGGTTTCCATAAGTAAAATTTTTGGGGGGATGAACTTTCCAGGGGAAATTTTACACTGGGGGAATTTGACAGAATTCCTGTGCGGATCTCTCTTTGATTGTGTGACTTTCTTTATGCCGACTCAAATTTGTACGTGGAGATGTTCTCAGTGAATTATCCGGGGGCTTTTTTCAGGGTGATTGGATTTTTGGGGAAAAAATTTACATGGAAGGAGGGATATTCGGAGTGATTGAGAAAACGATTATGATTTGAAGTCTTTTTTCAAATGAAAGTATGCTAAGGAGACTTTTCAGGTTGAATCGTCCGCAAGAAATTTTACGGGGGAGGGATATTTTCAGCCAGGATGGAACTGCCCGGAGGAAATTTTAAGGTGTGTGTATTTTACGCGGGAGGAAATTTCAACGGAAGAATTTCCCGACGGGGGGGGGGCATTTTTTATATAGGAAGAGGTAGCTTTCCCGGTACTACTTGAAAAACGATCAGAAATTAAATGAAAGTGAGGAGCAACAGAAATTATTCCGTATATGAAGAGGTTGCCCTCCTCCTCAATACCCTGCTCTTTGCGCTAAAGTTTGACTGTTTGTCACATTTTTTAAGAACGACTCCTGAAACACAACGGTAGTTTAGTTAGAATAGAAAGCTTTTTAAAAGTGCTAAACGCTTTAGCGTAAAGAGCGAGGTATTGAGGAGGGGGCAACCCCTTCATATACGGAATAATTTCTGTTCGTTTTGAGTTTTAATGGGTTTTTTAACTTTCAGTTTGAAAAACTTGTTGTTGTTTTCCATTTAATTATAAATAAGCATGCATCTCTTTTGAATAACATTCGGGAGACTAACAAACAAAAATCAGTATTATCAGATGGCGTGATTCTGTTAAATTGACTACTGATGTTGGGGAACATCAGGCCGGTAAGACGTTAAATTTACCGAAGAGTATTTTTTCCCTTCTCCACTTTTGTTTTTTAAGACCCGAAAAAACCATAAAAATCGTTTCCTTCAACAAATTTTCACGCTTTAAATTCACGCATTTTGAGGGCAGGTTTGACAACAAGATATGCTAGCTGTTACAATCCAAATAATCGCTAAAAGGCATTTTTATTTTTAATTATTACGATTTACACAATTTTTGTTTTTAATCCTTTCGTAACAGAAGTGCTACGGAGATCCACATCCCCAATTTCCTTACAGAATACACACTTTTATAGGTATAATCACGAAACCCCCCTTCTTTCACACTTTAAGAGTGAATTTAACATATTCCACCTAGGGGTATCGAATATCGACTTTTTGCTTCGGCACTGGCGTTGGCAACTTTTCCTGCACAGCTTTTATTGGTGAATACTGTAAAATCTCACTTCTAGATCCTCTCAGGGTTGTCTCTCCGTAATGCACGTGTTATGGAAGGCCTTTTCTTTCCTTTTTTGTCAAAAAAAAATCTCGGAAAGAACACATTTTTCTCTTTCGGATAACAGAAAAATCCTTTAGACAGAAATCAAGATGAATAACATATTTTCAAAGTTCACAAGGTCTCTGATGAAGAGAGTTGACCTAAAGTCAACTCAACTCAAATTAGAGAGTTGAGAACAATTCAAAGAAACTTAATATCGGAATGGACTTGGGGAAAGAAATATTCTTGTAGTTTCATTACTTCTTTCTAGTTGATTCTACGTCAGCCATTATAGGGCGACACCTTTTTTTTCCTACCACGACAAATGGAACTGCCTCAATAAAAAGTAAATAAATGAATAAACAAAGGAATAAAAACTTTTGCAGCTCAGCAGAAACTTTGGACAATTGCTGCTTTGAATTGACATTGCGTCCTTTACTTTCAGTTTTAGATTTCAGCTTTGTGTGATTATTTTCAGGGTATACAATATAAATGTATAAGAACCTGACAGGGCCTACGGGGTTCTTTCAAAATAACAAAAATTAGCACGACAGTACGCAACAAAGGATGACAAATATCCAACGATATCAGTCGAGTAAGACCCGCCACTCGCTGTTTTGGACCTCAAGCCCCAAAATATGGCACCAGAGGCCGGTAAGCTAATTTTTAAGCTGGCGTCAGTTTCAGAAACTTGACCGGCGAGACTCATTGATTTTTGCGCTTTAGGACAAAATCCTAATTTGTCTTGCTTTTCTTTGCCACTTCTTTATATTTTTGAATGAGGCCTTGCTTTCAAATATAGCCCAACGAAAGCGTGGGTCTTTATAGATATTAAATAAAAAAAAAACAAGTTTTTTCAACTGAAAGTAAGGAGCAACATTAAAACTTAAAACAAACAACAATTATTACGTATATGAGGGGGGTCGCCCCCTATTCAATACCTCGTTCCTTACGCTAAAGTTCGAATCACAAATTCCTGAATCAAAAAGGCCGTTAATTAGAATAAAGAGTTCTTTTGAAAGCACTAAAAAAAAATTAGCGTAATGAGGAAGGTATTGACGAGGGAAAACACCCCCATATTCACAAAGTAATTTTCGTTCGTTTTAAATTTTATTGTTACTCCTTACTTTCAGTTGAAAAAACTTGTTTTTTTATTTATTGATCGTTTTAAATAAAGCTGGGAAATCCAGCGCCCTCTTTTTAGAAATGTCCCTTCCCCCAAGGAAAGATCCTCCGACATAACACCCTCCTCCGAGCCCCCCATCAGAAAAAATCCCTCCTGAAAACTTCTGTATACTTCCCAACCAATACCAATAACCAATACTATATGTAAAGAATGGGCAAAGTTCATAAATTGCAGCCCTTCCCCCGGGAACTGTGGGGGACTAAGTCATCCTCAAAGACATATTTATTAAATTTTCGACTATGCTGAACAAAATGCCTATATCAAAATTTTGATTGGGTGACTTTGAGAAAAAAAATGAGCGTGGGAGGGGGCCAAGTTGTCCTCCAATTTTTTTGATCACTTAAAAAAGGAACTAAAACTTTTAATTTCCCTTCGAACGAGCCCTCTCATGATATTCTAGGACTACTGGATCGATACGATTACCCGTGGAAAAAAAAAACAAATAAAACACGCATCCGTGATCTTTCTTCTGGCAAAAAATACAAAATTCCACATTGTTGTAGATAGGAGCTTGAAACTTCTACAGTAGGGTTTTCTATTACGCTCAATTTGATGGTTTAAGATTCTATCACTTTTACGGGGTGTTTCCTCCTTTTTCGAAAATAAGGCAAATTTTTTCAGGCTCGTAACTTTTGATGGGGATGAGGACTAAATTTGATGAAACTTATATATTTGAAATCAGCATAAAAATCTAATTCTTTTGATGTATCTACTGGTATCAAAGTTCTGTTTTTTAGAGTTTCGGTTACTATTGAGCCGGGTCGCTCCTTACTGACAGTTCGTTACCATGAACTGTTTGACACTAATTTGGGCTACAGGTTTAGCCATTTGAAATTCAGAGTGCTCTGAATAGGTAGGCATAGGCATATAGAGGCAGGAGACGGAATATCTATTTGCATGTTTCGTTGTTTTGATTGGAATGGGCTTTGTTGTTTGTTGTCGGAAATACCATGAAAATCTTCAAAGAACATCCTAGTAAATCAGCACTACTTTACGAAACTGCCATACTTGAAGCTATCTAATAATTTGTTTCGTCCAACAAAATTGATGTTAGTCCATAGGAGAGACGTTGGTCAACATGCACTATATTAAAGCCAAAAAGTTTGGGAAAAGGCATACGCAAGATGGAAGCACACTGCTAAAATTCATGAGAACCAGAGATTATTTACCATAGCGCATAAATATTCTCTGTGAGTGGTCTATTTAGCAATGGTACTAAATAAAAAGAATTCTAATTTAAACATAAAAGCGCATCTGCAAAGCGGGAGTGGTTGTCAAAAAGACTCTTCGTTTCTCTTAAGTTTAGTACTATTTTGCCATATGTAGTACGTCGTAAGAATGTACACACTTGTCAGCAAAACATTGAAGCTCAGCATGACCAAAATAAAGCTCCAGGTTTACCACCACCTTACGCACGACTACTACGCACTTACAACTTGGGCATGACTTACGACTTACACCCATTCTTACATGCAACTATTTTTCTCCAACAGTTAAATATAGCTTGCACAAAAGTAGATAAGGCCAGGGCTAACCTAGATGCCACTAAAACCTCTAGAGCTGTGAAATCTAAAATTTAGTCATCAAAGAGCGTGCTCATGATGTTGGTCTTGCAACTCTGTTTTAAAAACAGCTTAACCACAAGCTTTTCTATAACACTTAAGAAGTTGCCTGGGACGTCCCCGCCCTGAGAGCAGTGACAGGCCGAACTGATAGTGTCTGATTTCGACCCATCGGCCTTTTTCCCGCATAGGGAAGTATTTGAAAGTGTTGTAAAGAAGCGATTTAGCAGATTCTAAGAATCCAACAATCTATTATCAGATATGACAGATATGACATTAGGAGAAAATACTCAACGTTATACTGTCTGATAGTAAATGCCAGGAATAGATAATGCATATTTTCTATATAAGGGATGTTATGTTTTTATTCTCCCTGTCATATTGCAAAAGGCTCATGACCAAGTTTGGGTCAAAGGTCTTCTGAGTAAGCTGGTCAGTTGTTTTACTAAGAGAATGTATCATCGTTGCCAGAGAGTTGTCGTTGACGTTGTCATATCAAACGAGTACCCAGTGACCGCACGAGTGACTTGACGAAGTGTTCTCACGGCAACTATTTGTATCATATGTATAAACGTTTTAGACAGCAATCTAGCAAATAAATTAATTTTTTCGTTAACGACCTACATCAAACTTCGTAAAATAGAAACCCCAGCAAAATCCGTTCGGAGCTTAAAGGCTAACTATTTGAGGAAGAAGGCTTTGGCAAATGCAAAGTAGGTTAATTTCAACGCAAAAAAAGCACATCGCCTCTTAAAGTTAGAGGAAAGGAAAGGGTGGCTACCTATATTCCATTTTCAAAGCTTAACCTATTATTATGGTTGAGTCAGGGTGACGTAATGATAACAGGTTTTCTATGCATTACGAAAACTTTCTTCGAGGTTACTTTTTTCCCTCCCACCAAAATGAGTTTTTA
This sequence comes from Artemia sp. Qi Xiang Cuo, assembly GCF_049724085.1. Classification (NCBI taxonomy): domain Eukaryota; kingdom Metazoa; phylum Arthropoda; class Branchiopoda; order Anostraca; family Artemiidae; genus Artemia; species Artemia sp. Qi Xiang Cuo. The sequence goes on from NC_142795.1 coordinate 16,474,917, forward strand.
TGCTAACTGATAAACGGACGTGAGAATCTTGTAATATGTTTACATTAATCCATGACCATCCCAATTGCGTATTACTACGTCAAGGTATAAATCTTAGAAACATGATAAATAGTTTTGTTTTGATTGGACATCCTAGGTCAACTTAATTAATTTTCCCAAATCAACTGGGTAATGGGATTGGGATGTTTCCAACTAATTCCCCAGAGGAACTCACCTACTAGAAACTGGAAACCTCTTGAGCCGTACATGGGAAAAACAGCAGATACGAAATAATTAACGATTGTGGTATTACAGGTTTATGTATATTTAGCGCAAAAACTGTCATATACGCTATATTTTTCCTAACCAAAATTTGAACGAAGAAGCGGTCAAAAGCCTTGTTATACTTATTTCATTATTAATCTTCAGTTTCATCATTAATCTCCTAGAAAAACCTACTAAGTAAGAGCCGATGAGCAGAAGGTCGAACATTTTTTCATGGCTGCAAAGATAGATGTGGCATAGTAAAGAGCAAACCACGGCCCATAGTAACCTAGTTTATAGGCGAGTTTCGAACAAAGAAAAATTCAAGTGGGAAAAAATTGCCATTTTTAGATGGTTAAAAATCGTAACTATTATTTTGATTTATCTCATATGTAAGATTTAATACAAAAACTAAACTATAAGAATTTCAAATAAGAACCTGAAACTCCTCGACAATGGCGTCAGATCGAAATGAAAAATTAATCATTAGAACCACCATGACCTAACACCTTTTAATAAGGAATGACAGCCCCTACCCCACACCTTGAAAAACAAGGAAAACCCCTATTTTGCGTGGGTGGCATTGATGTGTCTCTTTTTTCAGGAGTAATCGAATCGAATAAACCGTCAAAAAATGCTAGGAGAGGCTCATTTGAAAGGCAGTCACCATATCCAGAGCCCTTTACAAGTATCAAAGGAGATCATGCCACAGCATAGTGGCATTTCTTGTCACTTGTGCCACAAAACATCTATTTTTGCCCAAAGAGCTGCTGTAAGAATGGGGTGTCTAAGATAGCAATCTAACATTTCATGCTCTAAAGCCCTTTATACAGGGTATTGAGCCCCCTATCTTGATAAATCACAGCAAAATGGCGTTTTCCGTCACTTTGAGCCACAAAACCTCAATTTTTCCACAAAGAGGGTCAAAATACCGGGGACTGCAAGTTCTGAAAGAGCCAATCAATTTTTAATGGTTTAAAACCATAGAGAGATCTTCAGCGCCCTATCTTGAAAAACGAGGAAATGGTTTTTTCTTCGCTGTATCAAGTTACCATGAATTTAAAACTAGATATCCCTGAAAGTTGAAAGCCTTGCTCATGGCCGGGCAGAGATTACAAACGCATAAGTATGGGTGTTTTTGCCAGTTTTAGATGAAGTAAAGTATCAACGCGAGTCCCAAACAGATCGTGGCAATGAACCGTAAGAAAAGAACAAAATTTGCTATAATTCTTAGAATTATATACTTTGTTACTTTTGAAGTTTTAATACCAGGACTAGCAGGCTAAAAACAGGGGTGGATCTAGAGCAAAATCTTGGAGGGGGCAATGAGACAAGGGCACCGATGAGCAAAATCTTGGGGGAGGGGGGACAATGTGACAAGGGCACCAATTATTGACGTGAAAAAAAAGGAAAAGACAAGGAATGAGGGCACCAGAAAAATACCTGGGGGCCAGGGTCCTCCCGACCACCTGGTTCCGCCACTGGCTAATACTAGATCGCAGAGAAATATTTAATGGCTTAAGTAAAAGCTATTGAAACTTATAAATTCATCTTCACAAATCCTTCGTAAAGAACCATGTGGCGCTTTTTGGTGCCATTTCTGTAGTGGAAGGGGTGGGAAGCATAATGAAAGTAATATTGTAATTTCTATGGTCAAAGATTCCTGGCCAAAGATTTACAACCCCCCCCTTTTATACTCCCTCTCCTACTCCCTTAATAAATGAAAACTAAAGACACATATAGAAAAAAACTACATAAATAATAAATAACATAATTAATAAAACTTATATCAATTTCTCTTAAAATAATTGATGTTTTACGTGCATTTTCTCGAAGATAGCAATAATAAAATATCATCAGACTTTTTATTAACGTGACAAGGTTGCAAATATCTTGTGTGAGAATTCAAGGAATGTCAGAAGCAAAATATATATTCAATACCCTCAAAAATCCTTTTGACAGTTTCATGGTCAAAGTTAAACGAAGTCCATTTTAAATTTATTTGGTATATTTTTAAAAAATAAGGAAAAATTAATATAAAAACCGAGTTTTTCTTGTAGTCCAGGACTTTTAGCTCAAAAAAGTGTCGAACCCGGACAAAATTGCAATATAAACGAAAATGGTACCAAAATGATCAGAAAAAAATTCTGTACAACATACTAAAAGTCCCCATAAATCCGAATGGGGCGAGTACCCGAAAAACAGGGGAACGGGGGGAAATGTGGGGGAAAATGGGAAAAATACCGAACATGCCCAGAAAATAGTTTAAAGTGAGTTTTCTGAGGTTTTCACATACGCTGATTACGAAATTGACATCTAAAATTCAGTATAGAAAAAGAGTACTACGGAAAACGGGGGAACAGGGGAAAGAGGGGAGAAAAGAGAAGAATACAGGGTAGGGGTAGAAAGCGGTTTGAAAGATATTTTCTGGGGTATTCCTATCTGGTGATTACGAAATTGAAAACTAAAATGATATAAAAAATTGATTAACATAAAACGGGGAAATGGGGGGGGAGGGAGGGGGAAAAGGGAAATATACAGGGTAGGGGTAGAAAGCATGTGGAAATGTTTACAAATGTTAATACAGGAGATCTATAGAGGTTCGGCTACCCCATAGGTTCGGAAAAGGCAAAAAAAAACTCGAGAAATAAACACGGAAAGATACTGAAATTACTTTATTCCGTATTCTTCGCCGTTATCAACAAGCGCGTGGGTTCGTCAACATAATCCTGTTCTAATTCGACATTCAGTAAAAGAAGCAAGGTATACTAGTCACCGCGGAGTTCCAGTGCCGACGACAAAACCTATCCTGACGGAATGACAACTAGCGGATCCAATAGTCCCCAGTCTGCGTGGATGCTTACACATGTGACATGGTAGCAGGATAAATCAAGGTACGAGATTTTTTTGTTAAGTCAAGCATAATTTTGCATATCGACCCTGCACTGCTTTTTCAACGTCTTTCCACTGCTGCCCATACATCTGAAAATGACATGGCAGAAACTCTACGTTACGAACTGTGTAGTTATCCGCCCACTTTGTTTGAGAATTCTGGCATAATGCGTCAGCCAGCCAGAAAAACCTGCACTAGCAAAAGCAATATGAAAAGAAGCGAAAACGGACTCGATTCACCACCTACCAGTGTCAGATCATGTCACTGTAGTTGACGGAGGTTGGCTGCTTCAGCAAGTACCTTGGAAGATTGGTGATACTTATGATTCAATCTGTGACAGCTATGTTAGTTTCGCTACTCGACGCTGTACCTCTCCTACTGTTTTATTCTATAGATACTGCGCTGTTCAAACCACTAAATATGCTACACACAAACGGCGGTGTAAGGGAAGCCAGCATCAAGTTATCGATTTCAGTTTAAGGATGAAGCTCCAGAAAAAGAAGGAAGAGTTTTTTAGCAACTCTCAGAACAAATAGCGAATTATAAGCTACATCGGCGGAAAACTCAGAGCCAAAGGATTTGAAGTCGTCCATGCGAAGGACGATGCTGACTATCTAATCGTGAAGACTGCCGTAACGAAAGCAGAAAACTCTGAAACAATAGTACTTGGCAACGACACTGATCTTCTGATTCTACTATTGTATCATCACCCGCCTAATCCAGAACCCCTTTACTTCGAATAGTCAACGAACGCAAAAGAAGCACTAACGCGGTTCTGGTGTCTCAGCTAAGTTAAAAAAAAAAATGGGGGAGGCATCTAGGCTACTTCTGGTAGGGTATGCACTCTTCAGATGTGACACGACCTCAAGAGTTTTCGGACTTGCAAAGCAAGCTGTGCTACCTCTTTTGAAGAAGAGCGAAGTGTTCAGAAAAAAATGCGAAGTGTTTCTGGATGAATCATCGTCTAAAGATGAAATTGTGAAAGCGGGTGAATATCTTCTCCTCAGCTTGTATAAAGCATGACCAAACGAAGATCTCACTAAACTGCGACATCGAATTTTCTTGGAAAAAGTTTCTTTGTCAAATACTACGGCGTTTGTTAAGCCTGAAAGGCTTCCGCCAACCAAAGCTGCAGCTTCATTCCACTCCCAGCGAGTGCGCCTCCAGGTATCCCGTTGGAAAGGGGAACCAGCTGACCTCGACCCGGCTGACTGGGGTTGGGTCCTCAGAGACCATAAATACTCACCTGTGATGACCGATTTGTTGCCCGCACCTCAGACTCTTTTGAGTGTCGTGAGATGCAACTGTAAGACAGGCTGCGAGAACTCGCGATGCAGCTGCAAGAAAAACGGATTAGCGTGTACGTTCGCGTGCGGAGAATGTCAGGGTATCAACTGTTTGAACAGGGACAACGAGCTTGTCGAAGACGAGGAGCTCGACTAGTGACATCAATGCTGTGTTTTTCAAGTCAACTCTACTGCCTTAAAAAGTGCAGATTTTACCTATAGTTACTGAAGTTCTTTTTTTAGTTTTTTATTCAACGATATTGCCTTCAAAAGTCCAAATTTTACCTATAATATCTGAAGTTTTATACTGTGATCACTGCCAAGCGGTTGTTTTCTTTATGTTTAGTAATTCAAATGGTTGTAAGAAATGTCTGTGATTCAAGAAAGTAAAAGTTTGATACTTAAGCGAGTTATTTTATCCATAGGCCTACTTATTAGCCATTAGCATAATAATTTACCCAATTTTACGAGCTTTGCTCTCTGTTGGGGGTATATGTTTTTTGTTATGTTGAATTGAATTAATCAAAAATTAGCAGCTGGCTCAGGAGTCAGGCTTCCCTTCCCCTTTTCCGTTATTTCCTCCAGTTTTGTTCGGTTTTCATAGTTCTCGTTTTCTTTCCTTCATTTTAGGTGTCAGTTTCGTGATCAGCAGATAGGAAAACCCCAGAAAACACATTTCAAACTGATTTCTACCCCTGACTTCAATTGTCTCTTTTCTTCCCCTCTTCCCCCCGTTTCCCCCGGTATGGTGGGGCGCCGGGTCGTGTTTTCAGTGTAGTTGTCAGGGTCGGGCTCAGCCGAAAGAAAGACCCCAGAAAACATATTTCAAAGTGCTTTCTACCCCTACCCTGTATTTTTAATTTTTTCCCCTCTTCCCCCTGTTCCCCCCGTTTTCCGTAGTACTTTTATTCTATACTGAATTTTAGATGTCAGTTTCGTGATCAGCGTATGGGAAAGCCCCAGAAAACTCACTTTGAACTATTTTCTGGGCATGCTCGGCATTTTTCCCAATTTCCCCCGCATTTCCCCTGTTTTTCGGGTACTCGCCCCACTCGGATTTATGGGGACTTTTAGTATGTTGTACAGAATTTTTTTCTGATCATTTTGGTACCATTTTCGTTTATATTGCAATTTTGTCCGGGTCAAACCCTAAAAGTCCTGGACTATTGCTTAAAAACTTAAAACGAACAAAAATGATTGCTTCGCCAACAATACAAAATATATCTACAAAGACATACTCAAATATAGTGACTCGTAATATTTTCCAATATCAGTAGAATTCTAAAAGCGCTTTACTGAAAACTGACCTTGCTCGAGTTCTTTTAACAAAATCATAGTTGTATAAAAAAAAAAGTCGATATCATATTCACTGATTGACTGTTGAGAGACTTAGAAATTGGTCTTTATTTTGTAAAGGCCTTGTTTTTGTAAATACTATCATGCACAACACAGCGTCACCTACTGAGTTTCCAATGCTCAAAATCATCATCACATAATCACGATTTTTTTGTCACAAAAAAAAACCCAGCTAGGGCCACATATAGCACAAGAAGTGAAGGTATTTCGTAATTGTTTTGGTTTTAGTCTCCTTTTTTAGTTTATTTTTGATTTTACTTTGTTTCCTTATTTTATGTTGATGTTGCAAATTATTTTAAACATTGTACTTCTTTTTTTCTCTGTTTACGGCAAAAGGGAAAACCTGTGAAAATAGGTAAAAAAAAACATTTCCATGTTTTTGCTACTATAGACCTGATCTCGGCTTCTGTGATTTAAAATCTGATCTTCTTCTTATTCGTAAGTATCGACCAAACCATATAAAGGACGCACCCGGGCCTATATTAGCCAAAAAAAATTAAGTGTTTAAAAAACGGCAAGTTTGAAAAAATGGCCATTTCTATCTGATTCAGGAATGGTAACAACAATCTAAATTAGTATTAATTGTAAAATGTTATTTTGAAAATAAATTTAAGGGAATTTCGAAAAACAGCCTGAAAACCCTAAAAACCGGCGCAGATCAAAACAAAAAACATGCCCAAAACCTTATTCAGAAAACTTACAGTTTCCTTGCAAAAACACTTTTTTGCATGGATAGCACTGTAACATCATAGAGAGCTGTTTAATGGCTCATTTTAGAGAAAATTACAACATCTATGTCCTTTGTAATTAAAAAAACATAATGTTAAAATAAGATCCATCTTTTGAGGAAAAACTGCATCTTCGTCTACAATATGATGAATGATACTATAATCGTATTACACCACAGAAATTGAAATTATATGGTTTTCCCAAGGGCTAGGGGCACCTGACCTTAAAAATAACACAGCAACAGATCGCTATAAAAAAAAAGTTCATAAATGTTTGTTCTATAGGGTAAAGACATTATTGTAGATCTTTTCTCCTGGACTCAATGTGCAGCGCTGGGTCTCAACATTTGTCTACTGTCTTCCATATATTACTAAAGTTCCTATAGGTTAAATTTATTGCAATTTATAAAAGCCTAAAACATCTAAAGAAAACTTTAGATTATATTTTTACTTCATGATAAAAATCGAATTTGTAAAATTTCAAGAGCATCTACTTTTCTTATTAATTCCAGAATCCTTAAATCTAGAAAAAAAAGCCAAAGCACTTTACATGGTTTAGCTTCCCTGATTCCTGATTTAGACTCAGCATTCCTAATTTTCTAATAGGTAAAATGAGAGCCAATGGAGAGAATTTGTCACAAATTAAACCGCTAATGTGAATGACGAGTAGGTCAATAGGTAGCATCCTAATTTTACTCCTAGTGATGCTTAGTAGCCTTGGCATCGAAAATTTCGAAAAGATGAGCATTTACTAATGTCCAACAATCCAGTTCATTAAGCATCTTAAAAAGAACTTTTCAATGATATCGACGGTTCAAGATACGATCTATATATACAAGCTTAATTACTTTTCTTAAACCAACCAGATCAAAGGATTAGGTGGTTTCTAATCACATTTCTAACCTGACCTATAGCCTACTCTTTGCTGCTTTGACATTGCATCTATAACATCAAAGTCTAAACTAGTTGAACTGTCAAGGGATAAACAAACCATATGAATTCCTCGATGAGCTATGTCTTAAAACAGAGCTGCATTTTCTGGCGCTAACGAAAACTTGGCTTAGGGATCACAGTTCTGCTTTATTAGAAATAGAAAGTTATATTCTGTATATATAAAATAGGGTACTTCACCAACGTGGTGGTTTAGCTGTATATGTAAAAAGTGAATTTGGGGTACAGATTAGGTCGCATTTAGCGGTTAATTAGAAATGAAATTTGAGTCTATGGTTCTTGATGTCAATAATGCAATTAATAAGTTTATGGTTGTCGTAATTTATAGACTACCTTCAGGTAATGTTGAGGAGTTTATCGAACGGATTGATGAATTTTTGGGAAAGTTGCCAAGTTCAAGAATGCCATGTTTTTTTATTTTTGGAGATTTTAATATTGATTTAAATATGGTTTAAAAATTAATATTGATTTGAAATTTTTGGAAACGCCGGTTCCAATTTCTAGCAGATCGAAGTTTTCTATTAGTTATATTGGCCTTAAAGTCTAGAACTGGCTTCCGGCGGAAGTAAAAGGTAGGAAGGCCCTTGAGGAATTCCGTGCTTCTTTGCGATGTAGTTGTTTTAACCAGTATTGTAGAAATGAACTCAATGATTGATTTGGGAGTGAGTATATGCTTGTGAGTGTTAAATTAGAAATTGATTCTTGTGTTGATTGAGGTGAGTGTCGCTATGTGTAAGGAAGCAGGATGAATAATAGAGCAGGCTATGTGTGTGGGATTCCTTTAAGTTCCCTATAAATATATTATTTTTAGAATTGTTGATTAAATGTTTAGTAGGGGTGGGAGAGGGAAGGAGGAGAGTTTTTGTTGTTCTTGTTTGCTTGTTTTATTTTTCCGAAGAAATGTATTAGTAGTTGAAGTGTCCTTTTTTTGGGAACCCCAAACACGTTAATATGCGTCGGGACCTATTTTGATAGTATGGAGATGTATTATTTCAATGTTGTTGATTTTTTGTGTGTGACCCATTTGTTAATTATAAAAAAAGAAAAAAAAAGTATTACGTCAGAGTATAAATCTTAAAAAAGTGGTAAACCATACTGTCTTTATTGGAAACCATAGATAAGCTTAAAATACTTCCTCAAAAATGCCGGGATAATGAAGGGGATGGTTTCTAACCATATTCTCAAAAGGACTTGAACCCTAAAAGCTAAAGTCACCGCTTCGACTCTAGAGGGCAGTTCCATACCTCCTTTACCTTCCCCCTCTTTCAATTAGCTTCATAGCAGAAGAGGGGGTACGTTACATTTTTGCTCAACCAGAATAACACAAGAATCTTCAATCTGGATGATTAAAGAGCCAAAATGGGCTAGTTGCTCCTCTAACACCATGGTGGATCCACTAGGTTTATTCAAAGGCCAACAATCCTGAAAACTGATTTTATATAACCCGTTAAAGAATAGTTCCTTTTCTAATTAATTCTTTATAAATTAATACCAACATTGTAATCATACCCGCCCACTGGGAAAAATAGGAAAACGCCCAACTCCGACGAAGCGTCTGATACCCAATATCCTACAATTTATGGGAAAGAGTCCCTTCTCTCCCCCTTGACAGTTCCAAAATGAGAAAATTAAAATTCATATCGAAATTTTTAACTGACCGACCTTTCAACTAAGATATCACGACAGTAAAATCAGATTCAGGCCAAAGATCCTCGAAAACACATCTGAAAACTACTGACTTGGTTCAGGACACTCTCCTTGAAGACTTTCGGGATTAAATATATAATTTGATTTTATGTTAATTTTAGTGAACTGTCATAACATATTGAAGAAATATCAACATTTAGGCATAAAAAGGTACCGTTTTTAGAATGAGGCCCACCCCCATCCCAATTAAAAAAAAATCCACTTGATTTCCCCAAAGTTGTAAGCTGCACTCAATCGAGCCTTCAATTTAAAAAGAAAAAAGCTTTCCTCCTTTTTATCTAGTACAAGGACAAATAATGTTCATCTCAACACTGACATCCTAAACAAACATGTCAAGCAATGAGCAGTATGTAAACGGTGACTTTTGTCCATAGCAAACATCTCTTAAAACGGATAGTTAGAAAGTAATACATCAAACAGTTCGTGGGAACGAACTGTTTGACGCCTGTTATAATGAACTCAGTCCAGTAAGGACAAGGACCTGACCTCTAAAAGCTAAAGTCATCACTTGGACTGTAGAGGGGAGTTCTATGCCTCCTTTGCCTTTCCCCTCCCTCAATTAGCTTCACAGCAGAAAGGCGGGCAAGTAACATTTTTGCCCAACCAGAATAACTCAAGACTCTTCAATCTGGATGATTAAGAGACAAAGTGGGCTAGTGGCTCCTCTAACACTATAGTGGATCCACTAGGTTTATTCAAAGGCTAATAATCCTGAATGCTGATTTTATATAACTTGCTAAAGAATAGTTCCTTTTCCATTTAATGCCTTATAAATTAATATGAACATTGTCTTCATACCCGCCCAGAGGAAAAAATAGGAAAACACCCCAACTGTAACGAAGCGTCTGATACGCAATATAGATCTATAGATGTACCCATTGTTATCAAAGTTCCGGTTTTTAGAGTTTCGGTTACTATTGGGCCGAGTTCGTTACAACAGGTTTTTTAAACAGTTCTATCTACATCTAGGAACAAATTTCCTAGATATTTTGTATATCTAGGAAAGCTTGGATTTTTGAAGTACAATTCCTGTTTGCCACATTTTTAACATTTTTGCCACTTCTAGTTGAAATATATTAAAAACTTAATAAAAAATCATTGTAATCACATTGTATTTGCTTGAAAATGACAAGTTTAATTGCTGAATTGACTGATTCAAGTAACCCTTCACTTGAGCATCCCTGTTTACAACATATGACGAAAAGAGTTTCGATATCAAAGGGTTCACTTTTTTTGTGAAAGAAGGCCAAAAAAAGTGTTTGAAAAAAAAACAACTTCCAAATATCTTGAGAACCAAATAAGATACAAGGACACGGATAGAACTAACCAATCAAACGTGCTACATTTAAGGCCTGGGCTATAGATCTCAAGTTGACGAAACATATTACTATAGCAACTACAAAAAAAGAGGTTCCTTTCACTTGACAGTCTGGATCGAAGTCGGAAGATGGTCCAAATTTTGAAAATGATCGTTCAGATCATAACTGTTAAATTTTCAAAGTTGAGAAGGGGTTCTTTGGGCAAATTCAGATTCTGGAAACAGGGGCCCGGGCTGAGACCTGGTAAGTTTTTTGAACTAGTTCTTTCGGTCAAGTCGGTTACTTAAACCATCTAAGAAGATTTGTTTTTGTTGTTTTTTTTTACATCGCGGAAAGGGATTACTAAACACACTTCCAGGCATAGACATAAGGGGAAAGACATCTTTGTCTAGTAGAAAGAGCGTGGAAGGATAGGGCAGTGCATGATAATTTCTGCTACTTTTAAGCTTTAATGTTACTATTTACTTTCATTTGAGAAATGTTTGTTTATATTTAAATAAAAGTTTTTTTTTATAATAACTGTTACACCCGGGTAATAAATCATGAGTTGATAACATATAACGTAACGCCTTTTCAACTAAGGCAGCCTTGATAAAAAAAAAAAACAAAAAAAAAAAACGAAGCCTTCGCATCGTTTTCTCTAGTCAATTATATTTTAATTTTTTATATCTATACAGTTAATGAAATTACTTATTCACCAACATATCATAGAAATCTTGCCTACTAGGCAAAATCTACTAATACACATTTTGTTTTTTTTTTCGTTAAAAGAAAAAGGGAACGATTCCAAGCCCTGTTCTAAGATCATAAATGCGTACAGATAAAAAAAGTGAAAATAAATTGGTTCTAAAATAACCTATCAAGGAAGCTATTTGAGTTTCCGCTCTTATTGTGTTTCAGAGAACAATTACATCCCTATGTAAAAGCATCAAAATACATAGGAAACATCAAAAGCTAGGAAATATATTGTTAAAAGATTTTAACGAAGGAGAATACGAGTATTGATTGACAAGAGATAAAGCTCTTTCCCAGAGATTCGTAAAAGTAGTTTATATAACCGTGCTTTCACGCTACACCACATAACCTATCACACTAGCATAATTTAAGACTTTACGATAGGTTACGCATTCTTACAGAGCAAAGGTAGGCAGTCTGTAACATAGGTAGTCCGTAACTAGACTTTTATGTTACGTTATGGAAAAGCCAACATAGTAGCAGTAAAACTGAATTACTGGATGAACAATTAATCGGCTTAAAAAAAAAAAAAAATAAAAAAAGAAATCCTAGTAAGGCTTTGACGCCGCCTTTTAATCACAAGCCATAATCGTGCCATAATGATTCGTTAGATTGCCACATCTCTGCCTTGAATCTCTATCTCCATGCCACATTTTGGATTTTTGAATAATTCGTTTATAATAATTGTGATGATTCGTGATGATGGCTAACGTAACATAACTTAACCACTTAACAATAGAAAATTATGTATGCAGTGTGAAGTACGCTTAATACAGTAAGAAGTCGAAATGTACTGCATCAGCAATTAGTGGAATGCAACCCCTCCCCCTAAGCATTAGCCCCAAGCAGGGGCTTCCCAAAGGGGCCCCCCCCCAACTTTTTTGGCATTCGGTAAAATTTTCACCGAAGGCGAAAATTTCGGCAGAAATCAGGTAGCAATTGGGTAAAATCTAAAAAGATCACCCCCCCCCCCCAATAAAATGAGCCTCAGGACGCCCCTGGCCCCAAGGACAGTACCAGAAAAAATATAATGAGTTAGCTCTAGATATAAAATACAAAAGATTTAGTAAAATTAAAAGACTATATCACACTAACCTTTTAAGATAGACTTAAGATACCTAAGGCCGTATTAAGCAATGGAAGTTTCAATTTTGACTGGCTATTTCAAGGGCATTTCATAGTTCAAAAGTCTATTTCAATATTCCAGCAATCATAAATTTATTCAATTTCCTACTAAATGGTCTCATTCCAATTCAGTATCAGTAATATCGTAATTCAGTTTAATGCATCATGTGAACATGTTATGTTAAGGGTATCTCAACGCATACAGGCTACATTAAATTTATAGCAACTTTGAATTTATTTAATTTCCTTCCAGAGTATTTTAACGTTCATAACCTATTCCAACATTTCTATAATAACAACCTTACTCAACATTCTATTAAAAAATCTCATTCAAATTCAAATCCACCATGCTTATTGATAAGCTAGATTACTTTCGCTGAACGAAATGGACTTGTAATGTAATCCCAATAAAGTAGTCAAAAAGTGATTTAAGATAAATTTGATCGGCGGGGATCCCATCAAAAATATTAGTTCCTTCAAATACCTAAGCTCGCTGATGAATACTTATGGGTATCGCCACGAATGAAAGTAAGCTCCTATTTCTTTGGGTCGGACTGTTTGTGTCTGTCTGAGAAAAACCATCCGTAGTAGAGCTGGTAAATGGACAAACGTGTCAAACGTCATCAATAACATAACAGACGCAACCGGTGATTCAGCCACAGAATAAGGCACACTATTGAAGCAATACCTAAGTATCTCCTGCTGGCATCGTGAAGGAAGCCGGCCGGTGGTCAAAGACAATGACGGGTTCAATAATATGTTAAACGTTGGGAATGAGAGCAGCTGTAGACGGCCGAGTCATCAACTGCAGACAGAACTTCCTGCGGGCAAACACGTCACCAGATCTTGAACGCTGCAATGACTTGCAGCGTGAGACAAGTAAGCGTTTTACGGAAATGCTCTTAAAGATCTCAATTTTGACATCCCATGTTTGTTTTGCTTCTACACAAATTGCCAAAATCTCAACAGAATCTCTTCCTCGTCCATAAGTCAAAAGTAAATAGACTCAGCAACTCTATCTTTCCTCCCTTCACCGAAAATAAAAAGACATAGTTCACACTCAAGTTCAGAATCCTTTAGCAAATAAAGACAAACTGTGAATTCTAATAGATTGGTAAAAAGCAATCAAGGATGTTGCGAGAGTTTCTGTTTTTGTCGCATTTAACAGATAGATTCCATTACTAAGTGGAAGTATCAAAATACACAAGAAACATAACGGCCAGGAAACTTGTAGCAAAATGCGGAAACAATAGAGAATGGAAAATATCGATTTCAGAAGGATCTCTAGCTTTTGAACCACAACAAGAAATATTATTATCTCTAAACATACAAGGCCACAGAAAATTAAAACTAGACAAGTCGGTAATTATTTAATAGCCGATGAACACGCGAGAAGAACCAAATATAGAATGTCAATGAGGCTAATGAAAAACAAGTTTCCTCTGCATAGTGAGGTAGTGCTCACTCTGTGAAAGATATTTAAACTTTGGTTTTCTAGGGCTAAAGGGGCACAAAAAGGGACCTATGCTAGGTTAGATTAGGTATTTACAGTTTTATAGTATAATTCCTTCAAATTGCTAGACAAATTGTATTTATGCTTGCGGTTCTTTTTTCGTTTGTGTTTTTCTTTTAAGTTCACGTTTTTGTCACTTTACAGTTCATACTGAGAAATTCAAAGGTGTTGTGCGCTGCGTCGTTTTCTGCACATAAAGGAAAAAACAAAGAGGCATTAAGGACTCCTACACTATTTATTGAAGGCTCTGAGGTACCATCATGTAGTTGATGATATGCCACTTGTCGTAAAAATTCTAATTGTTATGTGTGTAATTGCTACTATCAGGCTTCTTCAGGAGACCTGAGGCGAAATATTTATTACACAGCTTCATTTAGTAAAAATAAGTGGTGCGTGGGATACAGGTTGAGAAATGCAGAAGTACAAGCACATTAATTTGTTTTGATTATTTTGTAAATTTCTATTTTTAGATTATACAGAGCCAGGCAACGTAATAGTAAACAAAATGACACAACATGAGTTAAGAAAATTCTGGGACGATGAAAAAGGGTGTATCTATATGAAAAAGTAATTTCCATGAAAGAATTTCGTCCCAACCATCAATGTTGGGATAAAGAGGCATTTAGTGTTCCTACACTTCTTAATTAGAGACTATGAGGTATCATCAAGTTGTTGATAATGTGCTAGTTATCGGACGAATTATAATTATTATTATGTTTATCTGTTATTGCCCAGATTCACCACGAGAAGTAACTTCACTCCCAGCAGAAGTTAGCTTCACTCCCAGAAGAAGCAACTCCAAAAATACCATATTTAAACTCCTCTTAGAAGAATTTGAAAAGTTTCATGATATTTGCGGATTCTAGTGGCATATTAGCGTCACTACCGGCACCAGACACATTACTGTTTAAATCAAGAACTTCTGAGTTGGGGCAGGGTCATTTGAATTCTCCACTAATCTTCAAGTATAATAAAGGACATCCAAAATTTTAAAAAGGTAATAAAAACAGAAAGTGTAATATAAAAAAGTAAAAAACTAAGTCACAGATTTTAATAATATGATTACAGGTTACAAGCTTTGGTAATATGATGGTAACTAGGCTATGTATTAATATGTTTATTACTAAAATTATTCAAAATTAAGCACTTCAAATTATTAGTTAATTGATTTACCTACCCGAAGATATTTTTTAGAAAAACCGACTGTCCTACTTTGTTATATTTACCTCTTTAGTGTTTAGACCTTAATCATATATCAACAGAATCCTTATTTTATTCTGATTCCGTAAATATTACTTTTATTACTTAAAACTTTGTATCATGTAGAACACAAAGATTATATTCAATTTAAGACCTCAGACATCGGGAGAAAAAAATTCGATCAGATGTGAGGCATCCAAATGCTATTGTCTATTGAAAGATCAAATGATTGCTTTATGGATGAACCACCTCGTTGGGCGTTAGACTACCCTGTTGCGTAAACGGGAAAAACATTGTTAAATTACTGAATTGGTTTTCGACTTATTTTCTTTTCACAAGTATGGCAACAATGTGAAAAATCTTCATAATTTTTTAACAACCAAACATAATAGTAGAAAATCCCGTGTATAAGGAATGAATAGACCAAAGATTGAGCCACGGGGCCCGAAAAATGTTTTCATTTTGATATATTATCTACTCTAAGGAAAAGTACAAGGGAATTCTAAGTAAAGTAATCAGATTAAAGACGCTCCTTGACTACTAAGGTTCGTGTGTCGGCCCTGCAGTGTGTAGCTACTGGGTTCGATCTTTGAGTCCCGTATTACCAAGCTACACCAGCTGCACCAGACCCACTGCACCACCACAGGACCAAGGAAATTCTTTGGTTGCAAATATGAAAAATTCAAAGAGTATAATTAGGAGTGTCTATTCTATGATTTTTTACTTAGGAATTTTACCCTAAAAATGAAAAAGTGCTATGTGGGAAAGAAACTATAGGAAAGGGATTAGATACCGCAGAACTAAAACAAAACGGGCTTTCTTTTTCCTTATAAACAATATTTAAAACATTAGACATATTAAAACAAAGAGCGACACTAAACCATTAGAACAGACAGAAGTCTTAACGTTTTAAGTTTTAACACCATTCTTAGCAAGTTGAATCTTGCAAAACTTAAATAATAAACATGTTAATGCATAGTCTTTCGGTATTCAATGATGTATTTACGTTTTTTCCAATTCCTATTTGATAACAAAATGTTAGGGTTATATTCTTAAATAAATTTAATCACTCGATCACCTTTTTTTACCCACTTTGCTGCCAATTAACAACAGTGTTTGTCTTTCACTAGAGTAATCCTGAAAGTTAAACCTTTGGTTCAGGAAAGTTAAGCCCCATGATGAAATATTTTTTTCGCTTATTTTCTGCTAATCTTAGCACACGTTCCTTATTTTCGAACTTGGTACTTGCTAAGTTTCAAAACTACATAACTGTATATGGAGGTCTTTTCTTCTTAAGAAGACCGCCATCTTCTTCCACCAACTGACTGAAAGTAACTACAGAGATGACAGAAGATTTATCAATTATAAAAAGTAGGGTCTATAAAAAGCCCTGTAAAAAGTGATCGTAGGGAAACTTCCTCCCGCCCCTCCCCTTTCACACCTGGAACTTCCCATGACACGGGATCAAAAATTCGAGATACCGATTCGAAAGTTCCAAAATATTTACCTACAGGGGGGAGGGAGGGGACAACGCCTTCAAGAGAAATATACGATTTTTTTTTTATTTAGATGGATAGGTTGCTCAACCTCCTACTCAGAGCCATAAAACATGTTGAGTTTCATTGTGTGGGTTTCATATATGCTACTAGCCTCCTAGGAGATGTCTATCCCTTTTCAAAAATTATGCAAATTTTAACACAACTTCATTTTTTGTAGCTAAGAAAACAAGAAAAAAAAAACAAAAAAGACGATTTATAAAAAGTCTTGAAAGCTTATTATGTCAGATCTCAATGAACTATTTTTCTTCTTCTTATCCTTACTGATTGAAAATAACTACAGAAATGACAGACAATTTATCACTTTTGCTCCCTGTAAAAAGCGGTCTCTTTCTCTATCCCATTCACATATATTATTCCCATTCATTACATTAAAGAATAATACCACAGTTCAGATTCAGTCCCGGAAGAAGATTGATAACAATAGACCAATCAAACAACAAACGTTACAAGCAGACAAAATGAAATTAAACTGAAAATCCATTAATCGCATTTTTGGTAGCAGAAATTTGGTCATTCTACTGAAATTAAAAGTTGTTTTGCCCTTTTTAAGGAAAAAGTGGCCGTAAGTCAACTGCCTCCCTGTTCTCCTGGGAACCTCTTATGACACCGGATAAAAATTTGAGATAGCCATTTCATTCAAAATGATCAAAAGGTCCAATTTATGTGCCTCCAGGGGGGAGGGGCCAAAACCGTCAAAACAAAAATACGATACTTGTTATTTTATTAGATAGGCCGCTCAAGCTTCTGTTCAGAGTCATAAGACAAATAAAGTGTCACTAGGCAACTTTCATCGATATAACAACCGTCTTTGGGATTCTTTCCCCTATTTAAAAATTATTTAGGTTTTCCCACATTTCCCTTTTTTGGTTGAAAAAATAAATAAAAATTCACCTGTGCCCTAAAGAAATATCTACAAAAAGTATTAATCGAATAGCAAACACTACAATGGTGGTCTAATGACGTTCAGAATGATGTTAAGTCTCAGCGAATCGGTTGATGTATGAAGGATTTTGTCTTTTTCATAATGCCTGAATGAATTATAAAATAAAAAAGTTTCTACAGGATCTCCCTGAGATTAAAAAACAAACAAAAAAAAACAAGTTTTTTTTTAACTGAAAGTAAGGAGCGACATTAAAATTTAAAACGAACAGAAATTATTCCGTACATGAAAGGGGCTGTTTCTCCTCAACATCCCGCTCTTTATGCTAAAGTTTGATTCTTTCTCACAACTCTACTTTTTAAAACAATCACTCACTGCCTGTTTACCATTTCACTCACTGAACATTGTTTTCCCAATCAGTTTATCCCTCTATCTATCTGCAGTGTCACGGATATCGATAAAAAGAAGATGGATGAAAACATATTAATCGAATAACAAACATTACCAGGTTGACATAATGACGTTAAACTGACGTATAAATCGTGACAATCCCTCTCCTTAACAATGATGAATGTGACGGAAAGAAACGTTTTGCATCTGATTTGTAATGGTGCACCCACAGTAGAGAGTGGCAGTTTTATCACTTGACCAATGTGCGGCAGAGTAATCTAAAAAGAAAACAATTTGTTTAAAGAAAATAGGAAAACAAAAGCAATGTCAACTACCAACTTATTTATGAATATCCCCCTTGAGACTGAACTCGTGCAACAAGTTGCCGATGCAAATACAATGCGAGCACAGTCAGATCCAGCGTAAATTCCGAGAAAAGCCTGAAAACTACAAGAATCCTGGCAAGTTCAGCATTCGTACGACTAGACTGGCAGAGTTTAGTCTGGAGGTCAACCAATACTCACTCCAGCCGAAACTACGTTTATTCTGTATCCATGTTCTGTCTGGTTCTAACACAAGCGAAGACCTAGTGCCTAAAACATATTAGTGGGCACGAAAAACTTCTTCCTGCATTTGTATGAGACTGCCTGCCAAGGATACTTGACAGAAAGAATAACTAACATAAAAATTTTTCTACACACAACAGGAGGATTTAAGGCCTAATGCCAACTTTAAACAATAACACTTTACTTGACTTAGGTTACCTGTCGGGCACTGCTCGGCGTAGAGAGACGGTTGCCTCCTCCATCTGCTTTGGTCCAATGCCAGCGTTTGCACTTCGCTCGGTCTGATGTTTGCTATCGCCAGGAACTTGAACAGACTGTCGGACCATCGTTTCTTCAGTCGGCCGCGAGGTCGCTTCAGATAGGCTTTCATAGGGTCAAAGTCAAGGATCGTCTTTGCGGGTAAGTGCAGGGGCGTTCGAAGTAGGTGTCCGAACCATCGTAAGGTACGCTCCGATGCTTGGGTAGAAAACCAAGACTGCTTGGTGAGCTGCAGCAGCTTCTCATTACTCATGAAATCAAACCACCTTAGACCTTCGGTCCTTCTCAGGCTCTTTGTCTGGAATACATCGATGGTCTTTAGGGTTACGGTTGATGCTTACCATTTCTCAACTCCGTAAAGCATTACAGAACCGACGAGGTTTGAAATACGCAGTTTTGTTGAACGACTGGTGTTCGGTGTTTGGCAAAGGTAATGGTTCAGCCTGCCCATGTCAGAAGACGCTTTGGATATCCTTGCTTCAGCTCGGGGAAAAGTAAGCCATCTGAAGAAATTGTGGAGCCCAGATAGGTGAACCTTTGGACAACTTCAATTCTAGATGTCTTGTCTAGGCTAAAAGGAGAATTGACAGCAGGAGAAGACGGGTATATGGCCATAATTTTCGTTTCATCCCAGCTTATCTACAGTCCCACATTTGCGGTCTTTTAAGCAATAACATGTTTAATCCAAATGTTTTGAAAGCTAATCGGCGAATAGATACATTTAATCCCAAATTGGTTATATTTTTGGAGCACTAAAATACTTTAAGTTCTTAACTAAGTAAGCTTTAACATAAAAAGTGTCCTCTCCCCAACGTGTGTCCCAAAACCAAACCATGTATCAAAATCCTGCAGACAATAAAAGATCCCAGCAGTGTTACAATAGTTTTGAACTGAAATGTGGACAGCTATTTGTCAGCAACAACAATGGTAGACAGAAATATCGTTAACATAATATTTGGTGAAGTAAATACAAACGCAAAGTAGATTATTCATTACAAATTGAAAATAATGAATCGGAAGAGTAAGAAGGAGAGAGGGAGAGCCACAGCACCAAGTAGGAAATAGATAATAAAGATGGTAGTGTAGGGCTGAAAAATATACTATTTTATTTTTATCCAAATAGTATAGAATTAAAAAAGATAAACAATAAATAAGGACTAGTCATCCTCAGTCCCTGACTGAATTTAGAATAATTTTTAGACAGCATCAAGATGGACAAGAACATAAATAATACTATAATTCAATATTGAGAAGGTCATATTTTCTTTTTCTTAATAAATTCAATTCAAATGCAATAAAATTCAATTCAATATTACTTAGATTTTAAGGCAAATCTTAGGTTTATATATATTTTCGGGTTATATGTATATTGATGTAATTTTTTTTCATATAGAATTTTCATTAACATCACAGAAACTTCACAACGTAAGGCGATATTTCTCCCATCTAGAAATGTCAGTTATAAATGCCACTGTATTTAGCTTGGCTCTTTTCATCGATTCATTCTCTCTCTCTTCATTAACATAATCATCAAAATCTCTAAATTCTCTGCTTGAAGCCATACTTTACAACAAGTTGGAGTCTTATTAGTATCAACTATGAAAATGTCCATTTTGAATTATGCTGGGGCGACCACAAAATTTGAACTCATATTCTGACGCTAAATCTTAACAGGTGTTTTACGTATTTCTTAACTCAAGCAACTGTCTGTTATTGGTACATGTTGCTTAGATAAAGTGTTAAAGTGGCCCTCACAACTTTTCGGCTTGGGCTCAGGCCTTTGGCCTAACACATGGGCCCTTGCTTCGCTCTGGGGCTATTGACCCTCCTGCTCAAGTTTTTGGATGTTCGCAAATAAGACTTGGCAGGGTCTATTTTGCCTCCCTCAAAAACGGCAGTCGAAATCGGAATAATGCCTTTTTTTTAAAAAGCATTGGGCTTACAGCTGTTTTGACGCTAGTGTCGAATGATGCAAATAAGCGGTGTTAGCTGTTAGAGTAGGAAAAATATAGATAGCGCTTTAAAACATAGGCATGCCGTAAAAGAAAAAGCATGTCTTAAATGTCATAGTGTAACAGGAGACTAAAAACGCTGTTCCTGGGAATTTTTTTTGCAAATTTAAAGCTAGAAAATCGACAAAAGCAACATCATATAGCTGAATAATTTGGCTTCATTGTGGTATATAGTGGAAGCATAGTCTATTAGCTGCGCTAGGGTTACCTATCACTTCTCGGCCGCCTTTGCAAGAGAGTAAAACACAGTGATTTTAACGGCAGGAGGATTTGTGTTTGCCACACACATTTACAGCGAGCATTTTCTAGAGAAGAAGAGATTTTGATATGCTCTCCATTAAAAGAAAAGATTAAATGGTATTTAACTACAGTCCTGGAAGTTAGTTTAAAAAAAAATTGTTTCAATGAATAGCTGACAGACTGGCACGGACGCAGGGGGTTGGCTATCACGTGCGAGAGCACCCCCCCCCCCCAAAAAAAAAACAACTTCGAGATTCATACGATTTTCTAAATATTTTTAATATCCCCAACCCCCAACGTAAAACAAATCTTCCGTGTTTTGCAAAAGTAAGAAGCCAAAATACACTTTTTCAAAGAGCAACAAGCAACTAGGATCTGAGATGAAAATATACCGAAGAAATGCTACACATTCGGGAAAAGTATGAGAAACACATAAAAAAATCTAACTAAATTAGTGGAATGGTAGCTTTCTTGAAACATGAAAATACGAATCAAGAAACGAGCAACTGGGCAAGTTGACGAGAATCTCCATTTTTCTTTTCAGATAGCAAAGGATTTTGGCAACCAATAATAACTTTTATGGTCAGAAAAGAATAAATCGAACTCCAAAGCTCGCTAATGAGAAAAAACAAGCATTGCCATCTACATAAATTTAGTACGACCATACTAGAGACTGACAATGTCATCCGTATTGGCGATTAATATTTCAGACTAAACGACATCTTTTCATCCAGGACATAAATTTTAACGTTCTTTGCTCTGATTAGAAGTAATTTCGAAATAAAAAATATTGGCCCAAACCAAGGCACAAACCAAAAAATGTTTTTTTGACTCGTAAAAACGTAACAAAAATGGATATAAAGAAATTTTGTTTGCATTTTTTTATTTTTTGTGTGTGTGTACCCCCCCCCCTCCGAAAAAAAATCTTTGAGCAAACCCCCCCCCCCAAAAAAAAAAAAATTTCTGGGTACGGCCTTGGCACTAACAATGTGAATATGCCTGCTGCTTGTCAGTACACTGATCACAAACTTTTCAAAAACATAGTTTTTTCTTAAAAACGAAGACTTATTCTATATAGAAAAGCACCGTTTATATAAATACTATTCTCTTTTCCTAAACAACGTAGCACATTAACTGAGTAAAAAAAAATATGTATTTTTTTTCCTCGGTGCAAGTATGAATCAGAAAGAATTTTGAAATACGACTTAGTACTGACTTAAACCGGTACTGGTTCAAATCAGGTTTTTTTTTTCATAACTTTTGCTTCCAAAATATTGTTGAAAGAGCTACCTGTTCATAAAACAATGAACAACGAACGGCAAAATGAGATATATCTTTCTTCCATATATCCGAGCTCAGCGACAAAATGCCATCGATCGAAACAATGAGCATTTTTACGGTGAAAAATTCAGCTCGATAGCTTAGCAGAACACCTTATTAACAAAAACAAATCTTTATTTTATTTTCTACGGCTTCAATCCCTCGTAATGCAAAATTACGTATCTTTACGCTTCTTACTTGACAAAAAGCCTCCAGAAATAATAGACGTTAAATTTCACTAAAAATGTTTTATTTTGGCATATAACAGAAATAGTTAAAAGTATTTCTACAAAAAATGTTTTTATCCCGTTTTCTACAGCTTCAACACATCGGAATGTAAAAACAAAATACTTGTAACATGTTTATTTAGATATTTAAAGTGATGCACTAAAAGAATGTGGCCCAAGTTTCAAATAAAGTGCTTAATTTTGGCGAATAAATCTCAACAAAGCTCTCTAAAACAATATATTTATATTTATTAAAAATATATAGCCTTCAGTTGAAGTGACAACACTATTGAAAACCAAATTCAGCTAAATTTTTCATTGCAATGTCCTTTCGTCTCGCCCACCTTTTCTTCACTAAGAACATATTTGGAAATAATTGCTACGATCCATATTGACTAAACTGCGTCAAAATAAAATTTCTCCGCTAAATTAAAGATTTCTTCCTGAGAGCAAAATGATCCTTCTTGACGGAAATTATTCTATGAGGAAAATTGCCCTACGTGCGTCACAAGTTTTAACAGAGTTTGAAAAGTTGATATGTATTGCGTGGGCATAAAAATAATTATTCCTATGAGAAATTTTTAATTTTTCGCCAGCCTGCTTCACCCAATTTATCCCATATTTTGTAAATATGCTTAAATCTTGTTGCAATAAAATACTATGAAAAAAAATAACAGAACACGTTTGAGGGATTAAGCAACAACCAAAAGCAATGCACGCTAACAGAGCGGAATTCAAAATTCACAATTCACAGCATAAATTTTAGGCTCCAACTCAAAATTCTTTTTGCTACCCGAAGGCAGATATGCCAGAGGAAGACCTTAAAACAGATTTTGTCAACGCCCAGCAACAACTTACGACACTCCCATACCTCCTTACAACCGAAGCGGGAAGACATAGTCACGGTTGAAAGCTTCAGAGATGACAAGAGATTCGCCAGTGGAGACTCTACGTAGACACACTGGGTGTCTCAGGAAGTACACGAGGATCTAAGGTCTAAGATAATTGCATAAGTTATATCTCTTATTAATATATATCAAAGTTTCGAGCCTTTAGAAAACCAGTTAGCAGCAAAAAAAGTAGTTTAATTTAGGCTTTTCAACTTGTAAATACATTTTTGGGTATGGTAAAGTAAAACCTAAGGCACACAAAGAAGTTACAAGAAATTCTTGAGCAAAAAAAGTTTAGATTATATATTAAATAAAAAATACTTAAACTCGAACATACATTTCTGTATTACAAAAAATGAAGCTAGTATTGGTATCATTCGGGAAATTTTATCGCTTATTACTAAAGATCAATGTCTATGCCTTCAGAAAAGAGAAGAAGTATTTCGTTCTTTTTTTCTTTTTCTATTCACATTGATAAAAAACAACTATGGAATTAAGTGCATAATTGTAAATAGGTGCCCATTAAGCTCTAAGGAGCCCGTGCAGCTACATTAGACAAAAAATTATACTATAAAATGCACAACAAACAAGAATAAAGATAAAGCGAGAGACGATACACAGAGTTATTCAACTGTTACAATCTTATCTTGGCATAATCATTCTCCAAACTCAAAAAAGGAGATGTCGCAACACACATACATAAAACTATAACTTAACAAAAGTAATCGATAAAAAAGAAAGGGAGAGCAGGGGCAACGTCCACCCTCCCCCACCCCAGACCCTCTATTTTCTTGTATTTCTAGGCACTTCTTATTCAAACTATTAAATTGAACTTCTTTTTTTTTTAATACTGCTGCCTCTGGAATTTTTAGTTTTTGCCCCACTCCCCGCCCCCGAAAAGATTCCTGTTTTCATGGCTGTTGGAGAGCAAGTAATAACTATAGTTAGAACAACACATATTTCTTAGATTCTTTTTGAAAATAAAAAGGAATTTATTTCTTCCACCCTCATCCCTGGAATTTTTTTTTTGGGGGGGGGGGAGGGCTATTGTAAAACATTGTAACAGAATAAATGGGATATAATGTAGTAAATTAGGTGTCTGGCAACGATGTAGCAATCTGGACAATGTTAACACAAAGCAGACTAACCTAAAAGTAGAAGAACCTAAAAAATATTCTTAATTAGTTACTTACCCATGTTTCTTTCCTTGATTCAGCATCAACAAATATCAAATGCGTGGTTGTCAAATACAGAGTCCCAACCGGCGGTTTCTTTTTACCATTTCTAAGAACCAGTCGAACATTTTCTATCTAAAAAGGAGAAAACAGCCAATTAAAGGGACAGCCATTTTCTTCAAAGCTGTCAGAGACACATAGAGCAAATTAATTAATATAATGAGCAAAAAATACAATGACACAGTCTATGTTATTGTACATTTAAAAATGTGAATAGTATTTCGCGCCAAGTAATTATTTTTACCAAAACAAGCTCTCCATTCAACAGAGCCGTTCAGAGGCGAATCTGGCCAAGTTCGTAAGACAAACAGCGGAGAAAATTGTAAAAGAAGAGTCATTACTGATTTGATTTTAACACATCCATCATCTAAGGGTAGATTTTCTAATAGTGTGTTGGAATCAGGGAGTGTTCTAAAGTACATTTTAGAATGGAATTACTCAAAATGGATTCTCAAAAGACATTTAGTGTCTGATGGCAGCATAATGATTTTAAGCCGTTTCTAGGGGGTAATCCTCATTTTTTAGGGAGTTTAGTAGTGATTATACGAGTTAAGAGTCCATCAAGTCACTAATTGTGAACTTTTGGTTAAGCTCACGTGCAAAACCTCTAAAATTTAAAAATTTAGACTTGGTCGGGCTGGGTTATGAAATGCTCATAGATGCACATGCTCAAGCAAACAACGAATCGGTATCAATACGAGTCAGTCTTTTTTGTCAAAAAAGAATTAATCCCAGCCAAACCAACCCTTTATTAAAAATAAATAAATGAATAGCCACTGTAGGGATTTAATTAACAAAAAATGCATCAAAAAATCCCTTTAAGAATTTAAGCTAGTTGTAGTTACTCAACTAAGAGAGCTTTATATTAAAAGAAGAAAAAAAAATTGACGTTGTTTCCTGTAGAATTGAATCCTCTCATAGCAGGAGGATTTCAAACTCTCTTTACAATGGTAATACCCTAATTTTACTTATAGCCGGCTAACATGGCGTTCGAAAAGTTTTCCATATTTTGCATGCCACAAGAGTTGTGAAAGCTCAGACGAGAACTTTATTTTATAAACTACAAAAATTTCTTATGGCAAACAATTTAAATTCTTTTTGCAATCATTTGACTAATATTTTATGTTCTTCTGGCAATCATGTACATTCAGCTGACAAAATAGTTATCTTTTTCAAAAATGGTTTTGCTTCAAAATGTCACATTTTTTCTATTGAAAATTTTGCCTCGTTCTCTTCTGCTACAAGTCAACTTTGATGACTTTTTGAAGGTTAAGAAAAGTTTTAACTTTTTCGATTGTCAGAAAGTACTTTACAAGCCAATCGACAAAAATTTACTAATTTTATGAAGCACTTTAAGCACTCGATGGCGCCGTCTGAGCGGCCGATACTACTACCGTTGAGGGATGATTCCAGCAAAAATCTAGAATAGAGCGAATACAATGAGAGATTACCTTAGTTTTGCAGGTTTGTATGCACGCCAAGAACGTGTCCAGGATTTTTTTCAGGGGAGGGGGGTTACAAAAAAATTAAAACGAATAAAAATTTGTTTATATTCACCTTTGTTATGTTTTTACAAGTCGGACAAACATTTCGGGGGAGTGGTTCAAACCTCCTAGCCCCCCCCCCTGGATACGGCCTTGATGCACGCGTTTGTTTCTCTCCTTAGACATTATTTGTTGTTTTGTCAGTTCTAAAGAGTATCTCTGGGTTCGCACAGATACAATTTCACGCAAAAAAGCATACAGCAAGGAGTATAGTTAAAAAAAAATTATTAAAGATGGTTTGTACTATGAAATTATCTTTAGTTGTAAGATGTAATGCAATTATGCATGATAAGCATCCTGCTCACTGCAAACACCACTTGTGGTGTGGTGTGGATTTTTTTTTCCTGATCGTCTCAAAACTTACATCCTTGGGCTAAGAAGACTCCAATGCAGAAGGAAAAATACTGTCCCCCCAAAATGGGCACGACAAAGGGCCAAAAAACCTTTTCCTCGGTCGCTTCTCCTGGAAGGATTACCATAGAAACTAAGGAGGGCGCTCATTCAGTTTTAAATCAGAATTTTTAGTGACCTTTTTGAGAGCCAAAAGTGGTTTGAGGACAACTAGCGTCCCTCAGATGTCTTTTTCTGCCACCTTCCCCGTACGCTCCATGTAACTGGATCCAAATTTTAAGATAGTCATTTGGTCAAAAACACTGAAAGGGCTAATATGTATGCTTCCAGGGTCAACACAACTCCCACAGCCCCAGGAGCAATTGACATAAGTTATGTAAATTAGCATCTGTTCACATATGGAGTTCAGCAGAAAGCACTTAGTGACCGCTCACTAGGCCGAGAATCCCTACGTCTTTGAAGAAATATAAGGAATATATTTAAACATAAAGCCATTTAATTGCTACATTTTTATACCCTGTTGTTTTGACAGATTTAAAACTTTTTGTTTTTATATGGTTTGTGGTCACTTTTCTTATTTTATTTTTTTATATAAACACGATGTCCTCCCAAATGTCTAATTAGTATGACTAGAATATTTTCTATGTTTTGTAAGTTTGTTTAGTTTTGTTTTTTAGCAATTACCGCGAGTCATGGGGCTCAAACGCAGACAGTAGGCATATATATTGTTCAGATTTTTTTAGTTTCGATTACTACTGGCCCGAGTCGCTCTTTACTTACAGGTCGTTAGCACGAATTATTTGAAAAATAAAACAGTTTCTATAGAGATTATTATTTATTTATTTTTATTTGTGAATAACAAAATTAGATGTTAAAATGTAATCGGATATAAAATATTAGTATTTGATTATTACCAAGAAGGCAAGAAGCACTTACAAACCAGCACAAAAAATCCAACTTGATTGCGTGACCTTGCTTTTCCAATCCCTTCTTTCAAAGGACTTTCCAGTCAACAAATCTCAGGTTAGATTAAGAGAGAAACTTGGAGCTTTCAAAAGTTCCAACAGATACCTGTTGTCAGAAAATAAATCAAACAAAATTCGAATCAAGTTGTTGAAAGGCAATGTATTATCAAGGTTTCCTTCCCTTTCTAAACCAATACTGTTATAACAAGCGAGAGAATGAATAAATTGCAGGAAAGTTAAAATAAAAGAACTTTCTACAGGAACAATTTTAAGCGAAAAAAGATTATATTCACTTTCCCTTGAAAAGAAAAAAAAAACAGTTTACTTTCCAGCCTTTGCAAGTTAGACATTATTTTATATTCCTCATGCATTAGTGTTGGTATTTTGAAGCCCTGTATATATCCTAACTGCATCCAAATGGCAAATGACAACTATCAAATCGAAAAATCAAAAAGAACAAAATTGCCTCACCTAGGAAAATACCAATAAGTGCGAAAACCTGGAAACATGAGCCTCACAATGCATTTTTCTAAATATATGAAAATTGATTGATTTCAATTAACCTTTGCCAACTGTTTCTCAAATTTTAAGTGATTTAATCTCTTTACCTTATCCATTATTATAAAGTTTACGAGATCCAATACAATTTTTTTTTAATGAAATTCGAATCTAGAAAAAGAGTTAATAAATTTAAAAAGTAACAGACAAAAACACTGACGAAAAAGTGTGCCCTAAGAATTTTGCAATTTTGGAACAGCCAAAAAATAAACAAAAAAAACACAAAAAGTCGCGGTTTTGAGGGTTTCGGTCAGTATCAACCCAAGAGATCCTAAGTTGCATATTCAAAATTTAATAGGCTCAAGTCAGTATTTTCAAATATTAGTTCAATGAAGATCAAACAGTTTGTGCTACCGGACTGTAAGTAAAGAGCAGCCCCTGCCATAGTAGCAGTAACTCTAAAAAAAGGAATTTATAAATACCTAAAGGTACGCTCGTACCTACCGTATTGTATTTGAAAGATATGACCCTTTTAAATAATGGTTTATTCTAGCCATGAGGATTAGCTCTGTTGTACAAAATTCAGGTATATAGGCGGTTCCAGTCGGTACCAAGCCTAAGGGTCATTCAAAGTTTGATAATCATAATATCCACGCCTTTAAATATTAGTCCAATGAAGCTCTGTGAGCTATTTGCTTTACAAATTTTCAATAGAACTTCATGTTTTTTCAACTCAGCAAATTTCAATGATAGTCGATCAATTAAAAAAATGGGGATTGATTCCTTATAGTTTGTGCTTTCTCATGCATAAACTTCATTCGCAGCTGAAATTTATAGCCTTTATTATATTCTTTTTTTTGTTTTTGTAGCAACTGCTGCAATTGATTTTTTGTCAGAATTAGAAAAAAAGGTAAAAAAAAGTGAAAAGCATAATAAATCGAATTTACCTTCATTTCTTTGAACGTATGTATCTCTTCGAATGTCTTATCAACACTCTCATTAATCCAACTCATAACCCGACCATACATTGACGCCCTTAATGCCCTAAAATCAATACCGTCACTAGAGCTCATTTTACATTTACTAGGGCTATCGCCGTTAAGTAATGGTAATGACGCCCTTCTTTGAGTTAAGCCACTTGGTTCACTCTTGTCAATTATAGGTTCTAGAGCCGTATTTTCTAGCAGCTCCATCGCCTTTTTCACAGCGTCCCACATGACTGATTCACCAGACATTATATTTCAAATATACAAAACTAACTGATAGTTGAAAGCAGATGAATACAGTTTGTTTGACGAACAGATGCATATCCTTAACAATAACTTTTCATTTAGAAAGTTACCTTCGTTGGTTTGATAAAATAACTAAGTCACTTAAGTTTTATCAATAAATTAAACCATGCAAATGAAACAGAAGTATCCATTGCAGGAGAAACAACAAATACAACTGGTCTTGGAGAAGTTGAAAATCTACTTCTGTCTCTCTCCATTAATTCCCCTATTCGACTGGTTATCGACCTAGCAAGCGCAGCAACACTTGCTTGAGTAGCTTAGGGTTAGAATCTCCTGTGCAAGTCAGTTATGCCCTTTCAAATAAGGACTAGTGTTAGAGCTCTTGCAGTACGGTATATTGAAATAAAAGCAGAAACATCCATTGCAAGAGAAGAAGCACAACTGGCTCAGAAGAAACAGGGAATCTGCTTCTATATCTCTCCTCTGAATCCCCTAATCGATGAGAATTATCGACCTAGGAGACGTTGTAACGCTAGTTTAACTAAACGAGGGTGAAAACGTAACATAGAGTACTATATAAAATTCTAAAAGGTCTAGAATAAAAACAATGAATTGTGTCGACTTTATGCCATAATTTTCTCTGGTAGGGGTACTTCGTACATTTCAGGAAGGAGGATCTTAGGGACTCTACTAGGGTTGCTGTTCTCTAAACATTATCAGTTTCGTTGAAAAAAAAATCACACAAAGACAGTGATCTGCTTAGCGCGGGTACCAATCTCCTGATTCTCTGCTTTCGGCTGAGAGGGCTATAGCCTACGTGGTTGGCGATAAATAAATTGGCGGTAAAAAAAATACATCAGTGGTAAATAAATTAAAAAAAAACGGAAAAAGAGACGAATTAAACACCAAAAACTAAAAGATAAATATTGAAACAAAATAACGTCATTTAAAGAAAAGAAAAAAACTCTTTCCTTCATACAGATTCAACCGTCTATTGGAATTGAGGAATTATAGCTCACAATGTAAGCTTTTTTTCAATAAAATACTAAGCTATCTCTGTTTCCTAAATATAGAGCTTTGAGTACAAGCAATATGTCCACAGTGAACTTACAAAAATTTTAAATATCTCAAAGCGTTGAAAAGACTTATTTTGATGTACAAAAATGAAAAAAGGAATGAATCAATTTGACAACTAGGCTATATAATTTACCAAAAAGGTTTCAAGAAATCTTACAAGAGAGAAAACTTTAAAAAATACAGTAAAAAAAAGTAATTCCTGATTGTAATTCCTGCCAAAAGCAAAAACAGACGATTTGTACAAAACTTATAGAGAGAACTACTAAAAAATCATACAATTCCAGTAAGCATGCCCGGTTTCATGTCTAGAAACGCCTACATACATTTTGTGAGAACTTTAGCAGTTAAGTTTATTTAAAGGTACAATATAGCCTCGTTTATTACTGAATGCTTATCACTATTGAAGCAATGCCTCAGATCAACGGCTCCTTGAAAAATTATATTTGTTTTCAGTAAGTTCTTAGGCTGACTTCCGACCAAGCACACGGCCATGCAAAAGATGTCTAGTTTCCGAAAAGGGTGGATTATACGACAAATTATTGGATATTATGCAGAAAGTTCGTAAAAATCATATGATTTTCAGGATCATGTCTGGAACAGCATCCTTCATACATAACTGTGAGACAAGCCCTATTGGACAATGAAAATTATTTTTTACGCATATTTTTACTGTAAAACTTAAATGATTGGTATGTTCACGGTTTCTTTTAATAAATCCTAGCGGTATTGCTCTTTCCAATTTCTAAGGCAGTAATAGGGGGAATCCGTTTATAAGAAACCACGTAGTCCATGCACATGATTAACACTGTCAATTATGACTATTTGTTAGAGTAATGTAATCGTTTATTAAAAACACTCACGTAATTCATACAAAATAAGCAGTTAACCGTAAAAATAAGCAGTAAAATAATGTTACCAGCGAATATTTGCTTTAATTTCCTTCATTGTTTTTTAGCAATTTTTGTTAAAATTCATCATTATGAAACTTAAAACTTTAATTTTAAGATAGAGCCCAAGAAAGTAAACAAAATGTGTTTTGGCTCTCAAAAATATTCTAAAAACTGATTTTACAATGTAAATTTTCAGGTGATTTTATATTCAATCAATTTAGGATATTTTCAAAGAATCTGCAAATTTTTATTGGAAAGACTAACCTAAGATAAATACTGGTGTGAAAAGAGCTGTGGGGTCAGCATAACCTATTACATCAGATGGTTAGCTGTTCTACTACTACTTATGAAGCTTTAAAAAAATACATTTTTTTTAAAGCTTCATTAACTAAATTGAATCACTTTATGTTTGGTAAACAATAAAAACAATGTTATGTATAATTAATAATAAGTTAGTATAAAAGAGATTGGTTTGTCATTGTTTTTGCTAATGCAGGGGTGCCAGATGACTAAAAAAGTATATTATGATACCCTAATTTTCTAACTATCTGTGAGCCTTTGGATGTATATAGAGGGATGGTCAAGAAGAAGAAAGGAGGCGAAGCGGTAAAATTCTCTAGCCTTTAGTGATGGATTTCAGGTTAGGGTTTTTCTACAGCATTTTATCAAAACCCCACATTCACCACTCCACATTGGCAAAAACCCGAAAAGGAGCAACGGCCACCTAGCAGCTCCATGTACTAATTTACTCAACTATATTCTTCCTAACCTCACGACCTAGGATTGGTGCACCAAACAGTTCATCAATAGGGTTAATTTTTAAATTTACATCTAAGATTACATCTAGGGTTAGCATTTAAGTTTATTTACTTACTTACTTACTTACTCAAGCGCGATCTTGGGTAGGCGTTCGGGATTCATTCGTTTTACGTGGCCGAACCAGCACAGCTGCTGTTTTCGAATTTTGTTCCGGATAGTGTCTTGTGACTTCACCCTTCTTCGTTTCTGATATGGTCAGTATATTTGATCTTGGCTATCCAGCGCAGACATCTCATTTCGAACGCATGGAGGTTGCGCTCGTTTTCATCTTTTAATGTCCGGGTTTCACACCCATATAGAGCAATGGGTATGATCAGACCGTTGAATAGATGCACTTTCAGATGGCTCGAAAGGTGGTTAGATTTCCAGATTTTTGATAGTCTTTTGAAGCTGGAGCTAGCAAGACCGAGGCGGCGTTTATTGTCAACTGTGTGGCAGTTGTCAGCTGTTAAGAGACTGCCGTGGTAAAGACATTTATTGATTCTTTCCACTTGTTCACCGTCTATTACTATCGAGGGGGGGTTTGTTATCTCCTGTCGTGATGTGACTATGATTTTGGTCTTGTTTGCGTTAATCTGCATACCAGATGGCTTTGTTGCTTGGGAGACACAGTCAGCCTGTCTCTGGAGTTCTTGGGCGGTAGTGGACATCTGAACAATATCATCCGCATATGCTAGTTTGTCAATTAAGATTCCTCCTATTCTGACTCCATATTTCGACGGGTATCAGGGAGAGGATGGCATGCAGAAACAGGTTAAACAATTGCGGCGAGAGGATGCATCCTTGCAGGACCCTGGAAGTCGTTGGGAATTCATCAGTGGTCAGTATTTGACTTTTAAATTGGTTGTGACTTTAAATTTAAGTTTATTTGACCATACAATATACAGGTAGCCTCGTTCATTAGGCTTACCTCAGACCAAGCACATGGCCATGCACAGATATCTAGTTTCTGAAAAGGGTGATTATAGAAAAAATTATTCGACATTATGCAGGAAGTTCATAAAAATCATATTATCTCTAGGATCCACATGTAGAACAACGTCCTGCATACATAACTGCTTGAGACAAGTTCTCTTAGACATTGAAAATAATTTTGTATGTATATTTGTTACAGGATAATCTCAATGATAGGTATGTTCACGTTTTTCTTTTCTTATAAATCCTTGAATTTACCACATCAATGAGGTAAAATTATCTAACCTTTAGTTATGGATTACATTTTACGGTTTTGCCACAGCATTTTATCAAAAAACCACACTTACCACTCCACATTGGCAAAAACCCAAAAGGAACAACGGTTTTATTGGTACACGTACCAGCTCGACATACCAATTTACTCAAATATATCCTTCCTAGCTTCACCTAGGATTGGTGCACCAAACAGTTAATCACATCTAGGGTGGCTACCCTTACAAGCTACCAAATATCATTGTTAACCGAAATGGTGACATAAATGAAGGTCAACACGGAACCACTTACTAGTTTGCCTGGGGTTTCTTTGTTCGAGTGTTTACCCTTGTAATTTAGGTGAATTTATCAATTGAACATAGGATCCATCGTCTCTAGGCGTTTAGAGTAACATATTAAATATGCCATTATTTACCAAATCAATGTTAGAAAACTGTTTCAGTGGAATACCCTTTTAGGCAAAATTAGCCAATTTATAAATAGTTAACAAAATTATCAGTAAAAATAAGTAAAATAAAATATCTATATACGTATCCATAAAGGGGGTTGTGGGTAACCTCTCTAAGGTTGATATCAAGGATCAGAGGGAGAGGGGTAGCCCATAACCATCTTTACAGGCTTATTTATGCAAATTGAGGATCCCCACTTCACCATGCTATTTAGCATTATATCCACCATAGGAATCTGACTCCTTGTAGGGTGCATAGGCTTTCACAGCCCATACATTAGGGGATGTATCAGAGCTATTTCCTTAAGATAAAGAAATTAAAACATTAAAAAGAAAATTTGTATACTGAAATATTTTCAGGAGGGGGGGCTTCAGAGGATCTTTCTTCCTTCTATGTGCAATTATTCCGAGGGTGGTGCATACTTTAGAAACCTAAGGTTTAACCTTTTCTTTTACACTACCAACTTGTTAAAAGACACAGCAAAAAGCTGCATCTAGACTTGAACAAAGCCTAAGTGGATAATTTGGGAACCAACTAGACTTCTAAATTACTTCAATTTACAGGTTCTGAGCATTGCTTAGAATTCAATCTGTTTTGCATATTTGTAGGTTTTAGACATTCCTTCTGAAATACCCTATACAATCCTACCTCCCCTTAGCTTTTCCACTTCAGTTTCGTACTCCAGAACCTAACTTTATTATAATAGATAATAGAAAAGTGAAATTATTTACCTTTGGCGTTTTGATTAGTTCCATTCTACAACACTAATTAATAGAAACTTCTATGGAAATTCAAGCTTCAGCAGACATCAAAGAACTTTCTTCCAAAATGTTTCCTAGAAAAAAAAGAGTTCTATTGTTAAAACATGAAATTATTTCCAAATTTATTTTCATTCCTGGGAAAAGGCTAATATGCAAACAAAGGCTAAAATGCAACATCTAAGAAATAATATTTGCTCAAAGAAGGGTTTCTCCTCCTTGGAAGTAATCTGAGCAAACCCCTTCCTCCCCCCTCATTAGCAATATTTATAGGAAAACGTATCACTTCAGACTTTTGGATGTTTGTGCTTAAAACTCATCTGTAAGCCTTCAGATTTTTTTGTTGTTGTTGTTTTCTGTCCCCCAAAAAGCTGGGTGTATATGCAAATTGAACCCTGTAATCATACCCCTAATTAAAAAGCCTGTCCCATATCGTCATGATTTCACAAAGGAGCAAGATGTTCTGCTGATTAGTCTTTTTTTTCAATAATTCAGAAAAAAAAACCGGAAATAAATGTGAAACTGAATAGTGTAGTTTCAATTTAGTATACTGATGTGATGCACCATGTATGAGGAGACCCAACTCAGCCAATTGCAAACAAATACTAAAGTAGTTAGAACGGTAAAACGAAATGATACAATTTATCTTACTGATACAATTTTCAAACTAGAAAAATATTTTTCAAATTAGAATATGAAAAAAATATTCGAGGTAACGAAACTGTAAGTAAGGAGCTATGTCCAATAGAAACCAAAACTCTAAAAAAGGAATTTTTTAACACGTGATACATCAAAAGAATTTTCTTTTTATGCCTATTCCAAATATATAAAATTCATTTAGTTTAAGACTTTTAGAGGTTTGCAAGTTCAAGGTGCAGGAATAGGTTTGAAAATTAATGTTAAGAAGACTAAGTTGCTAAGGCTAAGAAAAAGTGATGAAAATGTAATGTTGAATAACGAGAAGATCGATCAAGTGGACAGCTTCACTTACCTAGGTACTATTGTTAATAAAGACGGTGGGAGCAGTGAAGATGTTAAAAGTAAAATAGTCAAGGTGCAGGGTGTTTTTCACAGTTTAAAAAAAGTTTGGAAGAAAAGGAAGATAAGTCTGCAAACCAAGATTAGAACATTGAAAGCTACAGTGATAACAGTGGTCAAATGTGTTCTGAAGCATGGGCACTCCAAGCTATAAGTCTGAGAAAATTTGCCTGGTTTTTGAAAAAGGGGAGAAGCACCTCCAAAAAGTCAAGAGATCTTAATGAAAATTACACCATCAGATTCAGTATATTTTAGAACCCTACTGAGAGGTTTTAAGCTCTTATCTACAAAAATAAAAAAAATACTTTTTTTTCTGCCAGAAGAAAGATGATGTATGAGTGTTTATTTGCTTTTTTTTTTTCCAAGGGTGATTGTATTGAACCGAAGCTTCTAGAAGATCAGGAGAGGCTCATTCAAATGGAACAAAAATTTCTAGTGCCCTTTTTAAGTTATCAAAAAGATTGGAGGGCAACTCGCCCCCCTCCACGCCCCTTTTTCCCTCAAATACATCTAACAAGATTTTAAGATAGTCATTAAGTTCAGCATAGTTGAAAGGTCCAATAACTGTGCCTTTTGGGATAACAAGACTCAGCATAGCCCCTGGGAAAATTACTGTAAGTTATACAACTTGTCCACTATTCACATATAATATTACTTATTGGAAAATGTACAGAATTTTTTCGGGGGGAGGGGGGAAGGCAAATATTCCGTGGGGAGGAAAATTTCCAAGAGAAATTTTACATGGAAGGGGGGGGTTCTTGGCATGATTTGAAAAATGACCAGAAAGTAAACAAAAGAAAAAAAGCTTTTTCAACTGAAAGTAAGGAGCAACATTAAAAGTTAAAACGAAAAGATATTATTAGGTATAGGAGGAGGGGGCTGCACCTTCCTCAACTGTCACTTGCTACATTAAAGCTTTTAGTGTTTTAAAAAAGCACTAAAAACATGTTCCA
The DNA here is from genome assembly GCF_049724085.1 of Artemia sp. Qi Xiang Cuo. Classification (NCBI taxonomy): domain Eukaryota; kingdom Metazoa; phylum Arthropoda; class Branchiopoda; order Anostraca; family Artemiidae; genus Artemia; species Artemia sp. Qi Xiang Cuo. The sequence continues at coordinate 16,511,312 of NC_142795.1, forward strand.
ATTAAACAGCCCTTGTGTTACAGGGGTTAATCTTAAAGGATTGGGTCAAAAAGTCAAACTTTAGCACATAAAGCAAGGATTAAGGAAGGGGCAGCCCCCTCACATACGGAATCACTTCTGTTAGTTTTATGTTTTAATGTTACTCCTTACTTTCAGAAGAAAAAACTTATTTATTTAATTAATAACATAAATGGATTTCTTCAAAGAAGGTCAAAATAATGATAAAATCTGCTAAATCTTGTTCTGGAAATGTAAAGATTCTGCTGAATAGATTTAATTAGATGCTACATTAATTATTGACAAAAATTTTTTAAAACAACCAGTCATTCTATCTAATCAATTGGTCAAATCAAAGCAAAACAATGTTTTTTATTAGACCATTCTCTAAAAAAAACATCAAAGCAGTGTTACAATTTGGGCTTGGCTGGGTGAATAGATGTTACAATAACTACTACTAATGCTAACAGCTCCCAGAAACACCAACCCAACTAATACCAACACAGCTGCACATGTCACTCCTCCACTCCTATCTATTCTAAGTTTTGCCCTTCACCCCTCCTATGAAGTTTCAGTTTCCTGTAAATCCTTTTACTTGACCTCTTCTTAAACAATTTGGGTATGACCTGCTTTTGTTTTTCCCCAGATGAATGGTTAAATCACAATCTTTCATTCACCATCAACATTGCAATTACATATTATTCAGTTTCTAAAAAATCAGGCGAAGGCACAATATGTCATCCTTTATTCAAAAAATACAGCTTGGTCATCAAAATCTTTCTTTCATTATAGCAATAGAAATTGGAATCAAATCACATTTTTTGCAGAGCTTATTGTCTAATATATGGTTAGTTCCCGTCCGGAGATAGTTCCCATGCAATTTGGCGCATGATGAACGACCCTCCACGTGCTTCTGAATATCCGGCTAGCCACCGGGGAACCAAATGCACCTAGGGACGGTTGGATTGGCAGCCCTCCTCCCAAAACCCTTATCGCTACGAATGGAATCAGATATAATTCAGCCTTGGATATGTCTTCTCAAATCTCGCCTCGACCCCGGACCGCCCAAGGACAATCCCCTCTGAACATTGTTGACCAAGGTGGCACCAATGTGGCCACCTGGAACGTGCTGACGCTGAACCAACCCGGTTCGAAGCTTCTTTTAGCAAAAGAACTAAAAAAATATAAACTCACAATAGCTGGAGTCACCAAAACACACCTCCATGGACATTGTGAAGAGGACATAGGTGAAGTACGCACATTGCTGTGGTCTGGCGGTAGCCAAAGAAGAGGAGGCGTTGGCCTAGTACTGAACAGTGCTGCACGTAGGGCCCTCCTGTCATTCAAACCAGTATCGCCTAGACTCCTGACTACAAGACTGGATGGGAAGCATGGCAAAATAACTGTCATTACGTGCTATGCCCCCACAAACGACGCCGATGAAGAAGACAAAGACGATTTTATAACCTGCTTAGTTCTGAACTATCTTCTGCACCTCCCCATGACTACCTCCTCCTCCTAGGAGACTTGAATGCAAGTGTTTCAAACGAATCAGGCCTGTGGGATCTCGCTGTTGGACCTGTTACAGTGGATAGCCTAAACGATAATGGAGAGAGGCTGCTGAATTGTTGTCTGCCCACAATCTAACGATTGCGAACACATGGTTCCAGACACCAAATATAGCCAAGTACACCTGGTATAGCAATGATGGATCAACAAAGAAGATGCTCGACTACATCATCGTACGTCGACGATGGCTGTCGTCTGTCCAGAATTGCCGCACCTACCGTGGCGCTGAGCTCGGGAACACCGACCACCAGCTGGTAGCAGCCAAAATTAAGCTCCGCCTCAAAGCTATGAAGAACAGCCAGTCTTCTCGGAAAATTGATGCCGATCGCATCTAACAGGACCCCACTCTGGCTGAGCGGTACCATGTGGAGATATCCAACAGATTTGAGGTCCTCAGCCAATGCGATGCTAGTGAAGTTGCATGGAAGTCCTTCAAAGAGAACACTCTTGCGGCAGCAACTGATGTTGTTGGAATGAGGCAACGGAAGAAAAAGGACTGGATCAGTAATCACTCCCTTGCCATCATAGAGCTCAGGCAAGAAGCACGTCTTGGCGGGGACATGGCTACATACAGACTGCTAAACAAAGAGTGCAATTCCATGCTGCATAGAGACCACAAGGCTTTTATTGACAGCAAGGCATCCGAACTACAAGAGGCCACCAAGAAAAAGGACAGTGGAGCCACCTACAAGATTCTCCGTGCGCTGTCAGGTCAGCTCACTCAAACTACGTCATACCTTCGAAGCGCTAGCGGTGAGAATATCTACGACCAATCACAATGCCTCCGCCAGTGGGAGGACCACTTTGAGAAACTGCTCAACTCAGATCCACCAGATCAGACGGACCACGAGCTAGCGGCTGCTGCGGCTTCTACCATACCTGCTCCTGATGGTCCTGAATTTACAGTGGAGGAGATAAAAGCTGCCACCCGCAAGCTAAAGAATAACAAAGCGCCAGGAATATGTGGCCTAACATCAGAATTCCTTAAAAATGGGGATCCAGCCATGATCCTCTGGCTACAAATGCTGTTTAACCTTGTGTGGCACTCTGAAAAAATCCCCTCAGACTGAAAGAAGGGCCTACTTGTACCAATCTACAAGAGGAAGGGGAGCAAAGCAGAATGTAGCAATTATCGTGGCATAACTTTACTCTCAGTTCCTGGAAAGCTCTTTGCTATGCTGCTTCTCAAACAGGCAACAAGCAACCTCCATGCCCTCCCTCGCCCCCAGCAAGCTGGCTTCATGCCAGGCAGGTCCACCACCGAGCAAATCCATACGATTAGACAGCTAGTAGAGAAAACTCTTGAATATAAGAGGAAGGCGTACATTGCCTTTGTCGATTTTCGATCTGCCTTTGACACTGTCAATAGGCAGTCACTATGGCTAATCCTCCAGTCTGCTGGCGTACCCACGAAAATCGTCCGTCTCCTCAAAGAGCTGTATAATAACACTGAAAGTGCGGTGATTGTAAATGGACGGCCTTCCAGATATTTCAAAATTAAAAACGGTGTCCGGCAAGGATGTGCTGCTGCACCTGAGCTCTTTAACTGTGTAATAGACCACATCCTGAATAAAACACAGCAGGTGCAGCCGTTTGGCATAGGCTTTGCTGGAAGAGTTCTTTCAGATGTCGACTTTGCTGACAACATGGCGCTAATATGTGAAAACATTAGTGACTTCAAAACTACACTGGAAACACTGGCCTCTGCCACTGAGAAACTTGGTCTGAAAATAAATTGGTCAAAGACCAAGATAATGCCCGTTGAGAAAACGCCATCCAACCTCCTGTCATCTGTGGAAATTTGTGGCCAAACTGTAGAGGTAGTCAAGCAGTTTACCTACCTTGGTTCAATTGTCTGCTCAAACGGAAGCCTAGATGCCGAAATATCAGCAAGAGCAGCAAAAGCAAACTCTGTCTTTGGTCGCCTTCTAAAAACAGTCTTCCATAAACCCCAGATCAGCCGCCTCACCAAAGCACGAATATATTCTGCTTCCGTTGCCAGCGTTATGCTCTATTCTACCGAGACTTGGTCGCTGACTCAGACACAGATGCTGAAGGTAGATGCCATCCAGACAAAACACCTCCAAAAAATCGAATGCTCCTGATGGTCTGACAGGGAACGAAATTCGGAAATCCTCAGGTCCTTCAAACTCCCACCTCTGTCCAAGCAGCTTGAGTCTCGCTCGCTGCGTTAGTATGGTCATCTGCTCTGTCTACCTGCCCAAACACCCGCCCAGCTCATCTTCGATTTCGACTTAGCTGCAAACGGCTGGAGGCGTCCTAGGGGAAGACCACGCACCAGATGGGAGAACGTCATACATGATCGGTTCGCCTCCAGAAACATCAACCCGGCTGAAGCAACAACCCTCGCCCTGAACCGACCACTCTGGAGAAGACTGATGGCACTGATGACTGGTTCCCTCTATGCTGGCAATGCTGCTGAGCAAGAGCTTTAAGTAAGTAAGTAAGTTCTGATGTTCTAATCTTAGTTTGCAATCTTATCTTCCTATCCTTCCAAACTTTTTTCTCAACAGAAAAAAAAAAAAAAATACCTGGCACCTGTGGTATTCTACTTTTACAATCTTCATTTGCATTAATGATTTAGAGCTTATACAACTTGATTGATTTTCCTATTACCAAGCATTGCCTCTTTACCCTTGTTTATGCCTAGTCTAAACATGCATGTCTTCTTGACATCAATTTTCTAACCTATTCTTGCAACCTGAACTTTCAGAAGCTTGAGAGGGCCCTTACTAAAATGCCAGTTTCATTTCATCACATCATCCAAGATGATGGGTCTCTAAACAGATTGTATATCTTTCTAAGGCCAAAAGAAAGTATGCAAAATTCCCAAAAGGTGAAACCATTAGTGCACACAAGAAGGGTAGGGGGTTCTGGGACTGACCCTTCTGAATCCTCTAAATTAGTAATACTGTTGCAGGTGCATTAGAGGTGTGGGGAAATCTCTCCAAGACTGGTCAGTATGAACTCCAAGGAACTTACCAATATCTAAGCTTAAAAATGCAACTTGGTCTCATCTACAGTCATATCTACCCAAGAGGAGGTATATATAGACTGGCTAAGATGGTTACAAACACATCTTAATTTGGGACTAAAAAAACACAACTTACAAACTAATCTACCCATTTTCTTCCTTCTAGGGGAGGGCATTTGCCACACTCTTCTACTATCTTAACTTTAACTTTGAAAACAATCAATTAGTGCTTGAAATTGGTTAGTTGTTGACCAAAAAAAAAGAAAATGTAAATTGATAACATAGCCAGGAGGCACAGCACATTTCAGCACAAACAAAAACAAGGAAATTTAATAAATACCAAAAATATGGTTTTTAGAGGGGTTACAGTCCTTTTTATGGTCTTTGTAGCTTTAGTACTGACAATAAAAACATTCGCCTTCCAGAAATTCAATTATGTTTTGAGAATATTTTTTGTCATTAGTTTCTAAGCATGAAACTTTTAAAAGAGCAGATCATTGATAGTCAACTGTCACATCAAAAACATTTCTAATCCCAACTTGACTATGTAATATGGCTAAATATGTCTTATAATTGTTACCAGCACCACAAAAAAAGATCAACATTCTTGGAATCAAAAATGAAGATAATTTCAGAATCATGATATTGAGGTGGAGTTAGGACTAGAATAAAAATCGAAATTCTGACATTGACCAATCACTAGTTTTTTTTCTGTCTTTTTTTACAACATGAGTGTTTTATTTTTTCAATTATGATGGGTAATACTACATGTTCATATATACACACTGCATACTGCAATTTGTTTTATAATGTTAATGTAAAACAAATTTGTGATTAGTGATTTCAAAAACTCTTAAATACCAACTTAAGAAAAAATATAAAAAAAATTAATTGTATAGGAGGAAAACTGCCCCTTCCTTATCCCCATCTCCACCTCAGGGTCACAGAAACTTTGGGTGGTGCTCATTCAATCAGAAAATGAGAGTTCTTGTATTATAAGTGGAAAGTGATTGGAGACCAACCAGAGGCAGGGAGTATTTTTGGTGAGGGGAAGGGGGTAAACGCTGGTTCCCACCTATTTTGTACTTTCTTTTTGATTGCTCAATTTTGCGTCTTTTAAGAAATTATCAGTACTCCTGTACTAAACGCACTCTTTTATATACTGCAATGCAAACCAGTCACGAAATAGACTGGTACACATGATGAAAAACAGGTTTATGCTGCCTTGAGGGATATAAACAAAGGCAAGAACTATATTTAAACTGTTGTTTTTTGGGGTTTAGGGGGGGGGGGGGAAGGTACCTAGGTTAGGTATTTAATATATGGTATGCTTTATTAATTCACTACAGTCACAAAATGGTTTTTATTGGATTTTCAGAGTTGCTTCCAGTTTAATTTCCCGGCCCAAAATGCCCACATGTAATCCTGGGCTAAACACCAAATTTGCTGATTTTATTGGTTTTTCAATTATCATATTCCCTTTCAACTTTCTTTTCAAATATAAAAATTATCACTGCAATTATGAAGCCCCCTCCCCTCCTGAATGTTCAAACACAACCCTAACCTATCTTTTTCTTCAACTTACAATTAACTCATTTAGTTCTTCTTTAAACTAAATTTACAATTGGTATACATAATCAATCCCTATGAGAGTGTCACCAGTTTATGGAAATTTAGGGAGGGGGCTAAACTTGTGTTTCAAATCCAGAGGGACTTGTGGGGATGGAGGTTAAAGCATAGCACATATTAAATAAATAACCTTACCTAACCTAAGCACCTTTTTCCCCCCTCAACCCCCAAAAAACAAAAGTTTACATATTGGAAATGCAATGACAAACCACAGTTAACAATCTACTTCTCCATTCAAATACTTGTTTGACTAGTTTCTTAAGCAACTTCCCTATAAAATATATTGCATGGGTTCCAGCCAATTGACAAATGCCTTTTTATATAAAAATGGACTATAACATTTGTTTTGAACTTGCTATTTGGTTATAAATCCATTTTGTAAAAGTTGTATAATTCATAAACATTGATTTATCAACATTAAGTCAAATAAAAAAAAAGTTCAGAACAGATCTACCATGTTTTCTTCTTATTCTGTTAGCCCACGTAAAAACTGCTGTTTTACCTGTATGTTGAAAAATATCAAAGCAGACAGAAGAAACATGGAGAATGGGAAAATGGAGAAATTGTTTTGAATTTTTTATCCAGCTTAATTGTGACAAAACAATGCTTTGTGCAAGGTATATAACTTAAATAAAATAGATTTTATAGAGAAATTGTAAGTTTTCAACCAATGTTTTAACCCTTTTTGTACCAAAAAACATAGAAAGAAACTATATTTTTCAAGGGCCAAAAAAAGGTTTAAAACTGAGTTTGCAAGAAAGGTGATTATTATATTTGGACAAACCATAAGAAATGGCATCTAGTGGTATTTGTCATATGGATTATCAAGAAAATGGCAAATTCATAATCTAGACTGTAATTATACAACTTGTTTTGAGAGTGGAGGCCTTTATTGAGCTCTGAAGCAAAATAACCAAATGACCAATTTAGTAGGTTTCAATGAACGCCTTTAAAAACAATTCAATAATTGTAATTGTTTATTGAATGTCAAACATGAACATAAATTTCTAGGTGGCACAGTAATTTAGCTAAGATGAAACTGAAAACATCATTTGATGCCTTTTTTTATGTTCTCTTGTAATTCAATAATTAGTTCTGGGGCTAACTGCATCTTGAGCCCTTAAGTGAGCCCCTCAGGTATTTTACATGAATTATGAAAGAGCAAAAAAAAAGCATCAAATGATGTTCTCACTTTCATTATAGCTAAATTATATGGCCCACTGCAAATTTACCATGAACTTTACCCCCCTACTGACCTAATGTGCAAATATATACTTTGAATTGGAATAAACCTTGAATTGTCAACAGCAAAGTTTTGAATTGCAAAATTCAGCACTCTTTTTGTCAATAGCATTTGAAAGATTGAAATGGTAGGAAAATGGTTTGAATTGAGAATGAAGTATTTTGCAGGTTAGGTTATAACTTCTTTGTGAGGTTATGAAAATGAAAAACCCTTGGGGCCCCTTTAAGGGCTCACAATGCATTAGGCTAGCCCCAGAAGCAATTACTGAATTATGAAAGAGCATAAAAAAGGGGTAAATATTTACCAAATCATATTATTGAGTTACAACTAAAGTGAATACACCAGTTGATGCCTTTTTTTATGCTGATTATAAGTATAACAATCATTTCTTTTGGAAATGAATTTTAGCCCCCCCCCCTATATATGTCAATTCAGGATATGTATTTGCACTTATGTGGGTGGGGGTTCGGTTTGGGGAGGGGGGGCTGAAATTCATTTCCAATAGAAATGATTATTATATTTGTAATCAGCATAAAAAAAGGCATCAAACAGTGTATTCACTTTATTCTAAACTCAATAATATGATTTGGTAAATATTTACCAAAAAAGGCATCACATGATGTTTTCACTTTCATCCTAGCTAAATTATTGCCCCACCTAGAAATTTAGCAACAAGAAAGGCAATAAGCTTATTAAGTGCAGGGTTAGGCTAGGAGTTGTTCTAGGTTGAGATCTAGCCAAGTAGCCTAGCACTTTAGAGCAGTGGCAGATCCAGGGGAGAGGCAAGGGGGGCGTGTGCCCTCCTAATACAGTCTAAAGTAGTGTAATATACTTAATTAACACATGTTTCCATTAATTAAACTTGCTCCTATTGCAAGTTTATCAGATCAACTTATTTTGCCCCCCCCCCCCCAAAGAAAAAATTCCTGGATCTGCCACTGCTTTAAAGCCTCATAACCTGGGAGAAGGCAAGGTTTATCTAGGTATACCAGTAAATATAGCCTATACCAAATCATATTATTGAGTTAGGAATAAAGTGAATATAGCCTATCATTCAATACCTTTTTTATGCTGATTATGATTATAATAATCATTTCTATCGGAAATGAATTTCAGCCCCCCCTATAAATGCCAATTCAGGGTATATATTTCTACATTAAGGGGGGTGGGGCAACTTTTGTTTCTGATGTAAATGGGAGGTAAGTTTAAACTTTACCCCCACCCCTTCTAATGTAGAAATATATACCCTGAATTGGCATATATATGGTGGGGGGCTAAAATTCATTTCTGATAGAAATGATTATTATATAATAGGCCTATTTGTAATCAGCATAAAAAAGGCATCAAATGGTGTAGGCTATTTACTTTATTCCTAACTCAATAATATGATTTGGTATATATTTACCAGTATACCAAGGTACATATAATAAAAGGATTTTCATGGCAGATGTCAGAAAAAATGGGAGGGGGCAGCTGCCCCCCTGCCCAGAACCACCACTGGCTATTGCATTGCCTAAAATGGCCCTTGAGCCAATTAGGCCCTTTTGTAACTTACCCGAAACTGAGAATAGCTGCTTAGTAAGCAACAATCAAAACTCGTCCACTACAAGATGCTCTTATCTTTTCTTCTTTTTTAGATAGGTTCTATGAAATTTATTCCCCTGTCAATAGATCATTTTTTCATCTTTCTATTCTTTTAAACCTCAGAAATTGGAACAGTTTTGAGATTGAGATAGATGACGTCTTGATAGATTTGCTATTAAAATTTCATAAGCAAAATAATTTATAGTTCGGGAGCCACTAAAGCGTATCTTGTTTCTAATCCTTCTAATCAAAGCGTATCGAATCTTTGTCAAAGAACTATTCAACGTGAAGCGGAAAAATTTCACGATGAATTGTGTTTCCCCAGATCATGCACTGGAATCCACACTCAACCTTGAATCAAAACAAAAGGAATCAAAACTGAACTCAATGGCAGTTGCCAAGTGGACTACCACCATACCATTCTGTGCTGAGGTTTCCTCTGCCCTTTATTGACTTGCTGGAATTGAGAACATGAGTGAATTTGATGGTGAAGGAAGCAAAAATGGAACCTCTGAGAAGCGCCGAGAAAGCTTTGTCAGTAATATGGTCTCTATTGTCCAAGACCATATTCATCCCTTTACATGTAATAAGGAATCATTGGTGAATACCATTTCAAATCAATTCGCTGATGAAGCATTGGCAATGAGCCTCCTGAGTGCACGTGCTAGTAGTTTAAAGGCATTGGAAGCATGCTTCGATGGAAAACCCAACCCCTTTTCCAAGGTTAAAGTAAAGACTATGGATTGCGACACAAAACAGGCCAAACGTTCAACGACCAAGACCGGTAGCAGCGTTTATGCTGAATTGGAAACTGTTAAAAGGATTTTGGTTACTGTTGGCACTAGTCCAGGATCTACGCTTGAGATTCTAAGTAAGATCATGCCGCACAAACATTTGCCCTACACCCCAGCAATATTTGAAGCAGTAGCTAGTGAACGTATTAAACTTCGATCGGGTACGAAGTGAAGTTTTCTCGAGTTCATTCGCACCTCTGCAAGTTTAGAAAGTTGGCCTAGCGAAGTACCGATTAACACGGGAACGGGTGTGGTGGTAGATTTCATGCCGTTAATCCGGTCGCAAGTGCCAGACAAAACCAAAACCGTTGAGGTATTTTCGAAACGAATCCTTGCAAGGCTCTTAAATTGACTCGCAAAATCTACAACCGAGCTGCACATTGTAGCTGATTGGTATGACGGAGTTTTCGGTCTTGTAAACATTTCCGGGAATCCTATTGTTCGAAAAGACAGTAGTGGATGTCATGAGCGGAGAGGAAATACAGTGACGAAGAGTTTTATCGTTACAAAGAGCATGGTGCTAGAAAACTGGGATATTTTGCTTATGCAGTCAGAGAGTAAGGCAAGACTTATCGAATGTATTTTTGAATTGTGGATCCATGTCTGTCTTTCTGAATTAAGATTTACCATTTACCTCTCTGGTGGATTCAGTGATAGAATGAAGGTGCTAAAACTGATCCCATCCAAAATGACTTTGGATCCGAACCCGGACTACGAAGCGAACTTGTGCAGCACACATGAAGAAACAGACACGCGTGTTGCTCTCCATGTTGCCGAATGCTACAGAAATGGATGTTCCAAAGTAATTGTTGAAGCAAATGACACAGACATTGTTGTCATTTTATTACAGAACTATCGCGAAATATTTCTCTGCAGGTGTGACCCAGGCTATGAACCCGAGCTCTATGTTCAGTTCCGTGTCAAAGTCTTTCCGATCCAGAAAATTGTGAATAGAACATCGTGGGCTGTTGTAGAGTCAATAGGGCTGCTGCATTGCATTAGTGGATGTGATACGGTCAGTTATTTCTTTTCGAAGGGCAAAAAAATATTTGCTACATATGCTGCTAAATCACAGCTCATTCAAGAAATGGCCGATCTGACACGGAAAGTGAGGAGTTATATCAAAAACATCATTATGTACGAGCCCGAAATCTTGCGTATCTGTACGAAATTGACTGTATCGGTATATAGGAAAAAACAGTCCGAATTTGATTCTCTCAATGACCTCCGAATTCATTTATTTCCCAGAAAAAAGAACTTGAACAGCTTACCCTCAACAGATGGTTCTTTCGTATATCACGTCAAGAGAGCTATGCTTCAGTGGAGCATTATTCTTCAGGCTGTGATTCCTAAGCCCTATATCTTCAACTCACTTGAGTTTAGCTGGACCCATGACGACATATTAGGGGTTAGTCCAGTAACTTCAGTACAGACCATCTGGCCTCTATTTGTTAACAAGGATTCAACCATTTTTTAATGTAAAACTGTGTGCTGTAAAAAGTGCCCTTGTTTGAAGATAAGGACATGCGACATTCTTTGCGCATGTGGTGGGCGATGTGGTGCCGACAGCAAGGATTCGGACGAGGATTAGCGGGATTTTTTTTGTATGTTTGAGGAAAACCGTTGGGATGTGCGGCAATTGCATTTTGACAGGCTGTAACCTGTAGCTTTACTTACAGTACTTAAAATAATAAACACTCTTTAATCATGTTACAGGTTTAAGTTTTCAGCTTCTGTCGATCATGGTTCTTCCGTGTCCGTTTACTACCTTGCAAAGCTTCGTAGGTTCGTTATAATCTGGATTTACAACTATATTTGCAAGAAAATCAGAGTTTATAGCAAATTAAATAGTATATAGCAATTAAAGTTGAAACACGATAACCAAGATAACACTACCCTTGGACTCGGCGTCAAAATTTGGCATAAAAACATGTCACATTTATAAAAAAAGCCTACAAATAAGTAATTAGCCTATAACAAACGAAGTTAAGATTGGGCTGCAAAGTAAAGTTCATATTCGGATTTGGCTTTAAATTATTGCATAAAAGATGTGTCATATCACCATTTTGGACAAATGTATTTTTGCATATATTTTTAGGCTTACACTTTTTCAAAAAATTTTAGACGGCTTCACCGAGCAGTTTAAGCTTTGAACTTTACGGCAATGTGAAGCTAAATACAAAAGGTAAATTCTGGAAAAGAATGAACAACAAAAAATTATTAGAAAGGTACGATATACGTGGTTTAGTTGAAAATGAAACTTGGAATCTTGAGATTTTCGGAGAAAATTAATAAATATTAGCCTATAGCTCTAGGGCTATGCAATATATCGGGAAAATTTAACATATTCTATGAGAAGACAATATTAGGACCAAATTGAGATGTCGCACCACTAAATCGGAGTGGTACAACCTTAGAAAAAAATAAACAATCTGCACACGTTTAATAGGCCTAAAAAGAGTGTTTGTTGGCTTTTACAAGGTCAAGCCTTGATCTCCAGCTCTGCCACCACCCATATTAGCATTCAGCGTGGTCGATATAGTCGGAACCTATTGTCAAACTGACTGTCTTTCTGACCACCTAGTTGTCACATTATAGTGGTCTGGCTCCCGGGCTATTATCGTATTTCCTTTAATGTGCATTCAGAGCAAGAGATCCTCGATGGCAGGAGATTTTAAGAAGGGGGTCGTGGAATCTTTTTGGTACTTACGTAATATACCGACCACACTCAAGAAGTAAAGATTGTTTAATCATAATGAAATTTACTAAAAAATGATGAAAATATAATCCTTTAGAAACAAAATTGTGGAAAGCAGGCCGCCCAGAACGCATTATATTAAAAACCTAACCAACTCTGTATATTAAATAGATAATTAAAGTATACCTGCATAGTAGTTTATCTCACTCAGGTTAAGTTATTATCTCCGAGTGCACACACAAAAACCGGCTTTAAACAGATCATGAACAACAGTGTGGTCGGTTTAATATGCAAGTAACCTTTTTTGTGGAGGATTGAATAAGAGCGATTCACTTTTCAGTTGTTTATGTTACATTTGAAATGGCAGACATTATTACCAAATACTTTCAGCATTTTTGAAATTGAGCTACAGTTTACATTGCCCTTGAAGTATCTTTGTACAGTTCTGTTACATAGGGGTTAGGATCTCGCCTTTTACAGCTGAAAAGCCTGGTTCAATCCCGTAGGAAATCACTACCTGAATTTTGTTAATACTTCAATTTGGTGCAGGAAATAACAAGAGGTGGCAGAAAAATAAATAGAGGAAACAAGTTTGTTGGGGGGGGGGGAGGGTAGCAAGTCGGTAGCAGAGGAATCAGGTTAACCTAGAAATGAGAAATTTTAAACCAAAATCATATAATAAGCAATTGTAAAGGCTATCGAGCCAAAACGGATAGTTTTGGATATAAAAGTACTAAATTTTATTCATTTGATTTGTTGGTAATTTTCTTTGAAACAGAATAAATTTAGTTGATAAACAGATTTTGACAAAATCTCTTTATTTGTTCGACAATCTCAGACTTAACTTGAGTCTTCTGTTGGCTGACCGGTGTAGAGAGGAACTATACTCGCTGCCTCCAGGCTCAAAATTATTGAGCCAAGGTTGGGGGCGTCTTTAGGAAGAACATTCACCGCCAAGGTTTAAAAAGCAGCCGTGGTTCTTCCGTCATCTAGCCCAAGGTCTCCTTTGCGGTGATTTACATCCATGCTGGAGGAACAAAATTGATAAATATTATATGAAAACTTCTGCTGACATTTGTAAAAGAAGAAAGGGGCTACTGGAAGATTGAAATGGCCTTTTTCCAAAATTGCAGCTCACCCACCAGTGATAAGAATTGTGTGTTTGACACAAAATAAAGCAATTCCAGTCACTAAGTTATCCTGTGATACTTTGTTTGTACTACATCAACTGTTCCAATGATTGAGAAAACTGCACGCCAAGGGGCATTTCCATAAAGGAATAAATCCACATACGTATTGTAGATACTTATTTTGATCTTACGGCTGCCGATTGGTTTTGACCAGACTATGCCATACATGCAAACCATGACTGATGGGACCTTCGCTGGATGTGATTGGATTTCATCCACAGTTGAGCCGTAGCATGTTACTGGGGAACCAAATTACGTAAATGACCTGACGATTTTGACTTGGTGAAGAGCTACCTTAAGAAATGAACTGCTGTTAGACGTATGATTGGCCTCAATGAGTATTACTTTGGAGTCTTGTTCCAGTTGATTTTCAGGCAAAATTTGAAGCCTGCTCATTTAGAACCGTTAAGGCTGCTTCAATCTAATTCCCAAATGAGCAGACGAGAACGGTGTCGTCTTCGAACTCAGAGTCCCTGAGAAAACTACTACCAAACTATAGTCCAGAAGTCAGATGCTTCAAGGTTAGCCGTTCATAATATAGTCAATCACACAGTTAAACATCCTGTTAGCTGCAACATATCCATGTCATTCTCCGGTCAGGATTTCAAACATTTGGCTACTATGTTCATTTGCCTGGATGAACCCTCGATGGTCAGAGTAGATCTGCTTGATGAATTACGTGTATTTCTCTGGTAAGCAAGTTCCTTGAAAATGTCAGGGTTCGTAAAAAAAGGGTTGATCAGGAGGTAGATGACGGGTTGCCAAAGATCGTCCTTGTCAGACAACCATCTACGGCCAAACGAATAGTAGGTCTTCCCCTACTTTGGCGTGGATGGGATAGGAGGATCTAGTAAGGAAAGATTTAAAGGAAATAGAAAAAGCTTAAGATAGTGTAAAGAGGAAGGCTTCGAGTAGATTGGAATGGAAGAGAAGCGTGCGTAGCTGTGTTGGCCTCAGGCAGCTTGGTGCTACCATAGGGTGTTAGTAGTAGTAGAACAGAAGGTACTAACAAAATTAGAACGGTATCAAAAGCATATACCAAACCTTTCGGGAGAGCGTTCTTTAAATGAAAAAATGCATGCAGAGCCTCATAATTGTAGACACTCTATCTTAATAGATCCAAGAGGTGAATTCAAGAAAGAGTTTGTTACTTACTTACAATGTTTCAAAGTTTCTTGAATGAAATTTCTGTATTGTGCATCCAAGAGGTGAATTCAACAAAGAGTTTGTTACTTACTTACAATTTTTTCATAATTTTTTGAATGAAATTTCCATATCGTATATCCAAGAGGTGAATTCAAAAAAGACTTTGTTACTTACTTACAATTTTTTCATAATTTCTTGAATGAAATTCCTGTATTGTGTATCCAAGAGGTCAATTCAAGAAGGACTTTATTGCCTACTTACAATTTTTCATAATGTCATGAATGAAATTTCTGTGTTGTGTGTCCAAGAGGTGAATTCAAGAAAGAGTTTGTTACTTACTTACAATTTTTTCATAATTTCTTGAATAAAATGTCTGTATTGTGAATCCAAGAGGCGAATTCAAGAAAGATTCTGTTACTTACTTACTTACAATTTTTTCATAATTTCTTAAATAAAATTTCGGTATTGTGTATTCAAGAGGTGAATTCAGGAAAGAGTTTGTTACTTACTTACAATTTTTTCATAATTTATTGAATAATATATCTGTATAGTGTATACAAGAGGTGAGTTCAAGGAAGAGTTTGTTACTTACATTCAATTTTTCATAATTTCACGATTGGAATTTCTGCATTGTGTATCCGAGAGATGAATTCAAGAAATAGTTCGTTACTTACTTACAATTTTTCATAATTTCTCAAATGAAATTTCTGCGTTGTGTATCCAAGAGGTGAATTCAAGAAATAGTTTGTTACTTACTTACAATTTTTTCCTAATTTCTTGAATGAAATTTCTGTATTAAAGAGGTGAATTCAAGAAGGAGTTTGCTACTTACTTAATATTTTTATTAATTTCTTGAATAAAATTTCTGTATTTTGTATCCAAGAGGTGAATTCACGAAAGAGTTTGTTACTTACAATTTTTTCATAATTTATTGAATAAAATTTCTGTATAGTGTATACAAGAGGTGAATTAACGAAAGAGTTTGTTACTTACATAAAATTTTTCATAATTTCATGAATGAAATTTCTGCATTGTGTATCCAAGAGGTGAATTCAAGAAAGAGTTTGTTACTTACTTAAAATTTTTTCAGAATTTCTTGAATTATTAGCCATTCTGTTCTCATTGAGTGAACATCGAAAGTGGATTATAGCTATTTATGACAGAAACTAAGGAATAAAAGTTGACTGGATTTAAACTGCATTTGAACGCTTGACTAATTACATCTGTGTTACCTGTTTGTGGATATTTGCCAAGTGAAATACCAATTAAGGCAATCAGAGTACCATTTGTCATGGAATAAACTAAAGATTTCACTTCGCGGATTTTGTAGTATTTAAAGATGTCATACGTCAGCCAATCGTCATTCGACAAATTTGTTAATTTATTCGGAGAAAAACTGGACAAAATAATTGCGTTTCAGGTGGAGTTTTCCAGCAAACTAGACTCAATTTCGGCGGAAGTTGTGTCGTTAAAAGTGATGCAACAACCCGTGATTCACGAATAGTTGAACTAGAATCTACACTAGATGAGCAGAAGCTTAAATCTGAAGCTCTAGAGAAACGATTGCTTGCTTTTGAAGTAAAAGACCGAAAGCTTAACTTGTTGGTTCACGGATTACCGGATGAAAAACCTAATGAAACG
Organism: Artemia sp. Qi Xiang Cuo; assembly: GCF_049724085.1. Lineage (NCBI taxonomy): Eukaryota > Metazoa > Arthropoda > Branchiopoda > Anostraca > Artemiidae > Artemia > Artemia sp. Qi Xiang Cuo. The sequence continues at coordinate 16,527,798 of NC_142795.1, forward strand.
CCTGAAGCTAATGTGAAAAACCTTTCTACGAATAAGCTAAGAATTGATGATCCAGTATAACAAAGCGCTATCGTATTTATTCTCGTTCGGCAAATATTACTGACTCCCGCCAACGCAAAAGTAAGCAAAAGCAAGTGAAGCCTTTGCTTGTATCGTCTGGGTCCGAAAATGAGATTCAAGCTATAAAGTCAAACGTCAGCAAACTTAAGGCCAGTGGTATCGCTATTTGCACAGACTTGCCGCCTGAACTGAATATCCGAAGAAGTGAGCTATTGGCCAAAGCACGTGAGATGAAAATGAAAGGCGAAATAACGTCTTCTCGGGTTCCTCAAAAAGGCATAGACATATGGCTTGAAATTAAAGGATCTGCTTCGTCTTCGTGGTCTAGCGTCCGGATTAGTTAATGGATTAGTTGTGACATCGATTTTGATTTATTATTGTTCTGCTCGTTTTTTCACTCCTCGCATGCTAGAAATTTTCCGAGGTACCACTTTTTACTCATTAGCCTATCATTTCACATTGATTTTGGTAAGTTTTATGTGTATGATATTATTATGATATAAATTGTTAAATGAGAGAAAATCGGACCGGCTCCATGATTTTGAGAAAAAACAACTTGACCTAAATTAATTATTTAAATCGGTAGGATCAACTGGAGATGAATCTTTTGATCTTTTTATCCAGTCTTTTTCTCGTAGTAAATATATAAATAATGAAAAAATCCTTCCTTTTAATCAGTTAGAATCCTACCGTATCGTGTTTTGGAATTGTAGAGGACTGCTTTGTAGTTTAGATTTTCTATCCACATTCCTTTATAGTAATCGTATTGGTATTCTGGGACTATGTGAGACTTTTCTTAGTGATGGTAATAGTTCTTTGGTTGGTGTATCTGGGTACAGGATAGTTACTAGAAACAGGTCTACCTGTTCGAAAGGTGGACTTGCCGTGTTTATCGACCAAAATCTTCCTATCCGTAAAATTACGGATTTTAATGATTTGTATCAAGAGATGGAGTTTGAATTTTTAATGGTTGAGATCAAGTCTGGTAAGGAGAAGCTACTCCTATGCTTATTTTATCGACCACCGGGATCAAGTGCGTCAAATTTTATTCGTAAGTTGAATGATCTAACACAACGAATGAATCTTAAGAACCATAAAGTGGTTTTAATGGGTGATTTTAATATAGATTTGGGACTGGTGAGTTCGGAGTCCCAAGAGTTAAGATCTCTACCTGTAGATTTACTAACTACTTGCTTTTCTGCCGGATTGGTTCCAATAAAAAGAATACCAACACGTATTAGTGAACAGTCGGCATCAGTTATTGACAACATTTTCACGAATTTTAATCTACATTCGAGTTATGTCGTATTAACTGATGAATCGGATCACTCTATGTTACTTGGTGAATTTTTGATAAATAGACTGAAATCTAACCCGAATATAAGATTAAGAAAGAATATTCATGATAAATAATTAAAAAATTTGAGAGCTAAATGGACTTGTAGCGACTGGACCTCAGCTTATGAAGAAACCAACCCAGATGTAATGGCTACACTATTTATTAAGAAATTCTCTTCTGCCCTTGACTCTACCTACCCCTTTTCGAAAAAGCGCTCCAGGTATGTGACCCCGAAAAAGCCTTGGATCACCCAAGGTTTACTAACGAGTATTGAACACAAAAATATGCTATTCAGGCAATATATTGATAATCCTGATGTACTTGGTACACAATTCAAGAATTATAAAAACACTCTGACAACCCTGCTCAGGGAAGCTAAACAGGCTTACTACCATAAGCAGTTTCAAGAAGCAGAAGGATCGCCAAAGAAGACATGGAAACTGATAAATGAATGCCTGAATAAACAAAAAACTAATACGTTTCCTGAGACCATAACCAAGCCTGATGGAACATCTTCAATATCCCAACAAGAAGTAGCCAACACGTTAAGTGAATTTTTTGCATGCATTGGAGAAGCAACCACAGAGGAATATTATGGCCTTTCAACTGTCGTCACGGATAATTACAAAAAATACCTACCTTCGCCGTCTTGCTCCTCTATGTTTCTGTCGCCAGTCACTGAAGACGAACTGCTAAAGATTGTTCAAGCCATGAAAAACGGTCACTCCGAAGGTCCAGATGGGTCGTCAAATTACCTCATAAAGATTACCATCGATTGCTATGTCGGCGTTATCGCACACATCGTCAGTTCTTCATTTAAAGATGGCATCTTTCCTACTGTCTTCAAGTCGGTGAAGTTTATACCCCTCCACAAAGGTAACGACCCCGAGCTGCCTTCAAACTATCGCCCTATCTCTATTCTCTCTGCTTTTTCGAAAACTATGGAGCGTTGCATCTACAACAGACTGATGGATTATCTGACTAGGTCTAACTTCTTCAACAAATATCAGTTTGGATTTAGGCCTGGGCACTCAACCGAACATTCTATATTGGTTTTGCTACAGTTTTTGAATGATGTGATGGACCGTGATGTGACACCAACTACAATATTTGTGGATGTAAAAAAAACTTTTGACACGATTTGTCATCTGATTCTTCTGGATAAGCTTGACAACTGCAGAATAAGAGGTAATGCTCTCTTACTCATCCAGTCTTACCTCAGTGGTCGGAATTAATTTTCGGATGGAGGTGCAGTAAGATCGGTAAAAACGCCATGTTCTGAAAAAGTAGGAGTACCACAAGGTTCAATTCTTGGACCACTACTATTTTTAATATAAGCCAATGACCTTCTGAACACTATCACCGATGATGGACTTGCTTTACTATTCGCAGACGACACGGCTAATTCTGTCACAGGTTCAGATGAATCATCAGTCAGAGAAAACCTCTGTTTTGGTCTGAAGAAGCTATGGCAATGATTTGCTGGCAACCTCATGGTGTTAAACTCTTCGAAGACCCATTTTATCATCTTCTTTTGAATTTCACATACCGTACCGTCGATTTCCCAAATATCTGTCCGTTTTAACGGAGAACTAGTTACCATTGCCAGGAAGGAGTCTTGTAAGTATCTAGGGCTAAGAGTTGAAGAAATTTTTCTTGGAGACTTCATCTTGATAGGCTAAGGATACAGCTAGGAAGGAATGTGGGGTTACTGCGGTATCTAAAATTCCACCTCCCTTTCCCTACTCTCAAGTCAGTTTATTATTCTCTAATCCATTCTTATTTTAATTATTGTCCGATTTCTTATTTAAATACTTTCAAATCTCTAATTAAGCCCCTTCAACGTCTTTAAAATAATACCATTCGTACGTTAAAAGCACTCCTTCCTTCCCCATCTTCCCTCCCCGATAAATCCCCTACTAAGAGCCTTTATACATTTTTAAGAATATTGCCAGTTGATCTAGTCCTTCCTGTACATTGTGTCCTTTTCAGATTATAACAAATAAAAGAATTATTACTATTGGGTTTAAATTCTAGTAACTTCTCTTCACTTTCTTCTTTCCAGAATAATTATTATTTAGGAGGAAGTTCAGCCAAATTACCTTAACCTATAATCCGAAATGAAAGATCCAGATTTTCTCCTAAAAATTCAATAATAAAGTTCTGGAATATTTATGAAAGTAATATAGATTCGCGTTTTCCTATTCCAGTTTCTAAAGCTAAATTCAAACTATATCTAATAAGTAATTATAATTAACTATTCATTAATTATAAGTCATGTTGGCTGGTGCTATTATTGATAAAAATTTAATTAGGTGGTATTATATTGCTTTGAGGTGTGGGTTGTGGTCTCAGTGTAGTATTTCATTTTCTTCCGAGTATATCTAGTGTATTATTATTTCTTTTCATCATTTGTTATTATTATTGTTATTTCTTTTATTTTTTTAGGGTGCCTGTTGTCGAGTATAACTCACTGTGTAGGCATCCTCTGTAAATATTTTCTTTTCCATTGATTCATATTGTAAAAGTTTTATTTTGTCTTGTATTGATTTAATGAGAAATTAAATGAGCTTGAACTTGAACTTGAATAAAATTTCTGTATTGCATATCCAAGAGGCGAATTCAAGAAGGAGTTTGTTACTGACTTACAATTTTTCATAATTTAATGAATGAAATTTCTGTATTGTGTATCCAAGAGGTGAATTCAAGAAAGAGTTTGTTACTTACATAAAATTTTTTCCTAATTTCTTGAATGAAATGTCTGTGTTGTGTACCCAAGAGGTGTATTCAAGAAAAAGTTTGTTACTTACTTACAATTTTTCATAATTTCTTGAATGAAATTTCTGTATTGTGTATCCAAGAGGTGAATTCGAAAGAGAGTTTGTTACTTAATTACAATATTTCACAATTTCTTTAATAAAATTTCTGCATTGTGTATACGAGGGGTGAATTCAAGAATGAGTTTGTTACTTACAATTTTTTCATAATTTCTTGAATGAAATTTCTGTGTTGTGTATCCAAGAGGTGAATTCAAGAAAGAGTTAGTTACTTACTTAGAGTTTTTTCATAATTTCTTGAATAGAATTTCTATACTGTGCATTCAAGAGGTGAATTCAAGAAAGAGTTTGTTACTTACTTACAATGTTTTCATAATTTCTTGAATAAAATTTCTGTAGTATGTATACAAGAGGTGAATTAAAGAGTTTGCTACTTAAATACAATTTTTCATAATTTCAGGAATGAAATTTCTGCATTGTGTATCCAAGAGGTGAATTCAAGAAATAGTTTGTTACTTACTTACAATTTTTTCCTAATTTCTTGAATGAAATTTCTGTATTGTGTATTAAAGAGGTGAATTCAAGAAAAAGCTTGTTACTTACTTACAATTTTTTCATAATTTCTCGAATGAAATTTCTGTATTTTTTTTATCCAAGAGGTGAATTCCAGAAAGAGTTTGTCACTTACTTACAATTTTTTTGTAATTTCTTGAATGAAATGTCTGTATTGTGTAACCAGGAGGTGAATTCAAGAAAGAGTTTGTTACTTACTTGCAATTTTTTTCACAATTTCTTGAATAAACTTTCTGTTTTGTGTATCCAAAAGGTGAATTCTAGAAAGAGTTTGTTACTTACTTACAATTTTTCACAATTTCTTTAATACAATTTCTGTATTGTGTATCCAAGAGGTGAATTCAAGAAAGAGTTTGTTACTTACTTACAATTTTGCATAATTTCTTGAATAAACTTTCTGTATTGTGTATCCAAGAGGTGAATTCAAGAAAGAGTTTGTTACTTACTTAAATTTTTTCCTAATTTCTTGAATGAAATTTCCATATTGTATATCCAAGAGGTGAATTCAAAAAATACTTTGTTACTTACTTACAATTTTTTCATAATTTCTTGAATGAAATTCCTGTATTTTGTATCCAAGAGGTGAATTCAAGAAAGAGTTTGTTACTTACTTACAATTTTTCATAATTTTTTGAATAAAAATTTCTGTATTGTGTCTTCAAGAGCTGAACTCAAGAAAGATTTTGTTACTTACTTACAATTTTTTCATAATTTCTTGAATAAAATTTCTGTATTGTGTATACAAGATGTGAATTAAAGAAACAGTTTGTTACTTATATAAAATTTTTCATAATTTCATGAATGAAATTACTGAATTGTGTATCCAAAAGATGACTTCAAAAAACAGTTTGTTGCTCACTCAAAATTTTTTCATAATTTCATGAATAAAATTTCTGTATTGTGTATCCAAGAGGCGAATTCAAGAAGGAGTTTGTTACTGACTTACAATTTTTCATAATTTAATGAATGAAATTTCTGTATTGTGTATCCAAGAGGTGAATTCAAGAAAGAGTTTGTTACTTAAATAAAACTTTTTCCTAATTTCTTGAATGAAATGTCTGTGTTGTGTATCCAAGAGGTGAATTCAAGAAAGAGTTTGTTACTTACTTACAATTTTTTCATAATTTCTTGAATGAAATTCCTGTATTGTGTATCCAAGAGGTGAATTCGAGAGAGAGTTTGTTACTTACTTACAATTTTTCATAATTTCTTTAATAAAATTTCTGTATTGTTTATTCAAGAGGTGAATTCAAGAAAGAGTTTGTTACTTACTTACAATTTTTTCATAAATTCTTGAATGAAATTTCTGTATGGTGCATCCAAGAGGTGAATTCAAGTAAGAGTTTGTGACTTACATAAAATTTGTCATAATTTCATGAATAAAATTCCTGCATTGTCTATCCCAGAGGTGAATTCAAGAAAAAGTTTGTTAATTACTTACAATTTTTTCATAGTTTCTTGAATAAAATTTCTATATTGCGTATTAAAAAGGTGAATTCAAGAAAGAGATTGTTACTTACTTACAGTGTTTTCATAATTTCTTGAATAAAATTTCTATACTATGTATACAAGAGGTGAATTAAAGAAAGAGTTTGTTACTTAAATATAGTTTTTCATAATTTCATGAATGAAATTTCTGCATTGTGTATCCAAGCGGTGAATTCAAGAAATAGTTTGTTACTTACTTACAATTTTTTCACAATTTCTTGCATGAAATTTCTGTATTGTGTATTAAAGAGGTGAATTCAAGAAAGAGTTTGCTACTTACTTACAATTTTTTCATAATTTCTTGAATGAAATTTCTGTATTTTTTATCCCAGAGGCGGATTCCAGAAAGAGTTTGTTACTTACTTAAAATTTATTCGCAATTTCTTGAATGAAATTTCTGTAATATGTATCCAAAAGGCGAATTCTAGAAAGAGTTTGTTACTTACTTAAAATTTTTTCATAATTTCTTGAATGAAATTTCTGTATTGTGTATCCAAGAGGTGAATTTAAGAAAGAGTTTATTACTTACTTACAATTTTTTCATATTCCTCTAATGAAATGTCTATATTGTGTATCCAAGAGATGAATTCAAGAAAGAGTTTGTTACTTACTTAAAATTTTTTCATAATTTCTTGAATGAAATGTCTGTATTGTGTGTCCAAGAGGTGAATTCAAGAAAGAGTTTGTTACTTACTTACAATTTTTTATAATTTCTTGAATGAAATTTCTGTATTGTGTATCCAAGAGGAGTGAATTCAAGAAGGAGTTTGTAGCTAACTTAAAATTTTTTTCATAATTTCTTGATTGAAATGTCTGTGTTGTGTATCCAAGAGGTAAATTCAAGAAAGAGTTTGTTACTTACTTACAATTTTTTCATAATTTCTTGAATAAAATTTCTTTACTATGTATACAAGAGGTTAATTAAGGAAAGAGTTTGTTACTTACATACAATTTTTCATAATTTCAGGAATGAAATTTCTGCATTGTGTATCCAAGAGGTGATTCAAGAAAGAGTTTGTTACTTACTTACAGTTTTTGTACAATTTCTTGAATCAAATTTCTGTATTGTGTATCCAAGAGGCAAATTCAAGAAGGAGTTTGTTACTTACTTACAATTTTTTCACAATTTCTTGAATAATATTTCTGTATTGTGTATCCAAGAGGTGAATTCAAGAAAAGAGCTTGTTGCTTACTTACAGTTTTTCATAATTTCATGAATGAAATGTCTGTGTTGTGTATCCAACAGGTAAATCCAAGACTTAGTTTGTTACTTACTTCCAATTTTATCATAATTTCTTGAATGAAATCTCTGTATTGTCTATCCATGAGGTGAATTCAAGAAAGATCTTGTTGCTTACATACAATTTTTCATAATTTCTTGAATGAAATTTCTGTATTGCATATCCAAGAGGCGAATTCAAGAAAGATTTTGTTACTTAATTACAATTTTTCATAATTTCATGAATGAAATTTCTGTATTGTGTATCAAAGAGGTGAATTCAAGAAAGAGTTTGGTACTTACTTACGATTTTTTCATCATTTTTTAAATTAAATTCCCATATTGTGTATCCAAGAGTTGAGTTCAAAAAATACTTTAGTATTTACTTCCAATTTTTTCATAATTTCATGAATGAAATTTCTGTATTGTATATCCAAGAGGTGAATTCAAGAAGGACTTTGTTACCTACTTACAATTTTTTTATAATTTCATGAATGAAATTTCTGTGTTTTATATCCAAGAGGTGAATTCAAGAAAGAGTTTGTTACTTACTTACAATTTTCTTATAATTTCTTGAATAAAATGTCTGTATTGTGTGTTCAGAAGGCAAATTCAAGAAGGGTTTTGGCACTTACTTCCAATTTTTTCATAATTTCTTAAATAAAATTTCTGTATTGTGTATTCAAGAGGTGAATTCAAGAAAGAGTTTGTTACTTACTTACAATTTTTTCATAATTTCTTGAATAAAATTTCTGTATTGTTTATACAAGAAGTGAATTCAAGAAAGAGTTTGTTACTTACATTCAATTTTTCATAATTTCACGATTGGAATTTCTGCATTGTGTATCCGAGAGATGAATTCAAGAAAGAGTTTGATACTTACTTACAATTTTTCATAATTTCTCGAATGAAATGTCTGTATTGTATATCCAAGAGGCGAATTCAAGAAATAGTTTGTTACTTACTTACAATTTTTTCATAATTTCTTGAATGAAATTTCTGTATTAAGTATCCATGAGGTGAATTCAAGAAATAGTTTGTTACTTACTTAATATTTTTATTAATTTCTTGAATAAAATTTCTGTATTTTGTATCCAAGAGGTGAATTCACGAAAGAGTTTGTTACTTACTTACAATTTTTTCATAATTTATTGAATAAAATTTCTGTATAGTGTATACAAGAGGTGAATTAACGAAAGAGTTTGTTACTTACATAAAATTTTTCATAATTTCATGAATGAAATTTCTGCATTGTGTATCCAAGAGGTGAATTCAAGAAAGAGTTTGTTACTTACTTAAATTTTTTTCATAATTTCTTGAATTATTAGCCATTCTGTTCTCATTGAGTGAACATCAAACGTGGATTATAGCTATTTATTAAAGAAACTAAGGAATAAAAGTTGACTGGATTTAAATTACATTTCAGCGCTTGACTAATTCCATCTGTGTTACCTGTTTGTGGATATTTGCCAAGTGAAATACCAATTAAGGTAATCAGAGTACCATTTGTCATAGAATAAACTAAAGATTTCACTTCGCGGATTTGTAGTATTTAAAGATGTCATACGTCAGCCAATCGTCATTCGACAAATTTGTTAATTTATTCGGAGAAAAACTGGACAAAATAATTGCGTTTCAGGTGGAGTTTTCCAGCAAAATAGACTCAATTTCGGCGGAAGTTGTGTCGTTAAAAGTGATGCAACAACCCGTGATTCACGAATAGTTGAACTAGAATCTACACTAGATGAGCAGAAGCTTAAATCTGAAGCTCTAGAGAAACGATTGCTTGCTTTTGAAGTAAAAGACCGAAAGCTTAACTTGTTGGTTCACGGATTACCGGATGAAAAACCTAATGAAACGCCTGAAGCTAATGTGAAAAACGTTTCTACGAATAAGCTAAGAATTGATGATCCAGTATAACAAAGCGCTATCGTATTTATTCTCGTTCGGCAAATATTACTGACTCCCGCCAACGCAAAAGTAAGCAAAAGCAAGTGAAGCCTTTGCTTGTATCGTCTGGGTCCGAAAATGAGATTCAAGCTATAAAGTCAAACGTCAGCAAACTTAAGGCCAGTGGTATCGTTATTTGCACAGACTTGCCGCCTGAACTGATTATCCGAAGAAGTGAGCTCTTGGCCAAAGCACGTGAGATGAAAATGAAAGGCGAAATAACGTTTTCTTGGGTTCGTCAAAAAGGCATAGACATATGGCTTGAAATTAAAGGATCTGCTTCGTCTTCGTGGTCTAGCTTCCGGATTAGTTAATGGATTAATTGTGAAATCGATTTTGATTTATTATTATATTCCACGATTGAAAAAAGAGATTGGAATTGATCTCGTCATGGTACGTTTTTTGTGCCTTGTCATTATGTGTGATTATTTTCATGTTTTCTTTCTTTTCTGTCTAGCTCTAGTTGTGCAAAAAAGTTCTTGTTCTGCTCGTTTTTTCACTCCTCGCATGCTAGAAATTTTCCGAGGTACCACTTTTTACTCATTAGCCTATCATTTCACATTGATTTTGGTAAGTTTTATGTGTATGATATTATTATGATAAAAATTGTTAAATGAGAGAAAATCGGACCAGCTCCATGATTTTGAGAAAAAACAACTTGACCTAAATGAATTATTTAAATAGATAGGATCAACTGGTGATGAATCTTCTGATCTTTTTATCCAGTCTTTTGCGCGTAGTAAATGTATAAATAATTAAAAAATCCTTACATTCAATCAGTTAAAATCCTCCCGTATCATATTGTGGAATTGTAGAGACCTGTTTAGTAGATTAGATTTTCTATCCTCATTTCTTTATAGTAATTGTAATGGTATTCTGGGACTGTGTGAGACTTTTCATAGTGATGGAAATAGTTCTTTGGTTGGTGTATCTGGGTACAGGATAGTTACTAGAAACAGGTCTACCTGTTCGAAAGGTGGACTTGCCGTGTTTATCGACCAGAATCTCCCTATCCGTAAAATTACGGATTCTAATGATTTGTATCAAGAGATGGAGTTTGAATTTTTAATGGTTGAGATCAAGTCTGGTAAGGAGAAGCTACTCCTATGCTTATTTTATCAACCACTGGGATCAAGTACGTCAAACTTTATTCGTAAGTTGAATGATCTAACACAACGGATGAATTTTAAGAACCATAAAGTGGTTTTTATGGGTGATTTTAATATAGATTTGGGACTGGTGAGTTTGGAGTCCCAAGAATTAAGATCTCTACCTGTAGATTTACTAACTACTTACTTTTCTGCCGGATTGGTTCCAATAAAAAGAATACCAACACGTATTAGTGAACAGTCGGCATCAGTTATTGACAGCATTTTCACGAATTTTAATCTACATTCGAGTTATGTCGTATTAACTGATGAATCGGATCACTCTATGTTACTTGGTTATTTTTTGATAAATAGAATGAAATCTAACCCGAATATAAAAGTAAGAAGGACTATTGATGATAAATCATTACAAAATTTGAGAGCTAAATTGACTTGTAGCGACTGGACTTCAGTTTATGAAGAAACCAACCCAGATGCAATGGCTACCCTATTTATTGAGAAATTCTCTTCTGCCCTTGACTCTGCCTGCCCCTTTTTTCGAAAAAGCGCTCCAGGTATGTGACCCCGAAAAAGCCTTGGATCACCCAAGGTTTACTAAAGAGTATTGAACACAAAACTATGCTATTCAGGCAATATATTGATAATCCTGATGTACTTGGTACGCAATTCAAGAATTATAAAAACACTCTGACAACCCTGCTCAGGAAAGCTAAACAGGTTTACTACCATAATTAGTTTCAAGAAGCAGAAGGATCGCCAAAGAAGACATAGACACTGATAAATGAATGCCTGAATAAACAAAAAACTAATACGTTTCCTGAGACCATAACCAGGCCTGGTGGAACATCTTCAAAATCCCAACAAGAAGTAGCCAACACGTTAAGTGAATTTTTTGCATGCATTGGAGAAGCAACCTCAGAGGAAGCTTATGGCCTTTCAACTGTCGTCACGGATAATTACAAAAAATACCTACCTTTGCCGTCTTGCTCTTCTATGTTTCTGTCGCCAGTCACTGAAGACGAACTGCTGGAGATTGTTCAAGCCATGAAAAACGGTCACTCCGAAGGTCCAGATGGGTCGTCAAATTACCTCATAAAGAAGACCATCGATTAATATGTCAGCGTTATCGCACACATCGTATACTCATCCAGTCTTACCTCAGTGGTCGGAATTAATTTTTGGATGGAAGTGCAGTAAGATCAGTAAAAACGCCATGTTCTGAAAAAGTAGGAGTACCACAAGGTTCAATTCTTGGACCACTACTATTTTTAATATAAGCCAATGACCTTCTGGACACTACCACCGATGATGGACTTGCTTTACTATTCGCAGACGACACGGCTAATTCTGTCACAGGTTCAGATGAATCATCCGTCAGAGAAAACCTCTGTTTTGGTCTGAAGAAGCTATGGCAATGATTTTCTGACAACCTCATGGGGTTAAACTCTTCGAAGACCCATTTTATCATCTTCTCTTGAATTTCACATACCGTACCGTCGATTTCCCAAATATCTGTCTGTTTTAACGGAGAACTAGTTACCATTGCCAGGAAGGAGTCTTGTAAATATCTAGGGCTAAGAGTTGAAGAAAATTTATCTTGGAGACTTCATCTTGATAGGTGAAGGATACAGCTAGGAAGGAATGTGGGGTTACTGCGGTATCTAAAATTCCACCTCCCTTTCCCTACTCTCAAGTCAGTTTATTATTCTCTAATCCATTCTTATTTTAATTATTGTCCGATTGCTTATTTAGATACTTTCAAATCTCTAATTAAGCCCCTGCAACGTCTTTAAAATAATACCATTCGTACGTTAAAAGCACTCCTTCCTTCCCCATCTTCCCTCCCCGATAAATCCCCTACTAAGAGCCTTTATACATTTTTAAGAATATTGCCAGTTGATCTAGTCCTTCCTGTACATTGTGTCCTTTTCAGACTAAAACAAATAAAAGAATTATTACCATTGGCTTTAAATTCTAGTAACTTCTCTTTAGTTTCTTTTGTCCAAAATAATTATTGTTTAAGAAGAAGTTCAGCCAAATTACCTTGCCCTAGAATCCGAACTGAAAGATCAAGATTTTCTCCCAAAAATTCAATAATAAAGTTCTGGAATATTTATGAAAGTAATATAGATTCGCGTTTTTCTATTCCAGTTTCTAAAGCTAAATTCAAACTATATCTAATAAGTAATTATAGATAACTATTTATTTATTTGAAGTCATGTTGGCCGATGCTATTGTTGATAAATATTTAATTATGTGGTAATATATTGCTTTGAGGTGTGGGCTGTGGGTTCAGTGTGGTGTCTCATTTTCTTCCGAGCATATCTAGTGTATAATTATTTCTTTTCATCATTTGTTATTATTATTGTTATTTCTTTTATTTTTTTAGGGTGCCTGTTGTCGAGTATAACTCACTGTGTAGGCATCCTCTGTAAATATTTTCTTTTCCATTGATTCATATTGTAAAAGTTTTATTTTGTCTTGTAGTGATTTAATGAGAAATTAAATGAGCTTGAACTTGAACTTGAATGAAATTTCTGCATTGTGTATCCAAGAGGTGAATTCAAGAAATAGTTTGTTACTTACTTACAATTTTTTCATAATTTCTTGAATGAAATTTCTGTATTGTGTATTAAAGAGGTGAATTCAAGAAAAAGTTTTTTACTTACTTACAATTTTTTCATAATTTCTCGAATGAAATTTATGTATTTTTTTTATCCAAGAGGTGAAATCAATAAAGAGTTTGTCACTTACTTACAATTTTTTTGTAATTTCTTGAATGAAATGTCTCTATTGTGTATCCAGGAGGCTAATTCAAAAAAGAATTTGTTACTTACTTACAATTTTTTTCATAATTTCTTGAATGAACTTTCTGTTTTGTGTATCCAAAAGGTGAATTCTAGAAAGAGTTTGTTACTTACTTACAATTTTTCATAATTTCTTGAATGCAATTTCTGTATTGTATGTCCATGAGATGAATACAAGAAAGAGTTTGTTACTTAATTGCAATTTTTTATAATTTCATGAACGAAATTTCTGTGTTTTGTGTCCATGAGGTAAATTCAAGAAAGAGTTTGTTACTTACTTACAATTTCTCATATTTTCTTGAATGAAATTTAAATATCGTATATCCAAGAGGTGAATTCAAGAAAGACTTTGTTACTTACTTACAATTTTTTCATAATTTCTTGTATGAAATTCCTGTGTTGTGCATCCAAGAGGTGAATTCAAGAAATAGGTTGTTACTTACTTATAATTTTTTCATAATTTCTTGAATAAAATTTCTTTATTGTGTATTCAAGAGGTGAACTCAAGAAAGATTTTGTTACTTACTTACAATTTTTTCATAATTTCTTGAATACAATTTCTGTATTGTGTATACAAGATGTGAATTAAAGAAACAGTTTGTTAATTATATAAAATTTTTCATAATTTCATGAATGAAATTTCTGCATTGTGTATCCAAGAGGTGAATTCAAGAAACAGTTTGTTACTTACTTACAATTTTTTCATAATTTCATGAATAAAATTTCTGTATTGTGTATCCAAGAGGCGAATTCAAGAAGGAGTTTGTTACTGACTTACAATTTTTCATAATTTAATGAATGAAATTTCTGTATTGTGTATCCAAGAGGTGAATTCAAAAAACAGTTGGTTACTTAAATAAAATGTTTCATAGTTTCATGAATTAAAATTCTGTATTATGTAATCAAGAGGTGAATTTAAAAAATAGTTTGTTTCTTATTTACAATTTTGTCACAATCTTGAGTTTCGTTCCTGTATTGTGTGTCAAGGAGATGAGTACGAGAAAGAGTTTTTTTGCTACTTACAATTTTTTATAATTTCTTTAATAAAATTTCTGTATTGTGTATCCAAGAGGTGAATTCAAGCAGGAGTTTATTACTTATTTACAATTTTTTCATAATTTCTTGAATGAAATTTCCGTAGTGTGTATTCAAGAGGTGAATTCGAGAGAAAGTTTGTTACTTACTTACAATTTTTTTATAATTTCTTGAATGAAATTTCTGTATTGTGTATCCAAGAGGTGAATTCAAGTAAGAGTTTGTGACTTACATAAAATTTGTCATAATTTCATGAATAAAATTCCTGCATTGTCTATCCCAGAGGTGAATTCAAGAAAAAGTTTGTTAATTACTTACAATTTTTTCATAGTTTCTTGAATAAAATTTCTATATTGCGTATTAAAGAGGTGAATTCAAGAAAGAGTTTGTTACTTACTTACAGTGTTTTCATAATTTCTTGAATGAAATTTCTATACTATGTATACAAGAGGTGAATTAAAGAAAGAGTTTGTTACTTAAATATAGTTTTTCTTAATTTCATGAATGAAATTTCTGCATTGTGTATCAAAGATGTTAATTCAAGAAATAGTTTGTTACTTACTTACAATTTTTTCCCAATTTCTTGAATGAAATTTCTGTATTGTGTATTAAAGAGGTGAATTCAAGAAAGAGTTTGTTACTTACTTACCATTTTTTCATAATTTCTTGAATGAAATTTCTGTATTTTTTATCCCAGAGGCGGACTCCAGAAAGAGTTTGTTACTTACTTAAAATTTATTCGCAATTTCTTGAATGAAATTTCTGTAATATGTATCCAAAAGGCGAATTCTAGAAAGAGTTTGTTACTTACTTACAATTTTTTCATAATTTCTTGAATGAAATTTCTGTATTGTGTATCCAAGAGGTGAATTTAAGAAAGAGTTTATTACTTACTTACAATTTTTTCATATTCCTCTAATGAAATGTCTATATTGTGTATCCAAGAGACGAATTCAAGAAAGAGTTTGTTACTTATTTAAAATTTTATCATAACTTTTTGAATAAAATGTCTGTAATGTTTATCCATGAGGCGAATTCAAGAAAGAATTTGTTACTTACTTACAATTTTTTATAATTTCTTGAATGAAATTTCTGTGTTGTGTATCCAAGAGGAGTGAATTCAAGAAGGAGTTTGTAGCTGACTTAAAAAATTTTTCATAATTTCTTGATTGAAATGTCTGTGTTGTGTATCCGAGAGGTGAATTCAAGAAAGAGTTTGTTACTTACTTACAATTTTTTCATAATTTCTTGAATAAAATTTCTTTACTATGTATACAAGAGGTGAATTAAGGAAAGAGTTTGTTACTTACACACAATTTTTCATAATTTCAGGAATGAAATTTCTGCATTGTGTATCCAAGAGGTGAATTCAAGAAATAGTTTGTTACTTACTTACAATTTTTTCCTAATTTCTTGAATGAAATTTCTATATTGTGTATTAAAGAGGTGAATTCAAGAAAGAGTTTGTTACTTACTTACAGTGTTTTCATAATTTCTTGAATGAAATTTCTATACTATGTATACAAGAGGTGAATTAAAGAAAGAGTTACATTACTTACTTACAGTTTTTTCACAATTTCTTGAATCAAATGTCTGTATTATGTATACAAGAGGCGAATTCAAGAAAAATTTTTTTCCCTACTTATAATTTTTTCATAATTTCTTGAATGATTTTTCTGTATTGTCTATCCAAGAGGTGAATTCAAGAAAGAGTTTGTTACTTACTTATAATTTTTTCATAATTTCTTGAATGAAATGTCTGTATTATGTATCCAACAGGTAAATCCAAGACTTAGTTTGTTACTTACTTCCAATTTTATCATAATTTCTTGAATGAAATCTCTGTATTGTCTATCCATGAGGTGAATTCAAGAAAGATCTTGTTGCTTACATACAGATTTTTCATAATTTCTTGAATGAAATTTCTGTATTGCATATCCAAGAGGCTAATTCAAGAAAGAGTTATTTACTTACTTACAATTTTTTCATAGTTTCTTGAATAGAATTTCTGTATTGTTTATACAAGAAGTGAATTCAAGAAATAGTTTGCTACTTACATACAATTTTTTCATAATTTCTTGAATGAAATTTCTGCATTGTGTATCAAAGAGGTAAATTCAAGAAATAGTTGGTTACTTACTTACAATGTTTTCATAATTTCTTGAATGAAATTTCTGTAATGTGTATCCAAGAGGTGAATTCAAGAAAGAGTTTGTTACTTACTTACAATTTTCTTCTAATTTCTCGAATGAAATGTCTGTATTGTGTATCCATGAGGTGAATTCAAGAAAGAGTTTGTTACTTACATACAATTTTTCATAATTTCTTGAATGAAATTTCTGTATTGTATATACAAGAGGGGAATTCAAGAAAGAGTTTGCTACTTACATACAATTTCTCATAATTTCATCAATGAAATTTCTGCATTGTGTATCCAAGAGGTGAATTCAAGAAAGAGTTTGTTACTTACTTACAATTTTTTCATAATATCTTCTCTTGACATGACACTTATTGCGTTTCATGATCATACACAAATTTTGGCATGGTTTCAGTTGCGTCATGTCTATGAGCAAGCGTAGAGTACGATTGGTACAACCGCAAGCATATTTCATGTCATTTTTTCATAATTTCTTGAATGAAATGTCTCTATTGTGTATCCAAGAGTGGAATTCAAGAAAGAGTTTGTTACGACTTTCTTAAAAGTCAAATACTATTAATAGAATCAGCTATATTCTCGACGTGGATGTCCCTTTTTCTGAAAGCTGAAAACTCTCTATACCTGCGTGTCAGGGCGGGTGTTTGTTTGTCTATGGAGATTTTTGAGAAAAAAATTCATCTCATCTCTCTCAGACTTTGGTAAAAATTATTTTAACGTATCTCATTTTCTAATATATCCTCTATGAGCCTGCTAGTAGTATTATCTATATTTCTTTAAATTCTTTTTCTTACATCACCAACTTTTTAGTAGATATTCTAAGCATTTGAGGTGCTGGTGTACCCTAAAAATAATGGAAATACAACAAAGTAATGTATAATTTATTTTTAATGAAGTAATGACATGTATAATATTAATATAAGAATATGTTTCATACATTATCGTACATTATTAACATCGCTGAACAACTTTAGACATTCTGAATCTGCTCCATAAAATAATTCTTCGTTTTCTCTCTTGATAGTGCCCTCTGTAGAGATATCCATCTTGTCTATGTCTCTTCTTTAGATCTTTCTTTTCTGCTATATTGAACCTTTTTTTGTGAGAGCTTCCTTGTGCTCCTGATCTTCCTTGTAATGGAGAGGATGTCCTTTGTTTGTATTGTTTTTTGTAATATTGATCACTCTCTTCCACTGCAGAAACTGATGAGCCTGCCCTTTTTCTCACCATTTCATCAAAGATTCTTCTTCTCATTTCTTGCAGATTGTCCTTTTTTATTTCGTTTTCCACGATTTCTAAATTTGCTGCATTACTCTCATACGAATTACTGAAGTCATGATAGTGGCCATTACAAATAGCACATTCACAATAAAAAGATATTTCTAACTCAACAGTTTGATCCATGTTAAAATCTGCTATGTTGTTGATTTATGTAACTTTAGTTCTAAATTGGTGCAACCGTGTGGTGTCGATAACCGGCCATAGAGTACCACATGGAAAAGCGAGTTGTGTCTATGAGGAAGCATAGAGTACGATTGGTACATCCGCAAGCATATTTCATATCATTTTAAGATTCAAAAAAAAAATTCTAAGTCCAAAAAAATTCAGTCCAAAAAATGTGCAAAAAAAGTGCAAAAAAGTGATGAGAACATCTAAGAAGGGTAAACTGTGGTTATTTTCAAGTTCAATGGTGAACTTTATATCTGGATCCTGCTGGTTAAAAGTATTGAGAAAGGATCTTAATTTGTCTTCTGTCCCATTCCAAATTATTAAGCAATCATCTACATATCTAATGTAGAGTTGGAGATCCTTGGAAGGATCCAGATATAAAGTTCACCATTGAACTTGAAAATAACCACAGTTTACCCTTCTTAGATGTTCTCATTACCAAATGGGAAACTAGGTTTGACTTGAGTGTATATAGAAAGCCAACTCATAGTGATAGATATCTGAGATATGACTCTTATAACCACCCAATAATTAAAAATTCTGTAGTCTATTCGCTGGTTGATAGAGCGTTTGTAGCGTGTTCCTCTGATTTGGAGCTGAAGGCTGAACTTGATCATATAAGAGATGTTCTTATGGGCAATGGCTACCCCCAACAAGTCATTGATAAGGTTATCTCCAGGAGAAAGATTAGCACAAAAACCAAGAGCTCCCCTAAGACTGAAGAAGATAAACCCTTTTTGTCATTACCTTATATTAAGGGGATTACTGACAATTTAAGCTCCAAACTCACTAAGCTAGGCTTTAAGGTGTTTTTTCCTTCTGGAATGACCGTGTCCTCCTTCTTAAACAAAGGCAAAGATAAGATCACTTCAGATCCACCAGGAGTATATGAGATTCCTTGCAGTTGTGGTGATACCTATATAGGTCGTACCATGAGATCTCTACATCACCGATTAAAAGAACATGCTGATTCCATTGATGCCTGCCTTAAAAAGACAAAGCTTAAGGAGGAAGATACTTTTTCTGCACTAGCCCATCATATTTTTGAAAACCCTTCTCACTCAGTTGATTTTGACCAGGCTCAACTTATTGCTATTGTTCCACAATTCTTAAAGCAGAAAATCAGAGAAGCTCTCGAAATTGTTAAAAACAAACCAGCCATTAATAAAGACAATGGAGAGCTCCGCATCAGTGAAATTTGGGAACCCATTACCCATAGGCTAAGAACTCGCAAAAAACTCCACCCTACTTCTGTAGACCCAACCTTTTTGAGATCTACTAGGATAGCGGCCATCAATGCCTCTACCAAAATCCGGGCCATATTACAACAATATTTCCAGGTTCGACTTATTAATAGTGTTGTTCAGTGATTTTAGTTTTATTTTATTTAGTGATTTTATATTCTGGCAAGAGTCTTGAATTTGAACCTGATGATGACAGGCACAGGTCCTGTCGAAATTATTGTTCCAAGATAACATAATATCTGACATCCATAGCTTAGGTAAGCTTATTACCATTATTATATACTCAATCTGTTTCACCCAAATAATCCTCTAAAATGTCTAAATAATTTTCGCCCAAATAATCCTCTAAAATGTCTCAATCTGTTTCACCCAAATAATCCTTTAAAATGTCTCGGTCTATTTCGCCCAAATAATCCTCTAAAATGTCTCAATCTGTTTCGCCCAAATAATCCTCTAAAATGTCTCAATCTGTTTGACCCAAATAATCTTGTAAAATGTTTCAATCTGTTTCGCCTAAATAATCCCTTAAAAGGACTTAATCTGTTTCACCCAAACAATCCTCTAGAATGTCTCAATCTATTTCGCCCAAATAATCCTCTTGAAAATTATGTATGATGTTCTAGTTACACTATAAAGGCTTCAAAATAATAATAATTTCAGAATTTATCTCTTATTCTAAAGAATTTTAAATTACATATCACCTATACACTAGAATTTACAGGCTTCACGATGAAGCCATAATCATTCCCCTCTATATCTATTGCACTTAGAAACATATTAAATCTAGGTATTAATAATTCTTGGAAGTAAGGTGATGTCACTCCAGTTAGTATTCTAGCCCTCTGAATGGCCTAGAAATAGGCGTGTGATCTTGCACAAATTATGTTATCCCTGGACTGGTACCCTTCTCTCTACTGGTGGAACCTATTGTTAGGATATTGTGAAATATTGATACATTTAGCTCAATGAAAACGGTGTGTTTCCTTAAAAGCTCTTAAAACGGTTTAAATCTATCTCTAATATCACTCCCCCGTCCCTCCTTCCTTCCTGGGTTGATGGCTAGGAAGTCTTTTTTCCCCATGGGTTCCTGAGACAGGGTTACATAAATTTACGTTAAGCATGTTAGACCTTACCGTTTGACACTGGGTGTCTTGTGACATCAATGGAGTGTAGAGGTGTGTCATGGGAGTTTGGCCAAGCATCTTCCCTTTAATAGAACCGGTGACTGCATTGCGTAGAAGTGACGGCTAGAGGGCTCTGCTTGGAGTCTTGCCAGCTGACCGCATTGCACAGGTGTAACGGCTTGAGGGGGTGGTAGCTCCACTTATCTAATTTGCTAAAAAATAGCGGCTGCTAAGGGGAAATATTAGACATTTTCCATAATAGCCGTCTATGGTTTTCAATAGAAAAATCATCGTGGGGGTCTCTATCACCTGGGGAGGCATGTTTGGACCGTATAGTAGGAAAAACACCCGGGAATTTTGCCCAGAAACAAGGGGTGGCATTGGCTAGTAATAGCATTTATTTTCAAATACATCCAAAGCAACATCCAAAAACCAACATAACCATCAAACAACGCAACCATCAACAAACATAACCAAAACACATCAAACGTAACCAAAAAACATGACCAACAAACAACATCCAGCACTCATAACCATCAAACCACATAACCATCAAACATAACCAACAAACATAACCAACAACCATAACCATCAAGCAACAACCAACAAACATAACCAACGGCCATCCACCAACATCCAACAAACATAACCATTAACCAAAAAACATAATCAAGAAACGTCAAACATAACCATCAACAAACATAACCAACAAACATAACCAACAACCATAAAAAAAAACATCAAACAACATAACCATCAAACATAGCCAACAAACATGAACAAGAAACAAAACCAACAATCACATCCAACAAAACATAACCAACAAACATAACCAACATATCCAACAAATATTACCATGTAACATAACCAAGAAACAACATCCAACAATTACATCCAACAAAACATAACCAACATGAACATTTATCATAACCAACATAACCAACAAACATAACCAACAATCATAACCAACAAACATAACCAATAACCATCAAACATTATCAACAATCACATCCAACAAACATAAGCAACAAACATAATCAAGAAACCATATACAACAATCACATCCAACAAAACATAACCAACATGAACATGAATCATAACTAACATAACCAAAAACATGTCCAAAACATGACCAACAAACATAACCAACAACCAACAAACATAACCAACATAACCAACAAATATAACCAGCAATTATAACCAATAAGCAACAATTTAATACTATTTTCCCTGTTGATGCCATGACGTCAGAGGGTTCCCGTGGGAATATTACCAGAGCTGTCACAGGAATTTTGCTAGGGATAGGAATCTTTCCAGGGCGGGAATCCTGTCAGGGGTGGGAATCTTGCCAACTAGAAACAGGGTTTCCGTAGGAATCTTTCCAGGGCTGTCACGGGAATTTTGCCAGATGTGGAAATCTTGCCAGGGCTGTCATAAAAATTTTGATAGGGGTGTTGTGACTTCAGAGGGCTGTAATAGAAATCTAATACTATTTTTCCTATGGATGCTGTGACGTCAGAGGGCTCCGTTTAAAAAAAATTCTGTTTTTCCTACCTGTGCGGTGACGTCAGACGGTTCGTTGAAAATCCAATGCTATTTTCAGAAGGCTCCCGGAATAGCCTAATACCTACAACTTTAAAAAAAAGTGTCCAGATCGGGATTCGAAGGAGGTGGGGTGTCTTCGGATCTATGGATGCCCCACTATTTCTCACATAAGACTTTTCTCTGATGAATGACTTTAATTTTAAGACCAGAACTAAAATATAAAGAGATGATATCAGATAAAATACTGGCTAGCTAAGCCAAATGTGATCGGACCAAGAAGCATTTCAAACGCTTCCGGCTGTAAAGGAGGATTTCACTTAAAAACACAGCTTGATGTTTTAATCTAAAGGGGAAATAGTCATTTGTTTTAGCATTCTGGAGCTGTCGCGTTAAATTCAACTCAATTCAAACACTTTTTAAGTAAATCGCCAACGACTATGTGGCTGTACCCGTCTTTTTGTTTTAGTCCACACTTTGTGTAAAGAGTATTGCATAGGGTGACACTGGCTAGCCGATTGCGCTTTTCGGTCTTGATCGATTTTAAGAGACTAAAGAGTCTTTTACTATGACATTTGAAAATGGCAAACAGAAGAAAAATTTTACTACTTTCAAAAAATTTTCAAACTTCTTGCGTCCAGTTGGCGTTTTTACACTTACGACATATTTTCAGAACAAATTTAGGCCAACACTTTCAACAGTCCATGTCATCTGGGGGACAAAATTAAGTCAATTCTCGTCACTCTCTTTAAATTCTTGCTTTGTTCCATTAAGGAAGTCCAAAGGATGTGAAAAAAAGGTAGCAGGGTTTTGGCTTCTCCTGAAAGAGCGAAAGACGGATTGACAATTTCCACCAACTTGTATATTTCACCTTCAAAGAAGAATATTTCTGCATTTGTGTTACTACTTCTTTGTAGAATTCTCTGTTCATACTCTCGACTTGTTCGCTGGTTTCCGTGAATTGGGGGTCAGACATCAAATCCGAAAGGCAGCTTTTGGTGTTCAAACCAAGACACACCTGTTCAAGTTTAAGGTAAATGTTTTTGCTGACCACGTCTACATTCCTGATGTTTTTTTGTTCCAAAGATAGGAAGCAGCAAGGAAATTCATGCAGAATGTCTTCACTACATATTCTACTCATTTTTCCAACTTGAATAAAATGGTTACCTCACTTTGGAAGAGCGTATTTAATTCGTTGAATATTCCAAGAGCATATTCAACAAACTCAAGCAGTACCAGTAGTAACCGTATACACAGTATCAACCCTACAAGAATATGCAGCGTAGCTTCACGTACACATTGCAAAAAAGCTGGCAAACCTTTACCTATAAATTGGTCAAACACGCTTTGAGAGTATGGTTTTGATTGTATAAGATTTGAACGGGACAAGAAAACCTACGCCTGAGACACTACAGTTACACGTGGACATTTTAAAAAGCGAGATATTTATTATAAATTTGGAACAATATCAATCTTTGGAAACGGTTAACGATAACAAACATGTTTTCAACCAGATGGGTTTTTGAAGCACATTCAGCATGGCGTGTTATATTTTTTTTTTTTTTTTTTTTGGCAATTGACGTTTTTTGTGATAACCAGTACCATTCATTGCGATCATAGTTCTAAAAAAAGGGTTTAGCATTTGCGAATTGGATCGTATGAAGGTGGAGAAAAAAAAGGGGGGTTTAGCATTTGCGAATTGGATTGTAAGAATGATCTTATTTGAATAATAGGGGAAAAAACAGAGCTGGATAACATTTGCGAATTGGATCGTATGAAGGTGGAGAAAAAAAAGATTTAAACTGATTAGTAGTTAAGGAAACCCCGAAGGGCTTGTTAACTCAGGCACTTTATTATAAATTTGAGACAACATTAATCTATGAAAATGGTTAACGATGATGGAATGACATTGTGAGTTGACCTAGCTTTACCTCACCGATGTTTTCTGTATAATACACAAGTGGTGTTTGAATAGTGTTGTCGATTTAAAATAGGGTCTAACGTTATAGTATACTAAAAAGTTGATACTAAGAGAGATGTACATGGCAAGAAAAGAATTATGATAACAGATAGCTTTACTTATTCGATATGTCCTGTATAATACAAAAGTGGTTGGGTTATAGCAGGGGGATATCTTAAAGTACTTTTAGTACTGTACTGTGGGCCAAATTGCTTATGAAAAAACCCGAATGAATTAGTTGAAATAAAAATTTTAACCAGAAATGGCTGAAAAGTGTTTTGGGGGAGATGGGTAGATGGCAGAAGGATGTCTTAGCGTAGTTATAGTGTGAGAGTGGGGGGCGAACTTCTAGCCAAAAACCCAAATGAATGAGCTAAAATAAAATTTTTAACTAGAAATGCCTGAAAAGTGTTTTGGGGGAGATGGGTTGATGGCAGAAGGATAGGTGTGTGTTGTCTGAAACCTTCGATTTGGGATGTGCGGTTTGCTATTTTGGACTTTTCTGAGCTAGGTCTCATAGTATTTCGTAGGTCTGTGTTGTCTGAAATTTATGATTTGAGATGTGTGATTTACTATTTTGGACTTTTCTGAGCCTTGTTTCTTAGTCTTTCGTTGGTGTGTGTTGTCTGAAAACTTTGATTTGGGGTCTTTAGTTTGCAATATCCTGCTTTTCTGAGCTAGGTTTCATAGCCTTTTGTAGGTGTGTGTTGTCTGAAATCTATGATTCGGGATGCTATTTGGTCTTTTCAGAGCTAGGTTTCTTAGTCTCTCATAGGTGTGTGTTGTCTGAAACTTACAATTTGGAGTGGGTAGTTTGCTATTTCTGGCTTTTCAGAGCTAGGTTTCTTAGTCTCTCATAGGTGTGTGTTGTCTAAAACCAACAATTTGGGGATGGGTAGTTTGCTAATTCTGACTTTTATGAGCTAGATCTACTAGTATTTCGCAGGTGTGTGTTGTTTGAAACTTATGATTTGGGGTATGTAAATTACTATTTCGGGCTTTTCTTAGCTAGATTTCTTAGTCTTTCGTTGGTGTGTGTTGTCTGACTCTTATGATTTGGGATGTGTAGTTTGCTATTTCAGGCTTTTATGAGCTAGGTCTCCTAGTATTTCGTAGGTGTGTGTTGTCTGAAACTTATGATTTGGGGTATGTAAATTACTATTTTGGGCTTTTCTGAACTAAGGTTTCTTAGGATTTCGTAGGTGTGTGTTGTCTGAAACTTATGATTTGGGGTGTGTAATTTGCTATTTCCGACTTTTCTTAGCCAGATTTCTTAGTATTTCGTAGGTGTGTGCTGTCTGAAACCTATGATTTGGGATCTTTAGTTTGCAATATCCTGCTTTTCTGAGCTAGGTTTCATAGCCTTTTGTAGGTGTGGGTTGTCTTAAACCTATTATTTGGGATGCTATTTGGGCTTTTCAAAGCTAGGTTTCTTAGTCTCTCATAGGTGTGTGTTGTCTGAAACCTACAATTTGGGGTGGGTAGTTTGCTATTTCTGGCTTTTTAGAGCTAGGTTTCTTAGTCTCTCATAGGTATGTGTTTTCTGAAACCTAAAATTTAGGGTGGGTAGTTTGCTATTTCCGACTTTTATTAGCTAGATCTCCTAATATTTCATATATGTGTGTTGTTTGAAACAGATGATTTGGGGTATTTAAATTACTATTTCGGGCTTTACTGAGCTAGATTTCTTAGTCTTTCGTTGGTGTGTGTTGTCTGAAACTTATGATTTGGGATGTGTAGTTTCCTATTTTTGAATTTGCTGAGTTAGATTTCATAGCCTTTCATAGGTGTGTGTTGTCTGAAACTTATGATTTGGGATGAGTAGTTTTCTATTTTTGACTTTGATAACCTAGGTTTAAGATTATTTCTTAGGTGTCCGTTGCCTGAAACTTATGGTTTGGGATATGTAATTTGCAATTTCTAGCTTTGGTGAGGTACGTCTCTTAGTCTTTCACAGGTGTGAGTTGTCGGAAAACTATAATTTGGGATGTGTGATCTACTATTTCGGGCTTTTCTAAGCTAAGGTTTCTTAGTATTTCGTAGGTGTGTGTTATCTGAAACTTATGATTTGGTGTAATTTGCTATTTTTGACTTTGCTGAGCTACGGTTTCTTAGTATTTTGTAGGTGTGTGTTGCCTGAAACTTATGGTTTGAGAAGTGTAATTTTCTATTTCCGGCATTTATGAGGTAGGTCTCCTAGTATTTCTTAGGTGTGTGATGTCTGAAACTTATGATTTGGGGGATGTAAACTACTATTTCGCACTTTTCTGAGCTAACGTTTCTTAGTATTTCGTAGGTGTGTGTTGTCTGAAACTTATGATTTGGGGTGTGTAATTTGCTATTTCCGACTTTTCTTAGCCAGATTTCTTAGTATTTCGTAGGTGTGTGTTGTCTGAAACTTATGATTTGGGATGGTTAATTTGGTATTTCCAGCTTTTATTAGCTAGGTTTCTTAGTCTTTCGTAGGTATGTGTTGTCTGAAACCTATAAAAATAAACTATTTCCGTAAAATCTGAGCTAATAAGGATTTTTGACCGTAAACTCTAGTTTTGTGCAAGAAAATTATGTAAAATACATTTCATTGACTCATAGGTGAAACTGAAGTCCAGTTATGGATCGAAAAATAAACTATTTCTATAAAATCTGAGCTAATCAGGGTTTTTGACCGTAAACTCTAGTTTTTTGTAAGAAAATTATGGAAAATACAATTCTCTGGTTCAAATTTGAAACTTAAGTCCAGTAATGAATTGAAAAATAAACTATTTCTGTAAAATCTGAGCTAATAAGGGTTTTTGACGGTAAACTCTATTTTTTTGGTAAGAAAATTATGGAAAATACAATTCTTTGGTTCAAATGCGAAACTTAAGTCCAGTTATGGATCGAAAAATAAACTATTTATTTAAAATCTGAGCTAATAAGGGTTTTTGACCGTAAACTCTAGTTTTTTGTAAGAAAATTATGGAAAATACAATTCTCTGGTTCAAATGTAAAACTTAAGTCTATTTTTGGATCGAAAAAAAAAACAATTTCCGTAAAATCTGAGCTAATAAGGGTTTTTGACCGTAAACTCTAGTTTTTTTGTAAGAAAATTATGGAAAATACAATTCTCAGGTTCAAATGTGAAACTTAGGTCCATTTTGGATCGAAAAATAAACTATTTCTGTAAAACCTGAGCTAATAAGGGTTTTTGACCGTAAACTCTAGTTTTTTGATAGAAAATTATGGAAAATACAATTCTCTGGTTCAAATGTGAAACTTAAGTCTATTTTTGGATCGAAAAATAAAACTATTTCCGTAAAACCTGAGCTAATAAGGGTTTTTGACCGTAGACTCTAGTTTCTTGTAAGAAAATTATGGAAAATACAATTCTCTAGTTCAAATGTGAAACTTAAGTCCAGTTTTGGATACTCATAATGATGAGGACTGATGGTTCTAATTCAATATTTTTTTTTTATTCATAAAAACAAAATTTTTTTTTTAAACTTCGAAATTATTCAACTATATTTTTTTTATTTTTTTTTTTACGTATCTTAAAATGACAAAATATGCTTACGGCTCTAACAATTGTGCTCTATGATTGGTCAGAGACACGATTTGGCTTTCCCACTGGTATTCTATGTCCGGTTATCGACACTACCTAGTCTATTGCATGTGTTAAATCAGTATTTTTACGCAGTGGAACGATAAACACATAAGTCATATCTTTAAAAAAAGTGAAGGTGGAGCATTTTAATAAAGTGGGTTCACATAACAAGGTTATTGTAGCATTGAAAGCCGACTAGGAAAAGTATTTAAACTATGAAACAAGTACAAGTGGTAGTACTATTGGAAATGTATGCATGCATTGTCATGACAGTAAGGAATTAAATTTCTTTGGAATAGCGAAAAAATTCAACTGTTATGTTGGTGGTTATGCGAGATTGAGATCTCCAGAGATGATTGCAGTCAAAGAAAATGCCAACATAAAAATAATCGTTGATGATAGAGGACAACTCCTTGCTACTGTTGCAGGTAACACATTACCTACTGATACATCCAATCGTCAGCTTTCGGGTATTAGCATTCAACGGAAGGTCAATAAAAGAAAGGCCTACTCTTCTACAAATATCGTAAACCATATCTTGTCTACGTGCCGAAACTGTTACCTGTGTAAAAATAATAATGTGATAATAGACAGTGAAATTGGCAGAAAAATAAAAAGGGCATTGTCAGAAAATATCACTTTGGAATATAAAGATGAATCGATGAAAAACAAAGCACCAGCAAACGTTACTGCCATTGATCAAACGGTCAATGAACCAAGTAATACCAAAGACGAAAAGCATATTGAGCCTGTTGATGAGACACCAGTAAAAATTGTGTATGATTCAAAATGGAATAAAGATTATTCTACTGATTACGAACTAAGAGAAGACAATAGCTACAATATCAAGAGAGAACCTGGTGAACTATTTTATGGAACAGATTCAAAATGTCCAAAGATAATCATTTATATTAATAATGTATCATAATATATTTTTGTATTAATATTCTACATAGCATTATTTCATTAAAAATATTACATTGTTAGGTGTTCATTATTTTCTGAGTAAGCTAGCATATCAAACGTTTAGAATGTCTATTAAAACATTGGAGATGTAAGAAAAGGAATTTGCATACATCTATTGTCAGACACATGGGATAACATTAACAAAATCTAGGTATCAGAATGAATAAATTCTTCATCAACATCCATTGTTGGATATGTCATTATGAAAAAATTGTAAGTTAGTAAGCAAGTAAGTTAGTAACAAACTTTTTCTTGTATTTACCTCTTGGATACACAATACAGAACTTTAAATAAGGAGGTTATGAAAAAAATTGAAAAGATTCTGTTCTAATATTCACTATGAATTTGAGTCACTTCACTTACTAAAAACAAAACAATATCATAAAACATAAGCATAAGAGCGATTAAATTATATATAAACATCCATTTATGGGACACATAGGAAAAAGTTGTCAAAATCTAAGTGTTAGAGAGAATAAATTTTATTTATCAACATCTTTTGTCAGATACATCGAATAAAATTGACAGAATCTAAGTGTTAGAGTGAATAATTTTTTTTTATCAACATCCTTTGTCAGATACATCAAATAAAATTGGCAAAATCTATATTTCAGAATGAATAAATGCTTTAACAACATCCTTTATCGGATATGTTGGATAAAATTGACAAAATCTAAATATCAGAGGTACTACATTCTATGTCAGCATCCCTTATCTCGGATACATAGGATATAATATCGGATAAAACTGACAAAATCTAAGTATCAGATTGATTAAATTCTATATCAACATCCATTTCTCAGGTATGGGGGATAACATTGAGAAAATCTAGGTATCAGAATGAATAAATTCTTTATCAACATCCGTTGTTGGATATGTCATTATGCCATTATGAAAAAATTGTAAGTAAGTAATTAATTAAGTAAGTAAGTAAGTAAGTAAGTAACAAAATCTTTCTTGAATTCACCTCTTGGATACACAATACAGAAATTTGATTCAGGAAATTGTGAAAAAAAAATTGAACAAATTCTTTATTAACATTCATTATAGATTGAAGTCGCTTCCTAGACAGACAATACAGCAATTTCACAAAATCTAAGTATAAGAGTGATTAAATTCCATATCAACATCCATTTCTCGAATACATAGGAAACAGTTAACAAAATCTAAGTCTTAGAGTGAATAAATTATATTTATCAACATCTTTTGTCAGATACATCGGATAAAATTGACAGAATCTAAGTGTCAGAGTGAATAGTTTTTTCTTATCAACATCCTTTGTCAGATACATCAAATAAAACTGACAAAATCTAAATTTCAGAATGAATAAATGCTTTAACAACATCGTTTATCGGATATGTCGGATAAAATTGACAGAATCTAAGTATCAGAGTGACTAAATTCTATATCAGGATCCTTTTCTCGGATGCATAAGATAAAATATCAGATAAAATTAAAAAAATCTAAGTATCAGATTGATTTTTTATCAACATCTTTTATCAGTTACAACAATTATAATTAACAAAATCTAAATATCAGAGTGAATAAATGCTTTTTCAGCATCCTTTATCGGATATGTTGAATAAAATATGCAAAGTCAACATAGCTTTATTTCATTTTTTAAGGTTAATTTAGACGAGGTTACGTGCACGCACGTAACCTCGTCTAAATTAATTGTGTATCCAAGAGGTGAATTGTGTTTCCAAGAGGTGAATTCAAGAAAGAGTTTGTTACTTACTTACTTACTTACTTACTTACTTAAAATTTTTTCATAATGAGATAATGACATATCCAACAATGGATGTTGATAAAGAATTTATTCATTCTGATACCTAAATTGTGTCAATGTTATCCCATACGTCTGACAATAGATGTATGCAAATTCCTTTTCTGACATCTCCGATGTTTTAATAGACATTCTAAAAGTTTGATATGCTAGCTTACTCTAAAAATAATGAACGCATAACAATGTAATAATTTTAATGAAATAATGCTATGTAGAATATTAATACAAAAATATATTATGATACATTATTAATATCAATGATTAACTTTGGACATTTTGAATCTGTTTCTAAAATAGTTCACCATGTTCTCTCTTGATATTGTAGCTATTGTCTTCTCTTAGTTCGTAATCAGTAGAATAATCATTATTCCATTTTGAGTCATACACACTTTTTACTGGTGTCTCATCAACAGGCTCAATATGCTTTTCGTCTTTGGTATTATTTGGTTCATTGACTGTTTGATCAATGGCAGTAACGTTTGCTGGGGCTTTGCTTTTCATCGATTTTATCTTTATATTCCATAGTAATATTTTCTGACAATACACTTTTTATTTTTCTGGCAATTTCACTGTCTATTATCACATTATTTTTACACAGGTAACAGTTTCGGCACGTAGACAAGATATGGTTTACGATATTAGTAGAAGACTAGGCCTTTCTTTTATTGACCTTCCGTCGAATGCTAGTACCCGAAAGCTGAAGATTGGAGGTATCAGTAGGTAATGTGTTACCTGCAACAGTAGCAAGGAGTTTTCCTCTATCATCAACGATTATTTTTATGTTGGCATTCTCTTTGAGTGCAATCATCTCTGGAGATCTCAATCTCGCATAGCCACCAGCATAAGAGTTGAATTTTTTCGCTATTCCAAAGAAATTTAATTCCTTACTGTCATGAAAATGCATGCATACATTTCCAATAGTGCTACCACTTGTACGTGTTTCATAGTTTAAATACTTCTCCTTGTCGGCATTCAATGCTACAATAACCTTTTTATGTGAACACACTTTATTAAAATGCTCCATCTTCACTTTTTTTTAAAGATATGACTTATGTGCTTATCGTTCCACTGCGTAAAAAATACTGATTTAATACATGCAATTGACTAGGTCGTGTAGATAACCAAACATAGAATACCAGTGGGAAAGCCGCATCGTGTCTCTGACCAATCATAGAGTACAATAGTTAGAGCCGTAAACATATTTCGTCATTTTAAGATACGCACAAAAAAAAATTAAAAAAATAAATAAAGTTGAATAATTTCGAAGTTAAAAAAAAATAGTTTGTTTTTATGAAAAAAATATTGAATTAGAACCATCAGTCCTCATCATTATGAGTATCCAACACTGGACTTAAGTTTCACTGTTGTGAAGGATTATTCTATGGTATTTGGGGGTTGTAGTTGTAGAAGCCTTTATTCTCCCTTTATAGGGGAGATAAACTCTGGCCCTAAGGTAATTAAACTTTGGTAGCGTGCCTTAGGCTATGACCGAACTAATGAGGCGTTTCGACTGGGTATGTTCGAGAGCTAAAGGTAGATTGTAGAGAAGTTGTCTAAAATTAAATACTTTTATTCATTTAACAGATAATAATAATCAGATATATACTTTCTACTGGGACTGGCTGTCCCAAGTAGACCACAAGTCTCAAAAAAACAACAATAATATATAAATAGATACTTAGACACTTACAATGATAAGACAATGTCCCAAAGTATTTCTAAGACAACGGACCAGAGGTCAGTCTGGCATATAGTTAGTATAAGATTTTCCCTTCCGATAAAATGTATCTTTTATACATTTTTATCAACCACACCTTCCCACGTATTCGCTAGGAAGTGGTAATTTCTCAATTTCCCGTTAAACAGAATTTAGCAGGATATGTTCCTTATCTTAATAAAAAGTGGTATTTCAAAACTTCATATTTGCGTCTTATATATTTTTACTAAATTAATAATTAACTAAATTAGAAAGCTTTACCACAATACTCCCCATTTAAAGAAGAATTTTCCCAATTCTCAATATTTTACTTTTAAAACAACTTAATTTCGTTTACAGCTATTTTGCTGCCATCTTTGGGTCATTATGTGCATATACCCTCAATGGGTTTCCTTAGGGCTATGTTTCTGGTCCATTATTGGCCATGTTCTTTTTTCTTTTTTTTGTCGAAGGATTTCAATTTGAAATTCCTCTTTGTTTCTCTTTTTCTCTGTCTCTAGGACTAAGAATTTCTCTTTTACCATCTTGATCTGCATTGTCTGTTTTAATTGACCCCAAGCGGTGTGTACATGATATTAGTGATTTTGCTTGAATTAAATTTATATTAGAATAATCTTATGAATTTTTTTAGTTTAAATTTAATTCCCATTAATAATTGAATTTACCTGTGTGATATGGTTGATATACCGTTTTTTTTGTTTTAGAAATGCCTTGGGTAAATTACATATAACATTATTGATTTTTAAATTTTCACATATATTTTTTTTTTTCAGCACGAAGCATTTTCACATATTTCAATAACATAAGCCATTTGGCTATGTAGCACATTTTCTAGGCCTAAATTAAGTTCTGTTTTTATCTCACTTTCTGACGAACTTGTATTAAAGTCTGTATTACTGCTATAGTTTCCAAAATTTCAGTTGATTGAGTATGCGATGATAGTATCAGGATATATTTGAAGTGTCTTCAAAATTTGTTACTTCCCAAAAATGAGTCAAAATATGATTGAAGGAAAAATGGATCCGAAAAGATGCTACGAAAAAATTTGATTTCCAAAACAAATAGCTAATGCTGTATCTAAAATAAATATCCACATAAGTATACATATAAAGCATATATTTTTACATATATAGCAGAATGGAACACTCAATTTTCGTATATATCAATGCATTCAAAAGTTAATTACTTTTAATTACTTTCTCCACTTTTTTTTAATTACTCCAAAAATAATAACCCACTTAAATCGAAACATTACGTTTCTTGCTTGATTATTTTTAATTTAATACTAAACTGATTATTTCACAATAAAAATTTTTAATTACTTTGACTCGAGGTCAAACATTTACATAAACATCAAATCACTAGTTAAAACTTAAAGTTGATAAAAATATAGTATATATATATATATATATATATATATATATATATATATATATATATATATAAGCATTGTGTAATAACTTACACAATTATGTTAAGTAACAAAAACTTTTACCTAAAAATATATTTGGTTAAAGTTTTAGAAGTTACTTTAAAGCATCAAGCTTTTTTTTTAAAGTCGATTTTTCGCAAAGCAACACTAAAAAGTGGTATAACTTTTTTTTTTTTTTTTTTTTTTTTTTTTTTTTAACGATAGATTATGGTTTTGCGCAGACAGGGTTTCTTATATCCTTCCCCCCGATGGTTTGATGTTTCATAATATACCAAAATTTAAGACCCCATATAAACAATCCCAGAACCACGATAGTAGTTATGAAATACTGTAAACTATAGGCTAAGAAACCTTTATGGTAATTGATTCTTTCTATTTCTGTGTGGAAAATGTGATAATTCGTGTTCATATTATTATTTAGATTTTTGAGTTCTGTAAAAAATCTGGGAGTTTCGACTGTTATTTTTTCCGCTCTTAATACATCAATTAATTTTTTTAATAAATTTTTTGCTTTTCTAATTTCTTCATTATACTTGTAACTATTTGTTGCTTTAAAAAGATTTATGTTGGGTATCGGCTCTATACCCCATTTCTCCATAATTATCTCTGTAATTTTTACCATTGGAGATCATATAATTGTCTCTCTTGTCGTTAAACGACAGGATGGGGGAATATTCATTAGCTCCATCCCTTCTATTCGTATATCTCTTGTATTCTTCAACCCAGAAGAATTTTTGCATCTCAACTGTGCCATATAGGGTTGTGGAACACTGAATATGAAATCATTTTCACTAATATTTTTCCATAGCTCCAGATTAATTGCGCTTACTATATCAACATCACATTCTTTTGGTAGGGAATTTGAGTGATCTACCTCCTCCCAAACTTTAATAGCACAGATTTGCCTTGCGCGTAGATGCGATATAGTTCCTAAGTTGCAAAAGGGAAGTTTATTGTTTTAAAATTTGATTATCTCCTGTTGCTCTGGTATCCTATATTTTAAGTTGGAAATGGCTACATATGGGGGCAAATTATTTATCTTAATACAGCTTATGGTGTTCGTTAATCTTGTAGGGAAAGTATCTATTTGGAACAGTGCGTATTCTTCATTTTTAACTAGGGGTACCTTTAAAAATATCCAAATTAGTGCCTATGTCGTGCCAAAAGTTGCTTAGAGATAGGGGTTATCTTTTTACGGTTTCCCTATAAATTTTTTTTTATATTATTCGTGTCTGGAATTTTTCCTCAGTTTAATTTACGCCTTAGTTTTATACAGTCATTGAGTGTAATTTGTCCCTTTCGTGATATTTTGAATATTACCATGTTCTACGAGTTTATGTGTTTAGTGTCCGAGTAAAATTCCCCACATGCTATTTATTTTTTCCTAGCACGTGGAATTTTACCCGAACATTCAGCCCAAACCTCGTCCAAAGTTTGACTTTTTTTCTGATCTATATTTAGTTAGCTTGGTGGATCCCCCCCAATGACAAGACTCTTAGCATTTTTTTTGTTTTCAAATGCAGTTCTGTCATTGGTGTGTTTCACCTGCAATGTCGTCGCCCTGTTATTTCTGTCAACGGTTGGTTGTTAGTTTATTTGATATGTGAAATTAATTATACCAGAGAAAACTTTGTTTAACACGGTGTTAACTTTTTTTAAATTGTGACTCATTTTATTTAAGGCTTCTCATTTATATATATACCATCCTTACTGGTAAGTGTTTAAATTATTATATATTCTACTATTTATAACAAGATTACAGCTAGCTTCTACATGTAGTCGACTTAATGTAAACTCTTGCTGTTTTTCCTATTATAATTATTTTAAAATTCTTCAAAAACAATTTTTTTTTCAAATTCGGTTTTTCAATATACATATCAAAAGAATCGCCTTTTAATGCTGATTCTAAATATGTATAATTTAATTAGGTTCACTACACCCATTTAAAAGTTACGTGGCCTTACTTATTTCCTTTTTTTTGAAGCGAAGCCTAATATGTTTTGACAGTCTTGACATTTACCGCTCGCGAAATCTTATCTCGTATCGGAAACAAAAGTTTTGCAAGAACCTATGATGTCAATTCAGATCGGAGCTATTAATTTAGCGTTAGAATGTGACGGTCATAATTTTTTACTGGCGATATATATTTGAAGGAAAACTTGATGTTATTTATATACTGATTAAAAAGAAAATTTAGATATTTCTTTAGAGGCTTTTTATCCGTTTTATTTTTATTTAATAGGCTTTTTGTTTCTCTTTTTTTTTTGTTATAATTGTTTTAGTCAAATATTAATCTGCTGGGGGCTGTGCTTTTTCAGCCTTTCTCTGTGTTCTGGTACGAGTATTAAACTCCAAATTTTTGCTTTTCTTCCTAATAATATTGGCGAGTTTTTCCATGGTCTTTATAGTGTGGCTTTCAAGGCTCTGACTCCGAGTGATTTTTTGTTGCCTCGTCAAATATCTTTAATCGTTTTTTTTCTTGATATTTGGCCTTTTTCATAAGTGTTTTAGTGACTTGTGCTGCTGACAAAGGAACTTCTTGCTGCCCCTTTGGTTTCTTTACTGTTCTCCATAATTTTTCTCTCAAGGAAGGTTTTCTTGACGATGGCCCAGGTTTAGCTATATCGGTTTCTGTAGAAGAATTTTCGGTGTCACATTCTGTTAGCTCACGTCTGGTAGATGGCGTTTCTTCCAAAAGCCATTTTTGCGTTAATATTTTAGGTGAGTCTAGTGTATGAAAATCAGATAATTCTTTGGTTTCTTCCAATTTTTCTTCCTCTTTGGATTTAACCTCTGGTTTATTATGTCTTCAACCAGTAGGTTGTGTTTGAGGCTCTTCTATGTCGCTTTCATCGCTAGTATCCGATGAACATTAAACTTTTCCTTTTTTCTCTTGTTTGTTGTGGAAAGTTTGCAGCCAAGACTGGGCTAAATATTCCTTCCACTTCTCCCAACTGTTGTGGTCGTTAAAAAGGTCATAAAATTCATATGGTCTTCTAATATATACTGGATGATATTCATGTCTATCATATTATCTATCTTCTGAATAGTATAGGCTCATGATTTTCCACGGTCTTCTGAAAATATATCCCTTTTTCATTCTCTTATGGTGCACTATTTCTTCCTTTTCCTTATGCTGATGCTTTAGAACATATGTTAAGTTATTTGGTAGAATTTTTATAATCCTGTAGGGTCCATCCCATTTCGGTTTTAACTTTTTTGTTTCTTCCACATTTGTTTTGTAAATTTAAACCAAATCTCCTAAACAGTAACTCGTTTTATTTTTGCTTGTTCTGTCATATTTTTCTTTTTGTTCTGTTTTCGCATCTTCCAGATTGTCTTTAACTTGTTCCATAGCTTTTTTCATTCGCATCACCATCTCTTGCTTATATTGGTCTAGGTTCTAATATATTCTGTCATTTTGTATTTCATCTAAACAAATTCTGGGATCTCTTATATGTTTCAAAAAAATGGCGTTTCTTTTAAGGTACGTGAAAAAGCCGTATTTATTGCAAAGACTACAAATGGTAAATGTTCATCCCAATTTTTATTTTCCTCTCTTGTACTTATTTCCAGCATGTAAGCTAATTCTTTATGCTGACGTTCAACCTTTCTACTAGCTGCTGCCATATAAGACGAGGTAAGACATCGTCTAACCCCAAGATATTCTGTAATTTCGTCTAATAATTTGGCTGTAAAACATGGCCCATTGTCGCTAAGTAAAACTCTAGGGAAAATCCCATGTTCCAGAAATAGGCGATTGACCAAAACTTTCGTAATGGTTTTTGTCTTTTCATCTTTAATTGGAAAAGCGTATAAATATGAATTAAAATGGTCTACTACGGTTAGTACGCACCTATTTCCTTTCCTGGAAACTGGTAAACTTACCCCCAGATCCCCAAATGTCTATTGACATTATTTCTCCTACCCCTGAAGGGGTGGGGTATTGACCTAATTCAGCCCTAGGGGTCTTTGGTTGCGACTTTTGTTTGGCGCACTCTTGGCAGCTTTGTATAAAAGCTTTTACTTTTGAGTACATTTTTGGAAAATAAAATTTACCTTCAGTCTCCCCATAGTTTTTGCTTCTCCCATATGACAGCCAATCGTTGCATGTGCCATCTGTAAAACTTCTCCTTCCAGAGATTTTGGAATTACTGGAATAATTTTTAAGTCAATTTTTCTATGTTCTTGCGATGGTCTATGATATCTTACTAGAAGATTTTTACTTTCGTCCAGATCAAAATTATCTAAGTCCTTTAAAAAATGTTTAAAGTGCTCTAGCAGTTCCGTTCCTTTTGATAAAAAGGATTTCATCGCTAAACAAAAATAATCTTTATTTTGATGCTTCGAAACATTTTCATTAGACAGTATTTCTACCCCTTCCAGTTCGTTCTGGATGGTTGCTATCACATTTTCTTTCTTATCTGGATTTCGTGACAAATAGTCTGGTAAAATATTTGTACGGCCCTTTATATATATTGGGGTATATGAATATGCTTGTAGACGTAGTATCCACCGTGTCAGCCTGGCTGAAGTATTTTGCATCGTATGTAGCCAAACTAATGATTTTCGGTCTACTCGTAAAATAAATTTTTTTCCAAGTAAAAATCGTCGAAACTATTCTGTAAATATTGCCCATGATAAACACTCCCTTTCAACTGTCGAGTATTTATTTTCTGCTTCCGTCAGTGACCTAATGGCGTATTGAACTATTGATTCTACTCCTTCAGAATTTATGTTTAATAATATGGCCCCTATACCGTACCCCGAAGCATCTGTTTGCAAACAGAAGTCTTGTGACATATCTGGTAGTTTTAGTATTGGTGCCAGTAATAATTGCCTTTTTATTTCATTTATTGCTTGTTTTGCTTCCGCTAGACCTGCGAATTTACCTGATTTCTGTAAAAGGTTTGTCGAAGGTTGTGCTATTGTGGCATAATTTTTAATATATCGTCTGAAATAGCTTAACAACCCACAAACTGATCTGAAGCTTTTTTGATCTTTAGGAGGCTGTAAATTTTCTATGACTGTAAATTTTTCCGGATTTGGTGAAATAGTACCTTGGTTTATCAGGTGTCCAAGAAATACTAATTTTGGTACCACTATTTTTAACTTTTCTGGTTTTAATTTTAAACCTGCTTTTTCAAACTTTTCCAGTATTTTCTAAGTCCGACCAAGTGGTCTTCCAAGTTTTTTATTAAACAGAATTACATCATCTAAATAAGCCAAGGTATCTTTTTTTCTTCCTGGTTCGTTATCTTTAAACACCAAATTCATTAGGCGACTAAAACAATTTGGACTAAATGATAAGCCAAATGGCATACGTTCAAATGTGAACGTCCTCCCATCGTCTAAGATTACTGTAGCCTTATGCTTAGTTTCTGCATCTAACGCGATTTGCCAATATCCTGCTATTAAATCAAAACTAGTGTAATATTTTGAACCCCCTAACGAATCTAAAATCGAATCAATTCCTGGTAACTTCATTATGTCTTTAACCGTGACGGCGTTTAGTGATCTAAAGTCTATACATAATCTCCAGGTACTATCTTTTTTCTGACTATTACTAATGGAAAGCACCAATCACTAATACTTTCTTTAATTAATACCTGATATTCCATTTCTTTTATTTGGCTTTCTAGCCATGGCTTTAAATGATAAGGTGTTTTATACGGTGACTTTTTGATTGGAGGGCCCTCTGTGGATATCTTGTGCGTGATTAAGTGAGTTAATCTGTAATCTGCTTTGTGTCTTGCAAAAGTCCATTTAAAATCCCAAAGAGTACTTTCCACCCTTGTTTTTACGTTTTCCGGTAAATGTTTTAAATCAAATTGTTGCAAAAAATCTGTTTTCGACATTCCCTACTCTTTTTGTGGTTGCGGTTTGAATGAGGATAAATGATCGTTGCTAGTGAAGTTTACGCTTAATTCTGGACTGTTTATAGATTTTATTTCCGAATTTGAAATCTTTTTTACTGATCCAAGTTCTACCTGGTTCAGTTTTATTTTATTATTACTTAGATTTGATAGTTTTAAGTACGTTATACCATTTTCGATTTTTATAACTTGATTTTCCACGAAAATCATTGGATATTCTTTTATGGTGTACCCCCTATCACGGCATCCGTTGTTTTAACCTTTCCTTCTTTTTCATTTAATGTAGCTAGAACTTGAGCTGTCGTTCCCCCTTCTATTGTGATTTTTCCGCTTATTTTTAGGTTATAATTTGAACCTTCACTTTCGTTATTTGTTGTTAAGCAAATGTGCCTATTATTTTAATTTGCCTGGTTTATTGTGATTGTATTGGATATGGGTTCCTATACAATCCCATATTTTCTGATGGCATCTACTCCTAGAATACAAGGAAATGGTAGCTGCTTGCATATTATTGCTGTTAATGTTATTTCTATATCCCCTGCACTAAATTTTAGTGGATATTCTCCCAAAATTGTCAGCTTGTGCCCTGTCACTGATGTTAGGGTATTTTGGCATCTGCTTACTCGAGATTTAACACTAGGAGAAAACCTCTTAAAAATTTCCTCTCGAATTAATGATTTAGATGCACCCGTATCTAGTAAACATGGTAAATTTTGAAAACACTCAATTTTAAAACAACGCAGAACCGGTAAATTATTAGTATTTGTATTTGTATCACAATATTCTAAACTATATAGGGGTCTTTGTAAGGAAACAGCTCTGTCGACCCTTACAGGCTGGTTTCTTCGTTTAAATGCCCACTCTTTGGTCAAAAACTTATGAGATTATCCCAGTCTTCTTCAGCGATGCGACTTTTACCCTGGGTATTATTAACTGTTTGCCTTCTAGGTCTAAATTCAGGAATATTGTTATGTGTTTGTCAATTACTATTTGCTCCCTGCCTTCCTAAATTTCTGTCCCCCTGCGTTCTGAATTGGTGTCTTGTCTTGTACGTCTGGCCTTCTTTGTGTATTCTATGCCAGCAATCTGCTGCATAGTGGTTTGGTTTGCTAAAATAATAGCAATAAAATTTTCTATTAAATTGTTTGTTTGTTTCCTGGTTACTTCTAAATATTTTTGATCTGTCCTTGTTGGTTCCCCAACTATCTGTCTTTGGTGGGGGAGGGTGCCCATATTTTTTATAGTTATTAGCCGCTAATCTCTCAAGGTCATGGAATCTGTCAGCTATCTCCCTAGACGGCGACCCTTGGCCTCCGTCGCGCCTTTTTGGTTCACAATTCGGCTCCTCAAAGCTCACCCTTTTTTGTCCCATTTCATATTGTATACTTTCTTGTGCTCCCGTGTTATTTATTGACATTTGGTCAAACTTTTTCATAGCTTCGTCAATTTTTACCTCTGTTTCGACTAGTATTATAGCCTGCTCTAAATTTTCAGGTTTCCGTGATCATATTAGTCTTAATAACTTTTTTGGTAACCCTTGGGTAAAAGTATGTAGTTGTACTTTCTTTATTGTCTCGTCATTTCCGCGTTTTTCTAATCGTAAACACACGGATCTACAAATTTTGTCTGCATATTCCCTGATACTAGTTGAGGTATCGAATGTGACTACCCCTGTTCTTAGCCTCTCGGAGATGCTTGTCTCTATGAATCTTGTTTTAAAAGATTCAATTAGAGTACTAAGGTCCTTGGGCTCTTTCTTCTTAATTGCCTCGAAATGTTTAAGGATGCTTCCCTTTAGTCTGACTACAACGCATTGCTCTTTGACCTTATCCTCAAACGATTCAGCTAGTTCGTCGAAAATTTTTTATTTTTCTATAAACTCATCTACATCTGAATTTCCCGCGCATTTTGGTATAATTTTTGCAATTTAAAGTACTGTTGATAGGGAAGTCATTTTTTCCTCTGGTAAAGCCATCTTATTTCAATCTACTATTTTTATCTAGCCTTCTCGACCCAGTTTTTCTAGCGACCACCAGTTGTTGTGAAGTGTTATTCTATGGTATTTGGGGGTTGTAGTTGTAGAAGCCTTTATTCTCCCTTTATAGGGGAGATAAACTCTGGCCCTAAGGTAATTAAACTTTGGTAGCGTGCCTTAGGCTATGACCGAACTACTGAGGCGTACCGACTGGGTATGTTCGAGGGCTAAAGGTAGATTGTAGAGAATTTGTCTAAAATACAATAATTTTATTCATTTAACATATAATAATAATCAGATATATACTTTCTACTGGGACTGGCTGTCCTAAGTAGACCACAAGTCTCAAAAACTACAATAATATATCAATAGATACTTAGACACTTACAATGATAAGACAAAGTTCCAAAGTATTTCTAAAACAATGGACCAGAGGTCAGTCTGGCATATAGTTAGTATAAGATTTTCCCTTCCGATAAAATGTATCTTTCATACATTTTTATCAACCACACCTTCCCACGTAATCGCTAGGAAGTGATAATTTCTCAATTTCCCGTTAAACAGAATTTAGCAGGATATGTTCCTTATCTTAATAAAATGTGGTATTTCAAAACTTTATATTTGCGTCATATATATTTTTACTAAATTAATAATTAACTAAATTAGAAAGCTTTACCACATCACATTTGAACTAGAGAATTGTATTTTCCATAATTTTCTTAAAAGAAACTAGAGTTTGCGGTCAAAAACCCTTATTAGCTCAGGTTCTACGGAAATAGTTTATTTTTCGATCCAAAAATAGACTTAAGTTTCACATTTGAACCAGAGAATTGTATTTTCCATAATTTTCTTACAAAAAACTAGAGTTTACGGTCAAAAACCCTTATTCGCTCAGGTTTTACAGAAATAGTTTATTTTTCGATCCAAAATGGACTTAAGTCTCACATTAGAACCTGTGAATTGTATTTTCCATAATTTTCTTACAAAAAAACTAGAGTTTACGGTCAAAAACCCTTATTAGCTCAGATTTTACGGAAATAGTTTTATTTTTCGATCCAAAAATAGACTTAAGTCTCACATTTGAGCCAGATAATTGTATTTTCCATAATTTTCTTACAAAGAACTAGAGTTTATGGTCAAAAACCCTTATTAGCTCAGATTTTACAGAGGTAGTTTATTTTTCGATCCATAACTGGACTTAAGTTTCACATTTGAACCAGAGAATTGTATTTTCCATTATTTTCTTACAAAAAACTACGGTCAAAAGCCCTTATTAGCTCAGATTTTACGGAAATAGTTTTATTTTTCAACCCAAAATGGATCTAAGTTTCACATTTGAACCAGAGAATTGTATTTTCCATAATTTTCTTACGAAAAACTATAGTTTACGGTCAAAAACCCTTTTTAGCTCAGATTTTACGGAAATCATTTTATTTTTCGATCCAAAATGGACTTAAATTTCACATTTGAACCAGAGAATTGTATTTTCCATAATTTTTTGACAAAAAAACTAGAGTTTACGGTCAAAAACCCTTATTAGCTCCGATTTTACATAAATAGTTTAGTTTTCGAATCATAACTGGTCTTAAGTTTCACATTTGAACCAGAGAATTGTATTTTCCATAATTTTCTTACAAAAAAACTAGAGTTTACGGTCAAAAACCCTTATTAGCTCAGATTTTACAGAAATAATTTATTTTTCGATCCATAACTGGACTTAAGTTTCACCTATGAGTCAACGAAATGTATTTTTCATAATTTTCTTACACAAAACTAGAGTTTACGGTGAAAAACCCTTATTAGCTCAGATTTTACAGAAATAGTTTATTTTTCGATCCATAACTGGACTTAAGTTTCACATTTGAACCAGAGAATTGTATTTTCCATAGTTTTCTTACAAAAAACTACGGTCAAAAATTCTTATTAGCTTAAATTTTACGGAAATAGTTTTATTTTT
Source organism: Artemia sp. Qi Xiang Cuo (assembly GCF_049724085.1). Classification (NCBI taxonomy): domain Eukaryota; kingdom Metazoa; phylum Arthropoda; class Branchiopoda; order Anostraca; family Artemiidae; genus Artemia; species Artemia sp. Qi Xiang Cuo. The sequence goes on from NC_142795.1 coordinate 16,570,921, forward strand.
TGACCCAAAATGGATCTAAGTTTCACATTTGAACCAGAGAATTGTATTTTCCCTAATTTTCTTACAAAATATTAGAGTTTACGGTCAAAAACCCTTATTAGCTCAGGTTTTACGGAAATAGTTTTATTTTTCGATCCAAAATGGACTTAAGTTTCACATTTGAACCAGAGAATTGTATTTTCATAATTTTCTTACAAAAAAAACTAGAGTTTACGGTCAAAAACCCTTATTAGCTCAGATTTTACAGAAATAGTTTATTTTTCGATTCATAACTGGACTTAAGTTTCACATTTGAACCAGAGAATTGTATTTAACATAATTTTCTTAAAAAAAACTAGAGTTTACGGCCAAAAACCCTTATTAGTTCTGTTTTTATAGTAACAGTTTTTTTTTCGATCCATTACTGGACTTAAGTTTCGCCTATTAGCCAAGGAAATGTATTATCTGTATTGTTGTTACACAAAACTACATTCCACGTTCAAGAACCTTGATTAGCTCAGATTTTACGGAAATAGTTTATTTTTATAGGTTTCAGACAACACATACCTACGAAAGACTAAGAAACCTAGCTAATAAAAGCAGGAAATAGCAAATTAACCATCCCAATTCATAAGTTTCAGACAACACACACCTATGAAAGGCTAAGAAATCTAACTCAGCAAAGTCAAAAATAGCAAACTACACATCCAAAATCATAAGTTTCAGACAACAAACAAACACAACGAAATTGTTTTATTTTTCGATCCAAAAATAGACTTAAGTCTCACATTTGAGCCAGAGAATTGTATTTTCCGTATTTTTCTTACAAAAAACTAGAGTTTACGGTCAAAAACCCTTATTAGCTCAGATTTTACAGAGATAGTTTATTTTTCGATCCATAACTGCACTTAAGTTTCACATTTGAAGCAGAGAATTGTATTTTCCATTATTTTCTTACAAAAAACTACGGTCAAAAACCCTTATTAGCTTAGATTTTACGGAAATAGTTTTATTTTTCGATCCAAAATGGATCTAAGTTTCACATTTGAACCAGAGAATTGTATTTTCCATAATTTTCTTACAAAAAAACTAGAGTTTACGATCAAAAACCCTTATTAGCTCAGATTTTACGGAAATCATTTTATTTTTCGATCCAAAATGGACTTAAATTTCACATTTGAACCAGAGAATTGTATTTTCCATAATTTTTTTACAAAAAAAACTAGAGTTTACGGTCAAAAACCCTTATTAGCTCCGATTTTACATAAATAGTTTAGTTTTCGAATCATAACTGGACTTAAGTTTCACATTTGAACCAGAGTATTGTATTTTCCATAATTTTCTTACAAAAAACTAGAGTTTACGGTCAAAAACCCTTATTAGCTCAGATTTTATAGAAATAGTTTATTTTTCGATCCATAACTGGACTTAAGTTTCACCTATGAGTCAACGGAATGTATTTTTCATAATTTTCTTACACATAACTAGAGTTTACGGTGAAAAACCCTTATTAGCTCAGATTTTACAGAAATAGTTTATTTTTCGATCCATAACTGGACTGAAGTTTCACATTTGAACCAGAGAATTGTATTTTCCATAGTTTTCTTACAAAAAACTACGGTCAAAAATTCTTATTAGCTTAAATTTTACGGAAATAGTTTTATTTTTTGACCCAAAATGGATCTAAGTTTCACATTTGAACCAGAGAATTGTATTTTCCCTAATTTTCTTACAAAATATTAGAGTTTACGGTCAAAAACCCTTATTAGCTCAGGTTTTACGGAAATAGTTTTATTTTTCGATCCAAAATGGACTTAAGTTTCACATTTGAACCAGAGAATTGTATTTTCATAATTTTCTTACAAAAAAGCTAGAGTTTACGGTCAAAAACCCTTATTAGCTCAGATTTTACAGAAATACTTTATTTTTCCATCCATAACTGGACTTAAGTTTCACATTTGAACCAGTGAATTGTATTTAACATAATTTTCTTACAAAAAACTAGAGTTTACGGCCAAAAACCCTTATTAGTTCTGATTTTATAGTAATGGTTTATCTTTCTATCCATCACTAGACTTAAGTTCCGCCTATTAGCCAAAGAAATGTATTATCTGTCTCTTTCTTACGCAATACTAGAGTTCGCGGTCTAGAAATCGTGTTGGATCAGACTTACTTGTAATATTTCGTTTTTAAATATTTCAGATAGCACACACTTGCGAAAGAATAAGACACGTAGTTAAGAAATACAGGAAATAGAAGCCTGACTCCCCAAGTTCATAAGTTTCAGACAACCCACACTTATGAAAGGCTAAGAAATCTAACTCAGCAAAGTCAAAAATAGCAAACTACACATCCAAAATCATAAGTTTCAGACAACAAACACCAACGAAAGACTAAGAAATCTAGCTCAGAAAAGCCCGAAATTGTAATTTACATACCCAAATCACAAGTTTCAGACAACACACACCTACGAAATACTAGGAGATCTAGCTCATAAAAGCCAGAAATAGCAAACTACCCACCCCAAATTGTAGGTTTCAGACAACACACACCTATGAGAGACTAAGAAACCTAGCTCTGAAAAGGCCAAATAGCATCCCAAATCATAGGTTTAAGACAACACACACCTATAAAAGGCTATGAAACCTAGCTCAGAAAAGCAGGATATTGCAAACTAAAGATTCCAAATCATAGGTTTCAGACAACACACACCTACGAAATACTAAGAAATCTTGCTAGGAAAAGTCGGAAATAGCAAATTACATACCCCAAATCATAAGTTTCAGACAACACATACCTACGAAATACTAAGAGACCTAGCTCATAAAAGCCGGAAAGAGCAAACTACACATCCCAAATTATAGGTTTCAGATAAAGCGATCCAGCGGAAGACTAAAAAATCTAGCTTGAAAAAGCCCGAAATAGTTATTAACATACCCCAAATCATAAGTTTCAGACAACACACACCTACGAAATACTAGGAGACCTAGCTCATAAAAGCCAGAAATAGCAAACTACCCCCCCCCAAATTGTTGGTTTCAGACAGCACACACCTATGAGAGACTAAGAAATTTAGCTCTGAAAAGCCCAAAGAGCATCCCATATCATAAGTTTCAGACAACACACACCAACAAAAGGCTAAGAAATATAACTCAGAAAAGCAGGATATTTCAAACTAAAGATCCCAAATCATAGGTTTCAGCCAACACACACCAACGAGAGACTAAGAAACATAGCTCAGAAAAGTCCAAAATAGTAAATCACACATCTCAAATCATATGTTTCAGACAACACAGACCTACGAAACACTATGAAACCTAGCTCAGAAAAGTCCAAAATAGCAAACCGCACATCCCAAATCATAGGTTTCAGACAACACACACCTATCCTTCTGCCATCAACCCATCTCCCCCAAAACACTTTTCAGCCATTTCTAGTTAAAATTTTTATTTCTACTCATTCATTTGGGTTTTTCGATAGCAATTTGCCCCCCACTATCACGCTATAACTACGCTAAGACATCCTTCTGCCATCAACCCATCTCCCCCACAAACTTTTCTGCCATTTCTAGTTAAAAATTTTATTTCAACTCATTCATTCGGGTTTTTTCGTAAGCAATTCAGCTCACAGTACAGCACTATAAGTACTCTAAGACACCCCGCTGCCATCAGCCCACCACTTGTGTATTATACAGAACACATCGAAGAAGTAAAGCTATCCGTTATTAAAATTCTTTTCTTGCCATCCACATCTCTCTTAGTATCATCTTTTAGTACACTATAACGTTAGACCCTATTTTAAATTGACAACACTGTTCAAACACCAATTGTGTATTATACAGAACACATCGGTGAGGTAAAGCTAGGTCAACTCACAATGTCATTCTATCATCGTTAACCATTTTCATAGATTGATGTTGTCTCAAATTTATAATAAATTGCCTGAGTTAACAAGCCCTTCGGGGTTACCTTAACTTCTAATCAGTTTAACTCTTTTTTTTCTCCATCTTCATAGATCCAATTTACAAATGTTATCCAGCTCTGTTTTTTTTCCCTATTATTCAAATAAGATCATTCGTACAGTCCAATTCGCAAATGCTAAACCCCTTTTTTTCTCCACCTTCATACGATCCAATTCGCAAATGCTAAACCCTTTTTTTTTAGCTATGATCGCAATGAATGGTACTTGTTATCAGAAAAAACGTCAATTGCCAAAAAAAAAAAAAAAAAAATAAAACACGCCATGCTGAATGTGCTTCAAAAACCCATCTGGTTGAAAAAATGTTTGTTATCGTTAACCATTTCCAAGGATGGATATTGTTCCAAATTTATAATAAATATCTCGCTTTTTAAAATGTCCACGTGTAACTGTAGTGTCTCAGGCGTAGGTTTTCTTGTCCCGTTCAACAATCACGACCATACTCTCAAAGCGTGCTTGACCACTTTATAGGTAAAGGTTTTCCAGCTTTTTGGCAATGTGCACGTGAAGCTACGCTGCATATTCTTGTAGGGTTGATACTTTGTATACGGTTACTACTAGTAACCGCTGATAGGGATTTATCAGCGTCAAGGGTCAAGGCGTCCCAATTCTCCAACAGGCCTCTTACAGTTTGTTGACAAGAGATGCATCGTTTAGGAGCAAGAGCAACAAACTTTCTTTCGGGAAATTGGGTGAATATTTAAAATTGCTTGTATGCACGTATTCGCTTGGCACTGTGCCTAAAATAAGAAGTTGCAGTTCGACAAAGATCCTCAAATCCTTTAGATAGCTTTTTGCAGGCATATTGATCACACAAATGGGAAAGATGCCTAATTGTCAAGCTGAACAAAGAAGTAATTTGGCATGTTTCTCGATGGCCTATTTCTCCAGCCTATTTCTTTTTTCCTTTTGGTGCATTAGGGTTTCATTGCCTCTGGGATATTTATTTAAATTTCAAACAAATTAGAGACAAAATTGATTAGCCCACAAAATTTTCAGGTAAAATAAAAAAAAATTACCCAAAAACCTATTGAAATTTTCAACCCAATTGGCTTCTTTATTTTCAAACCTTTTTTGTATTTCTTGCTAAATTATGACGTTCACACGAGTTGCTTGGTAATAATTCTGATCTCGTCATCCTAGCAAAAACTGTCAGCTAATAATCAAACATTGGAAAAAGTCTTAAATTATAATTTCATGTTTTACAATAATCAGAACTTTCTAATTTATAGCAAATGGTGCAATATTCCCACTTTTGTCTCAGACGCATCCTTGGAACTCATTGGACTGACAAAATCACAAATCACAAACGGTTTCATCCGAGTAAAAACGAAAGAGCTGCACGTGACTGATTAAATCACAAATATTGGCTGGCAAAACTCGGATCACAGGTTGCGCATGGACAAGGGTCGCCTCCCTCACGATGTGTTGTGCTAGGTCCGTTTCACTACCAGAAAACGTGAGCGACAAAAAACTCAATGGTAGTTCTGGTCTTTTTTACGCCTAGGGTAAAATCTTGATTAGCCACCCCCTTTTGTCTCCTTAAAAATTTTCAGGCAAAATCTTAACAAGATTTTCATTTATTTACAAAATAATTTTCTATTTAATAATTAATATTTTTCAAATCATTTTTTATATATTATCTAAATTATTTAATTATTATTATTTATTTTAATTATTATTATCTAATTAATTTTTAATTTATTTTCATTTTACTAATTAATTAGTTATATATCAATTATTTTAATTTATTAACTGCAACCTCTTCTTTATTGTAATAGAAATAAAATTTTAAAAGTTACAAAGTTACTATAACTGTTAGATAATTTATTTAAAATTTTGCACCTCTAAGATTTCTTCGCCAATCGCAAGTGGTCCTTCCCCTAAAACCACCTATGAAAAAACTAGAGTAGAACAATCTCTGGAGAAGGATGCTGTGGTGTTCATGTCATCAATGTAAGATCTTTATTCAGAGTTTATGGTGTAAAGACCTTTTTTTTTATTTAAACCTTGATTTATTTGCGAAGTATTACAGTCTCTTCCTGACCTACGGCTAATATGTAGATAATATTTAATTCGGTGACCAATACTTATTATTTCAATAAGCGGATTATTTTAGTTTTGCTACTTGATTGAAGATTCCTTTGGGTATTGTAGATATTCTGTGGATCAGCTTATATCTTGAAAACCTGGGAATACCGACCTGAATATGAAGTTTATATTCCACATGCAAAGAAAGTGGTGGCAGAGGAACAGTTCAATGAACAGTTCAATGCAATCAGTGGCTGCACCCCATATATGCTGAAATTATACAGCAACAAAGGTTAGAAAATGCTACTTTGCCCTGTTTGAACTGTTGCACCTATTATCCCAGCTCTCTTCAAGTTTTACCACCAGTTATCCCAGTTAAAACAAGTCCCTACAAGCCATTAGCACAAGAATTTACTCAAGAGACTTTAAGTCTTATGCCCGTGTCACATTATAGTCCCACTTGTCGATAAAATCAAAATTACGCACGACTACAGTGCCAATTCCGTTCGTAATTTTTCGAGTTGAACATTGTTCAACTTTCAAACATATATTCAAACATTCAATTGGAAATTAAAGTAGCTTGTACCCTTTTTAATAGTCGAAAGTGATTGGAAGGCAACTAACACCCCTCACACGCCCACCATTTCCCGAAACACATCCAATTTAGAGATAGCCATTTTGTTCAGCGTAGTTGATTTCTACATAGAAATTATGTTTTTGACGAGGACACTCCCCCCCAGCCTTCAGGGCAAGGGTTGGAAGTTATACCCTGGGGGTATATAAGGTTTTTATAGAAGGCGTTGTCGTAGAAACTTCACAAAATGCTCCTTCGATTGGAAGTTCAATGAGCTAGTACTCTTTTTAATAATCGAAAGTGATCGGAGGGAACTAGCCCCCCCCCCACGCCCATCATTCCCCCAAACACATCCAATCAAAATTTTGAGATATCCATTTTGTTCAGCGTAGTTGATTTCCAAATAGAAAATATGTTTTTGAGGAGGATACTCCCCCGCAACCCTTGGGGCAAGGGTTGTAAGTTATCCCCTGGGGGCATATAAGGTTTTTATAGAACGCGTTGTCGTAGAAACTTCAAAAAGGGTTCATTCGATTGGAAATTGAAATTGAATTGAGTTGAACTGCCCTTTTCAGTAATCGAAAGTGATTGAGAGACAACTAACACCCCTTCCACGCCCACCATTTTCCGAAACACATCCAATCAAAATTTTGATAGAGCCATTTTGTTTAGAGTATTTGATTTCCATGTAAAATTAGGTTTTTGAAAAGGTCAGTCCCCCATAGCCCTCAAGACAAGGGTTGTAAGTTATGCCTTCGGAGAATATAATGTTTTTATAGAAGGTGTTGTCGTAGAAACTTCAAAAAAGGCACATTCGATTAGAAATTCAAAGGGCTAGTGCCCTTTTTAGTAGTCGAAAGTGATTGGAGGGCAACTAACCCCCCTCTGACGCCCACCTTTTCCCCAAACACATCCAATCAAAATTTTGAGATAACCATTTTATTCAAGGTAGTTTGAAGTCCTGGAAATTAGGTCTTTGAGGATGACAACCCCCTCCCCCCCCCATAACCCTCAGGGCAACGGTTGTAAGTTATGCCTTGGGGGCATATAAGGTTCTTATAGAAAGTGTTGTCGTAGAAACTACAAAAAGGGCTCATTCGATTGGAAATTGAAATGACAAGTGCCCTTTTTAATAGTCGAAAGTGATTGGAAGGCAACTAACACCCCTTCCACGCCCATCATTCCCCAAAGACATCCAATCGAAAGTTTTAGATAGCCATTTTGTTCCAGGCAGTTTGAAGTTCATGAAATTGTACTTTTGACCAGGACACTCCCTCAACAGTCTTCGGGGCAAGGGTTATAAGTTATGCCCTGGGGGTATATAAGTTTTTATTGAAATATTTGTCGTAGAAACTTCAAAAAGGGCCATTCCATTGGAAAGTCAAAGGTCTAGTGCCCTTTTTAATAGTCGAAAGTGATTTGAGGGAAATTAACCCCCCTCTCACGCCCACCTTTTCCCCAAACACATCCAATCAAAATTTTAGATAGCCATTTTGTTCAGAGTAGTTGATTCCAGATACAAATTACGTTTTTGAGGAGGACTATCCCCCACAGCCCTCAGGACAAGGGTTGTTAGTTATGCCCTGGGGGCATATGAGGTTTTTATGGAATGCATTGTCATAGAAACTTCAAAAAGGGCTCATTCTATTGGAAATTGAAATGACTAGTGCCCTTTTTAATAGTCGAAAGTGATTGGAAGGCAACTAACCCCCCTTCCACGCCCACCATTTCTCCAAACATATCCAATCAAAGTTTTGAGATAGCCATTTTGTTCCACGCAGATTAAAGTTCAGGAAATTATACCTTTGAGCAGGACACTCCCTCCACAGTCTTCAGAACAAGGGTTAAAAGTTATGCCCTGGGAGCATATAAGGTTTTTACTGAAATCTTCATCGTAAAAACTAGAAAAATGGCTCATTCGATTGGAAAATCATAGGGCTAGTGCCCTTTTTAATAGTCGAAAGTGATTTGAGGGCAACTAACCCCCCTCTTATGCCCACCTTTTCCCCAAACACTTCAAATCAAAATTTTTAGATCGCCATTTTGTTTCACGCAGTTTGAAGTTCAGGAAATTATACCTTTTGAGCAGGACACTCCCCCCTGAGTCTTCAGGGCAAGGGTTATAAGTTTTGCCCTGGGGGCATATAAGTTTTTATGGAAATCTTTGTCGTAGAAACTTGAAAAAGAGCTCTTTCGATTGGAAATTCAAAGGGCCAGTGCCCTTTTTAATAGTCAAAAGTGATTTGAGGGCAAGTAACCCCAATCTCACACCCACCTTTTTCCCAAACACATCCAATCACAATATTTAGATAGCCATTTTATTCAACGTAGTTGAAAGTTTTGGAAATTAGGTCTTTAAGGATGACAACCTCTCCCCCCCACAACCCTCAGGGCAAGTGTTGTAAGTTACGCCCTGGGGGCGTGTAAGGTTTTTATAGAAAGCAATGTTGTAAAAACATCAAAAAGGGGTCCTTCAATTGGAAATTGAAAGGACTAGTGCCCTTTTAATAGTCGGAAGTGATTAAAGGTGATTGAAGTGATTGATATCCAATCAAAATTATTAGATATCCATTTTTTTCAATGTAGTCAAAGGTTCTGGGAATTAGGTCTTTTAGGATGATAACCCCTCCCCCAGAGCCCTCAGTGCAGGGGTTATAAGTTATGCCTTGGGGGCATATAAGGTTTACATAGAAAGTTGTTGTAGAAATTTCAAAAAGGGCTCATTTGTTTGGAAATTGAAATTGTGTGGTAAGATATTTTTTATGGTATTTAAGTGGTGTTGTGGTAGATGCCTTTATTCTCCCTTTATAGGGGAGATAGACTCTGGCCCTAAGGTATTTAAACTTTGGTAGCGTGCCTTAGGCTATGACTGAACTAATGAAGCGTACCAGCAGGGTATTTTCGAGGGACTAAACGTAGATTGAAGAGAGGTTGGGTATAACATAAGACTTTTATTTAGTTAACATATCCTGATGCAAGGTTTGATAATACATATATATTCTACTGAGAAGGTTTGTCCCAAGTATACCACAAGTCTCAGAGAACTACAGTAATATATAATAAGATACTTAAACACTTACAATAAATCAACAATACTCCAATGTATTTCTAAATCAAGGGACCAGATGTCAGTTCAGCATAAAGTTAGTATCCGTCTACCCCTTCCCAGAAAATGTATCTTTTATACATTTTTATCAGCCACATCTTCCTGCACCCAACCGACGCAATAGCTAGGAAGTGGTGATTTCTCAATTTCCCGTTAAGCAGAAACTTGGCAGTATATGTTCCTTATCTTAATAAAACGTAGTATTTCGAAACTTTGTATTTGCGTCTTAATATATTTTTACCAAATTCCAAATTGACTTGATTAGAAGACTTTACCACAATACTCCCAATTTAAAGAAGAGTTGTCCCAACTCTCAATATTTTACTTTAAAACAACTTAATTTTGTTAACAGCTATTATGCTGCAATCTTTGGGTCATTATGTGCATATACCCTCAGTGGGTTTCCTTAGGGTCATGTTTATGGTCCAATATAGGCCATGTTCTTTTTTTTTGTTGAAGGATTTCAATTTGAAATACATCCTTGTTTCTCTCTTTCTCTGTCTCTAGGACTGAAAAATACTCTTTTTACCCTTTTCATATGTATAGTCTGTTTGAGCTTGAACCCACGTAGCTCAAGGCATATATCATCGGTTCTGCAGAAATTAGATTTCAGGTCATCTTATGAACATTTATGATCTATTTGATTTTAAATTTAACCACCATTAATAAATTAATTTATCTGTGCGATATTGTTGATATACTGTTTATTTTTCAGGTTTAGAAATGCCTTGGATAAATTACACATAACAATTTTGGCTTTTAAATTTTCAAATATTTTTCCAGCGCAAAGCATTTTCACATATTTCAATAATATAAAGCCTTTCAGGCTATACAGCACAATCTCTAGGCCTAAATTAAGTTCTAATGTTCATCTCACTTTACGATGATCTGTTAGCAAAGTTTTTAATGCTGCATGGAGTTTCCAAAATATCAGTGGACCAGGTCTGGTTCAGTTTCTGATTGTATGAGATGTTACTATCAGGATGCATTTGACGTAGGTTCAAATTTCGTTATTTTCCAAAAATGCGTCACAAAATGAACAAAATGGATCCGAAAGGATGTTACGAAAAATTTGATTTCCAAAATAAAACTAAGGCTGTATCTAAAATAAATATTCACATTAGAATACACATAAAGCATAAAGTGTTACACATATAGTAAAAAGAACCACTAAATTATGTATATATCACTGCATTCTTTTTTTAATGAAAGTTAATTACTTTTAATTACTTTCTCCTCCTTCTACTCTTAATATATAATTATTAATTACTTAACAGATTGTTTCATAATAAAAATATTTATACGTTGACTAGAAGTCAAACATTTACATATAACATTAAATCACTAGTTAAAACTTAAAGAGAATAAAAATATAGTATATATATATAAGAATTGTGTAATAACTTACACAAGTATTTTTTTAATTCGCAAAACTAGATAGGATATTTAACTACTGGTTAAAAATTAAAGCATTTAAAAAAATGAAACACGGTACAGACAAGCATTTGAATTTATTACAGTTATTGTTTTGTTAATTGCTTATAAAGTATTAATGTAGATTACTTCTTGAATGATACAAAATGCAAAATAAAAAAACAAAATACTCAAAATATTAATTCACTATATTTACAGGGATAGTTTAGGTTAAATATATATATATATATATATATATATATATATATATATATATATATATATATATATATATATATATATATATATATATATATTTAACCTAAACTATCCATGTAAATATAGTGAATTAATATGTTGAGTATTTTTGTTTTTTATTTTGCTTTTTATATCATTCAAGAAGTATTCTACATTAATACTTTATAGGCAATTAACAAAACACTAATTGGAATTAATTCCAATGCTAGTCTATACCGTGATTCATTTTTTTAAATGCTTTAATTTTTAACCAGTTATGTTGATACATAACTTAATTGTTAAAAAAAATACTAATTATGAACCCTAATAATTTATTTAAACACTGCAATACCTGTTCTTTGTACAACTTTTAAATAAGTCCGTCAAGACTTTTATCTGATAAGTCTTAACTGCAACTAAAATATTTACAAAAAAAATAAACTCCAACAAGTACACTATATACTATAACTATAATAACTGTATATTACTATATATACTATAATATACAATAATAACTATAACTGATAACTGTGATTAGCCTCTATATAAGGGCTTGGCAAAAGTTTTCTAAACATCTTTATAACTGTATGTATTTTCTCAACATCATTTGTTACCACTATATAACTTTTCCAAATACGACTATATACATTTTCTTATCTTTATTTTACAACTTTGGTTCTGTTTCGAACCACTTGTGTCACTAACTGTTTTTTAGTTTACAATATGCCTGTTTGTTTATTCAAACTTTTGAGCTTTTTTTTAATTCTTTTCGAATTTTCAGGTGATTGAGAGAGTTAAAAAAAATTATTTGTCTGTAATCTCTTTATATTCCAGCCTTAATGTCCTTTTGGGACAAGGCTCCGTTTACAGCTTGATTTGATAAGCTAAAAAATTAGCTATTCGTCTTTTTACCTGTTATGGCACTATCAATTGACTCTTGCCTGCACCCTGAAGGTTTGCTTACCAGGGCTGCCTTCTGGTAGCTTTTTACAGTGTTTCTAGGTTCTCTGTCATCGGCTACAGCTAAAAGGACTATTATGAACCTGCACACACAATAATTAATTATTTATAGAATTGCCACACTTTTTTTTTATTTGTGGCCATAGTTTCTTCTTGGGCTATTCTGTTCTCAAACAAAGTGGCCCTTCTGCAGAAAATATACCTTGCCTTCACGGCACATGGTTATTAATTAATTTTTTTTACATACAAGTGATAATGACTATTTTCACTTTAACTTCCCAACTTTTAGTTGTCTTGTCTTATGTTTAAACTTCAACTTAGGTCCTTAAGGCTAATAAGGTGCCTTCTTTTAATTTTTTATGTCCTGTTAGTAATTTTTCCGAAAACCACTCCCACATAAGTGAGCGAAAATTTTTCCTGTCTACTTGGAGCATTTCTCCAATATTTTTATTAATCCCGGCCCGAGCTAACCACTGTAACGGTGGCTCCGTAGTATTAATGCAATTATTTTGTACCTATTTAGTACAATTTTTTCAAACTAGTCTTGTTTGGTCAGTTCAATATGCGCATATAACAGAGTTTAACTGACTCCGTTGAATTTCTTTTCCTGTAATTTCGTCTTGCTATATTTTCAACTTGAATCCTTCTCTTTTTTTGATTAATTACTCCAATAAAGCCAAAGGTTTTTTTTAAGTTTTTTTCCGCTTTTTCAGTACAATAGATCTTTTTAAGCCAATAATTTTATGTTTCATGTTTTATTCAATAACTTTTACAAGTTTTTATGCTGATTGCCCTTCGATGGTCAAATTCATTATCTTTTTATTTTTAAGAGGCGGGGGGGGGTGTCTATTGTCGCAACCTGTATTTTTTGAAATTATTTAAATGTCCCCTCCCGAAAGTGTTTGTGTTAGAAAAGTGCTGTCTTTTTCAGCTGATGTTTAGAACACTTTTAATTAAGTTTTGCCCCGCATTTGCTAGTTCTCATTTCTTCATAAAAATGCAATTTTTACGACATTATGGTTACAGATTTTATTTTATTTTTAATTACGATCTTATTTTATTTGCCAAAGAGAGACAACCATTCCCTTTGCAAGGCTATATAGCTTTGAATGCGATTATCACTATATGTGGTTTATTGATAAGCTTAAATACGGGAAAGTTGTATGAATGAATTTATGTTCATTACTGTAAGTTTTTTTGTTGTGTAATGTTATATTTTATTTTCAAAGAAAAGTGGATACGTTTACTTTGTCTTAGGGTTCAACAGATTGGGATTAGGGTGTTTGGGTTGGCACAGGTGACAACCAGTTGTTTAAACTAGGGATCTCCTGTGCCAGTTTGTTTTCTCAGATCCAATACATCGCTAGAGTTAAAATTATTACCTTGAACTACTGTGGTTTGCTTGTGACGATGAGATTTATTTTTGGCTTATTTTAATGGATTTTGTTGTTGGCTTTTACCTCCTGGTAATTTTTTAGGTTATAATTTGTTTTTCATTGCTTTTCATTTTTTTTTACCTAGCAGTTATTTTTGCTTTCTAAGCTTATTCTAAGTTTTGCTTAAACTTTTATAGCGCTTCTTTAAAAAATTTTTTTTCTTTTAACCATTTGTAACTAATAAAAAAGTATTATATTATACTATAGCTAATTATAATAAGATTACAGCTGGCTTGTACATGTAGTCGACTTAATGTTTACTCTTGCTGTTTTCCCATTATAATTATTTTAAATTTCTTCAAAAACATTTTTTTTTTCCAAATTTGACTGAAAGTTTCACCTCAGATAGTCAAAGGTCAGTAGATACTTAGCATTTACTTAACAACCAGAGACCAGCAGTGATTGAGCTCAACTCCAAATTTGCTAGCTTCCAATGACCCTATTTCAGTAGACTACCCTCCTTCTGTTTTTGTTTTTTTTTTAATTACCCCCCAAAATCATTTCTTTTTTCAACTTGTATATCAAACGAATTGCCTTTTAATGCTGATTCTAAATATGTATAATTCAATTAGTTTCACTACACCCATTAAAAGTTACGAGTCAACTATTAACGCCCTGTGTAATTGTTCCCGTGATAAGGTTGGCTTCCTAGACACAATTTATTTGTAGACTAGTTGGGATATAAGGGACTATTGGCTTCACTCTATTTGATTTCTACTATCAGACCGTATTTATCTGATATACACTCTATCTGATATGCGACTAAACTGTACGGATTTATTATTATACTAGACTTGATGGTGGTTCGTTAATGAGTAACCGTAAAACCGGACCAGAATTATCAATATTACCTATCCCAAAAGGATGAATTGCCTTCTCTGTTTGTCCTAATGTGGGCTTATATTTTATGTAAACAAGCATAACAGTTTTCAACACTGGCTCGTTTTACATCTACATGGCTCAAAAGCAGCCATGGTTTAAATTCAAATTTGAACTTTCTTCTGACTCATTTCGCGCAGCTAATTCAGAACTGAACTTTTTCTAACACCATTATTCAAATGAAGGTTCTCTGTGTAGGGAAAGGAGACCCTTTTAAGAGCTATCCCCGTGCCTCCATTTCCTGTGATTATCGGTTTTTCTCATCGAGTTTCTTGCCTTATGCAGACTTCCCATCACAGCTGGGTAACAATTTTTTTTTTTGCTTCCTTCGGCGACTTTTAATAAGATTTCACGTTTGTTTTCTTACTTATAAGGTTACTTTTCTCTTTTTTTCATCCTTTTCCTCAAGTTGTTTCATTACAAATCTATATATCTTTTCCTTCCCTTTGCTTGTGAAACTACAAAACTAACCTAGTGAAACTGCAAAAGTGAAACTACAAAACTAACCTAGTATTCGGATTAGCTTTAACAAAGGTAATTTTATTGCTTATTACGTCGTAAACAGCCATATTTTCAAAGTATCTCTGCTTCTAAAAAACTCGGAAATGGCAGCCTCTAACCTATAATTGTTCGGACCACAATTTATGTGTTTTATTTGCTAAATTGTAGCAGTGTTGTCTTTGAACAATAAGTCTATAGCCTGTACATGTAGTAAAGCTGAATTAGGACCCTATTGCTACTATTATGCCTAAAATTCTTCTGTTTCCACCAACGTTTCATCAGTCCAGCTAGATTTTTTCTTTACGTATTATCTTTTATTTTATTCTTTTAATTCGTGGTACAAAAACTTTATTATCTGGTGATATACGGCACTTCTACACTACAGTTATTACTAACACTAAGAAAATAATAATTATACACTTAATTCTACTTGCTAAAAACAAGATACTGTATTTGTTTTTACAATTCATTATGGAGCCTTTTTTTATTTTTTCTATTGTACCCAAATCTTTGAGGGGACACAAATCTATTTCTAATAGCCAAAGTTCGAGCTAAGCTGCTCGAAGTTTTGCTAATTCGAGCGCCGCTAAAAGCGAAGTCCATTGAAGTTCCCCTTTTGACAAAGCCATTTCTGTTTCAATCTACAATTTTTATTTAGTCAACTCGACCCAGTTTTACCAACTTCCACCAGTTGTGGTAAGGTGGTTTTTTATGATATTTGGGTGATATAGGAGTGGATGCCTTTATTTTCCCTTTATAGGGGAGATAAACTCTGGCCCTAAAGTATTTAAACTTTGGTAGAGTGCCTTAGGCTATGACCGAACTAACGAGGCGTACCAGCTGGGTATTTTCGAGGGATTAAATGTAGATTGAAGAGAGGTTGGGTATAATACAATACTTTTATTCAGTTAACATATACTGATACAAGGTTTGATAATACATATATATTCTACTGAGATGGGTTGTCCCAAGTAGACCACAAGTCTCATAAAGCTACAGTAATATATAATAAGACACTTAAACACTTACAATAATCCGACAATATTCCAAGGTATTTCTAAATCAACGGACCAGATGTCAGTCCGGCATAAAGTTAGTATCAGTCTCCCCCTTCCCATAAAATGTATCTTTTATACATTTTTATCAACCACACCTTCCTGTATCCGACTGACGGAATAGCTAGGAAGTGGTGATTTCTCAATTTCCCATTAAACAGAAACTTGGCAGGATATGTTCCTTATCTTAATAAAAGGTGGTATTTCGAAACTTTGTATTTGCGTCTTAATATGTTTTTACTAAATTCCAAATTGACTTAATTAGAAGGCTTTATCACAATTGCCTTTTTTAATAGTCGAAACTGAGTGGAAAATAATTGACCCCCCTCCCACGCCCACCATTTCCCCAAACACATTCAATCAAGGTTTGGAGATAGCCATTTTGTTCAACGTAATTTAAAGTTCTGGAAATTATGTATTTAAGGATGACAAAACCCCCAGAGCCCCCAGGGCAAAGACTGTAAATTATACCCTGGTGGTATATAAGATTTTTATAGTTAGAGTTGTCCTAAAAACTTTAAAAGGGGCTCATTCAATTGAGAATTGAGAGGGTTAGTGCCCTTTTTAGTTGTCAAAAGTGATTAGAGGGTAACTAACCACCCTCTCACGTGCACCATTCCCCTAAACATATCTAATGATAATTTTGAGATAACCATTGTGTTCAACGTAGTAGAAAGATCTGGAAATTAGGTCTTTGAGGGTGACAACCCCCCCCCCCCAGCCCTCATGGCAAGGGTTGTAAGTTATGCCCTGAGGGCTTATAAGGTTAAAGCGTTGTCGTAGAAACTTCAAAAGGGCTCGTTTGATTGGAAATTGAAAGGGCTAGTGCCTTTTTTAATAGTTGAAAGTGATGGGAGAGTGACTAACGCCCTTCTAACGCCCACCATTTTCCCAAACATATCCAATCAAAATTTTGAGATAGCCATTTTGTTTAATGTAGTTGAAAGTTCTGGAAATTATGTCTTAGAGGATGACAACCACCCTCACAGTCCTTAGGGTAAGGGTTGTAATTTATGCCTTGGGGACATATAAGGTGTTTATAGAAAGCGTTGTCGTAGAAACTCAAAAAGGGCTCATTCGATTGGAAATCAAAAGACCTAGTGCCCTTTTTAATAGTCGAAAGTGATTGGAAGGCTTGAAATTTTTATAGTAAAGATCGATGTGGGTATAGTGTATGATTTTTTTGTTGTTTTTGTTTAGACCAGGGCACTACTTATCGAAGGAGTTGTCGTAGGAACTTCGAAAAGGGCTTATTCGATTAAAAATAGAAAGGACTGATGCCCCTTTTAATTTTCAGAAGTGACTAGAGGGAAACTAATCGCCCTCCTCAGTTCAACCTTTTATTTTTCTTTTTGTTGCAAAATTAAATGATGACATAAGATTAGATCAAAATGAACTTTGTTAGTGCTAATTCGCAATACGATATCTCAGCAGTATTTCAAAAACGATTAAGGGTATTATGTTCAGACTTTTGGGGCTACTTTTGCTCTTAAAATTTAACCAAGTAAAAATAGCGTAAGTGTATCCAAGCTATTAAAGAAAGTAAGCAGATTTTTTTTGCGAATGGTATCAAGTTTTGCATTTCAGGTCAAGTAGAGGAGGTATTAAACGAAATTAAACACTACTATTTGTGTCCAGATTTTTAAAAGTGTGTATGTTGTTAAAAATTGCTAAAAAAAATTTCTCCAGCATACAAATAGCGGACCAAACTATACAGTTTTAAAAGAACAAAAAGATTTAAAGTATTACTTTCTTCTTCCCTGAAAAGACTATGTCAATATAAAACGAACAGAAATTTATTAAAAAAAAACTTTTTCCACAAAAAAAGTTTTTCAAAGAAAAGTAAAGAACTCCATTAAACAAAAAATGAGAAAAAATAAAATCAAATAATCTACGAAGCGTGAAAATACCGCAAATCAGCATCGATAAATAAATGAAACCCAAAACGAACAGAAATTACAATAAATAACCAAGTCAAACTCAAAACGAGCAGAAATTAACATAAGTTGTGCTCAAAACCCCTATGTATTCCCAAGGCCAGAACTTAATTTGCACTTTACTGAAAAAAATATAAATGTTTTTACTTTTATAACTTTAATAAATCAAATAATATTAGCATTTTCATTACTAAATATCAGTATAGGCCTATATATATTAAACTGACAATGCACATTTATTTGTATTCTTTTCAGTAAAGTGCAAATTATGGAATGGCTAGTGCAGCCTATCACAAGCAAATCTGGCACATATTCTTTTAACAGTACACCAAGACCTTTTTGATGTCCAGTATTAACACTGGCATTGTCAAAGGCAATCGCCATCAAATTTTGCAAAGGTATTCCTAGGCTTTCCAAATATCCAAGAATTAGACGTTTTTCCCCTCTTAACTGGCCTCACTTACTTGCAAAAGCCCCAGAAAGTCTTCTCGCACTATATCTTTGGAGTGTTTGTACTGTGCTCTAAGGACCAAGACCTTTTACCAAGAATTATGGGTAGATTCGTCAACTATTAAAGAGATATGAGCTTTCTTCAGTTCACAAAAAAGCACATCTCTTTCTACAAGTGCAATGACGTGTCTAATTATCCCACTTAGTTTTAGTTCTGCCCTGATTGAAGCTTTTACAAAGTTCCGAGTCTCCAAAAGCATTTTTCAGGACTGGGATTAAAGTGTCCATTTTTGTAATGGGAATGTCTTCCAAGATGACCCACGACGTAAGTTTCAAGCCATTGGGAACTTTCTCCCGCGGAAAATTACCCTATGAAGAATTTATGCCGCAAAAAATTCCCCCATGGAGATTTGTTCCAGCGAAAAACTACCCCATTGAGAATTTCTCCCGTAGAAAATCTCCCCCAAGGAAAAGTTTCCCAGATGATTCCAACCAATTTGGAAATTTCCTCTGGGCAATTTTCCCGGAACATTTGCACATTTAAAATTGAGTCGGCAAAGAGAAATTAAGTCAAATAAAAAGAATTTCGAAAAGGAATTCTGGCAAATTCCTCGTGTAAAATTTCCCCTTGAAGGTTCATCCCCGGAAACTTCCTTCCCCACGGAAAATTCTCGACAGTGAAAATACCCCCATTCCCTCGCAGAAAATTACCCCATCCTGAAAAATGTCAATTTACTTACCAATAACAAATACTATATGTAAACAGTGGTTGTCGAGAGTCATGCCATCCCCAAAAACATGGTAATTTACGATTTGCAGTAAGATTCCTTGACTTTTTGGGTGTGTTTCCCCAATTTTCGAAAATCATATATATTTTCTTGGGCTCGTACTTCTAATGGGTAACATTAAACTCAATGAATTTTACATATTTGGAATGAACATAAAAAAGCCAATTCTTTTGATGTACCTATTGTTATCAAAATTCCGCTTTTTAGAGTTTCGGTTACTATTGGGCGAGTCGCTCCTTACTTGCAATTCGTTACCACGCACTGTTTAGTTAATGTGTTTAAAAGTAAAGCAAAGGGAATGTGTCAAAAATGACAATTGCTATATTTTGGCAAAAGTGAACATTTTATTTTCATCTCTCCTTTGTTAGTTCATTCATACAATTCGATCGTGGCCAAAGATAAGAAAAGAAATTGATTTTGTAATGCAAAAGCAACAAAAAGCAGTCACAAGTATCTCTTATCGCTAATCGGATTGATAAATACGAAGAGAAACTATCGTTTAAATTCTGGAAGATAAAATGATGTTTTGAAGACAGCTGTTCAGCTGCATAAACTTAACACGTCACAATTTGCTATAATACCTTAATGTTGGCGTCTAATATTACAACTTTTTACACCATGTGACACCAGATGGGAGTAGCATTCCTTGAGACAGAATTCACTCGAGCTCCGTGTTTTCTGGGGGGGAATGAGGAGGTTTTTAACAGCTAAGTGGTCATTTGTATCGAGTTTTACCAAGTAACATCTAGATTTTGCTAAATTTGGTAGTATAGTGGAACAACATACCACAATCCTAGTGACACAATGTTTGGTTACTGTAGTTTATATAGAGCCATTGGGGAGAAGTCAACCCCCTGTCCTCAGTTTAATGTAATTTTAAAGAAAATCCAAGAGTGAGTTTTGGGTCCTGTACATATGCATCAATCTTAGCTGGCTTAGAAGCTATTTAGCCTTTAAACACATTTTTGGATGAATTTCAATAGAATCTGTTAATCCTAATTTTTAAAGAGACTATTACTCTACTAATTTGTGTTTCCTTTTGGATTGCTCTGGAAAATTATGTCTTTTCTTCTTCGTTTTCTTCGTTTTTATCTACTAATTCTAAAGACTAGTACTAAAATAAGCTCCAAAAGAAGTTTTCACCCTAAAAGCACCCACACTCATTAAGCTGCTAGTCCTCAAATTTTCTTCATTACGACATGATAAATTCAGCAACATAAGGTGATCAGAATGTTTTCAACATTTAATTTACAAATATTTTAAGTGTTTACCTTTAACTAATTTCCAATGTATCGACAGAAATGTATACTTTCAGAATAAATGCCAATAAGGCTCCTCCCCTGTAATTTTGTAAATATCATCAAGGAATAACGCTTATATTGATAAAACTTGCACAGTACAACTAAAGTCATTTCTTTAGTACCTGAGTCAGGACAGTTAGAGTTTAAACTCGGAGAAGTCCCCCCCACAGAAAATTTCTCTGGACCCCCTCCCCCCTCTGTAAATTTTCCCCCACAAGTTAAATTGAGCAGCCAAAAAGAAAGCATGACGAAGAAAAGAAGAAATTTTGGGATATTCTACCTGTATTCCAAAATATGGACAGAATGTGTGATGTAGAATATCCTAAAGTATTTATTCTACGTATTTTAATTATTTTTTCGTGTTTTTGGCACCAAGTTGTCATAGGAGGGTAGGGTAAAGGCTAAAGAAAATGATTAAAAGTGTAACATTAGTGGTTACTGTAAGTGCACAGAGATAACAAGCTGGGACTAAGAAGCACCGATAATTATCGAAAGTATTCGGGAAAATGATGGGCATGGGGTGGGGCATCGTCCCCCCCTATCGCTTTTGAAATATTTTTTTCTTGAATGTGTTCGGGGAAATGGTTGGTGTGAGATTGGAAATAGGAAGCTCTAATGCTCTTTTTAAGAGTCAAAAGTATTCGGAGGGCAACTAGTCCCCCTACACGCCTTGTTTTCCCCAAATACATCCGATCAAAGTTTTGTGATGATTTTCCGTTTTGTTTTTATTTTCTGTTTCTTCTTCTTTTTTGTTTTTTTCGTGCAATTGGTCTGATACCGACAAGAGGCATCACTAATCAAAATGAAGGGGAGGGGCAATTGAATTTAGGAGTGGTTTGTAATTTTTACCGACTGGTTTTGGGAGTGGTAATATGCTGAATTTAATGGTGTGATTTTCATTACGATCGTTTTTTTGTTTTTCCATTTTTTTGAAAATCTGGCAATTTTTTTCAGACTCGTGGCGCTCGATGTGTAACATAAAACTTTACAAACTTCATATTTTTGGGATTAGTATTAAAAAAAAATTTTGATGTATTAATTGTTATGTCATTGTTTAGGGTTTTGGCTACTAATGGCCCAAGTCACTGCTTATGCACAGCTTGTTACCACGAACTGTTTGACTCTACACCACACATTCTACATGTATTTTGGAATATAGGTAGAATTTCCATAATCCCTTCTTTTCTTCATTCTATTTATTTGGCTTAATGTCCCTTTGGCTGCTCAATTTTACATTTGGGGAGATTTTTCCGGCATGAATATGAATTTAAATATAAGGCATGATGAATTTTATATACTTGGAAACAGGGGCGTCGTTGGGGGAGGGGGGGCATTCCCCGTTATAATTTTGGGAAAACAATTATTATATAGCCCATACCCCTTGAATTTCCAGATATGGACCCCTCTTGACCCCCCTCCAGTAAAATACTGAAGCAACGCCCCTTCTCAGAATCATAGGCAGCGCGATAGCGCTGCTTAAGTAAAGAACGATGTGGGGACAATGTATTATTTATTTTTCTTTTTTCTTTTTCTTCTTTCTTTTCCATACCCGGGCACTTCGTATCGAAAGAGTTGTCGTAGAAACTTCAAAAAGGGCTGATTCTATTGGAAATTGGAGTGGCTAGTGCCGTTTTTAATAGTCGAGAGTGATTGGAGGGCAACTAGCCCCCCCCCCCACGCCCATTATTCCCCCGAAAACATCCCATCCAAATGTTGAGATAGCCATTTTGTTCACAGTAATTGATTTCCCGATAGAAAGTATGTTTTTGAAGAGGACACTCCCCCACAAGCCTCGGGGCAAGGGTTTTAAGTTATGCCCTGGGCGCATAGGGTTTTTATAGAAGGCGTTGTCATAGAAACTTTAAAAAAGGCTCATTCGATTGGATATTCAAAGGGCTAGTGCCATCTTTTATATTTGAAAGTGATTGGAGGACAACTAGCCCCCCCACGCCCATCGTTCCCGCCAACACATCCACTCAAAATTGTGAGCTATCCATTTTGTTCAGCGTAGTTGATTTCCTGATAGAAAACATGTTTTTGAGGAGGACACTCCCCAACGACCCTCGGGGCAAGGGTTTTAAGTTATGCCCTGGGGGCATATAAAGTTTTTATAGAAGGCGTTGTCGTAGAAACTTAAAAAAAGGCTCATTCGATTGGAAATTCAAAGGACTTGTGCCCTTTGTAATAGTCGAAAGTGATTGGAGGGCAAATAGTCCCTCCCATGCCCATCATTCCCCCAAACACATCCAATCAAAATTTTGAGATAGCCATTTTGTTCAGCGTAGTTGATTTCCAAATGGAAAATATGTTTTTGAGGAGGACACTCCCCCACAACCCTTGGGGTAAGGGTTTTAAGTTATGCCCTGAGGGCATATAAGAACGATGTTGGCATAATGTATCATTTATTTTTTTGTTCCTTTAGAGCAGGGCACTTCCTATCGAAGAAGTTGTCGCAGAAACTTCGATAAGGGCTCATTCAATTGGAAATTGGAGTGGCTTCTGCCCTTTTTAATAGTCGAAAATGATTGGAAGTCAACTAACACCCCTGCCATGCCCACCATTTCCCAAAACACATCCAGTCAATATTTTGAGATAGCCATTTTGTTCAGCGTAGTTGATTTTCAGATAGAAATTATGTTTTTGAGGAGGAAACTCCCCCACAGCCTTCAGGGTAAGGGTTGCAAGTTATGCCCTGGGGGTATATAAGGTTTTTATAGAAGCCGTTGTCGTTGAACCTTCAAAAAAAGGCTCATTCGATTGGAAATTCAAAGGGCTAGTGCCCTTTTTAATAGTCGAAAGTGATTGGAGGGCAACTAGCCCCCCCCACGCCCGTCATTCCCCCAGACACATCCAATCAAAATTTTGAGATAGCCGTTTTGTTCAGCGTACTTGATTTTCAGATAGAAATTATTTTTTCGAGGAGGGCACTCCCCCACTGCCTTCAGGGCAAGGGTTGTAAGTTATGCCCTGGGGGTATATAAGTTTTTATAGAAAGCGTTGACGTAGAAACTTCAAAAAAGGCTCATTCGATGGAAAATTCAAAGGGCTAGTGCCCTTTTTAATAGTCGAAAGTGATTGGAGGGCAAAAAACCCCCCTCCCTCTCGCGCCGATCTTTTCCCCAAACACATCCAATAAAAATTTTGATACAGCCATTTTATTAAACGTAGTTTTAAGTTCTGTATATTAGATCCTTGAGGATGACAACCCCCTCACATCCCTCCGGACAAGGGTCGTAAGTTATGCCCTGGGGGCATATAAAGTTTTTATATTACGCGTTGTCGTAGAAACTTTAAAAAGGGCTCAATCGATTAGAAATTGAAATGGCTAGTGCCCATTTTAATAGTCGAAAGTAATTGGAAGGTAACCAACACCCCTTTCACGCCCACCATTTCCCAAAACACATCCAATCAAAGTTTTGAGATAGACATTTTGTTCCACGCAGTTTAAAGTTCAGCAAATTATACCTTTCAGCAAGACATTCTCCCCACAGTCTTCAGGGCAAGGGTTATAAGTTTCGCACTGGGGGCATATAAGTTTTGGTTGAAATATTTGTCCTTGGAACTTCAAAAAGGGCTCATTCGAATGGAAATTCAAAGGTCTAGTGCCCTTTTAAATATTCGAAAGTTATTTGAAGGCAACTAGCCCAACTCTCTTGCCCACCTTTTCCTCAAACACATCCAATCAAAATTTTTAGATAGCCATTTTTTTCAGTGTTGTGGATTTCCAGACAGAAATTATGTTTTTGAGGAGGACACTCCCCTAGAGCCCTCAGGGCAAGGGTTTTAAGTTATGCCCTGGGGGCATATAAGGTTTTTATAGAACGCATCGTCGTAGAAACTTCAAAAAGGGCTCTTTCGATATGAAATTGAAATGGCTAGTGTCCTTTTCAGTAGTCGAAAGTGATTGGAAGGCAGCTATAAACCCTTCCACGCCCACCATTTCCCCAAACATATCCAATCAAAATTTTTAGATAGATATTTTGTTCCACGCAGTTTAAAGTTCAGGAAATTATACCTTTGACCAGGACACTCCTCCTACAGTCTTCAGGGCAAGGGTTATAAGTTATGCCCTGGGGGCATAAGTAGAGATGCTCGTCTGGATTTGCCAACGCCCCTGTACCAGACAGGTTTCTGGTTGGTATAGTCTGGTTTGGTGGGTACAATCTGGTTTGGTGGGTATAATCTGGTTTGGTGGGTAAAATCTGGTTTGGTGGGTACAGTCTGGTTTGGCGGGTATAGTCTGGTTTGATGGGTATAGTCTGGTTTAGTGGATATAGTCTTGTTTAGTTTTTCAAAGAGAGTGAGTATTTGACATTTTTGCAAAAAGGGATTCGCAAATTGGACACTATGAACGATATTAATTAATGTTTTGAATAATAGGAGTGTGAATGATTCTAATTAGTGATTGGATTGTATGACGGTGGAGAAAAAAAAGGATTAAACTGATTAACAGTTAAGGTAACCCCGAAAGGGTTGTTAACTCAGGTAATCTGTTATAAATTTGAAACAACATCAGTCTATGAAAACGGCTAACGACGATAGAATGACATTGTGAGTTGGCCTAGCTTTACCTCTCCGATGTGTCAATTTTGGAGTGAAAATAAAAAATACTCAGAATCGAAAATAAATGGGATCTGCCTCAAGGGGAAGGCTCAGAGTCCCTTCCTGCCCCCATTTCTGAGGGATGGGGAGAGGGGGGAGTTAATTTTGGAGGAAAAACCAAAAATGCTCAGAATCGAAAATAAATGGGATCTGCCTAAAGGGCAAGGCTCAGAGGCCCTTCGTTCCCCAATTTCTGAGGGCAGGGGAGGGGGGAGGGTCAATTTTGGAGTGAAAAACAAAAATGCTCAGAATCGAAAATAAATGGGATCTGCCTCACGGGCAAGGCTCAGAGGCCCCTCCTTCCTCCATTTCTGAGGGCAGGGGAGAGGGGGAGTCAATTTTGGAGGGAAAACCAAAAATACTCAGAATCAAAAATAAACGGGATCTGCCTCAAGGGGAAGGCTCAGAGGCCCCTCCGTCCTCCAGTTCTGAGGGCTTGGGTGAGGGGGAGTCAATTTTGGAGGGAAAACCAAAAATACTCAGAATCGAAAATAAACGGGATCTGCCTCAAGGGGAAGGCTCAGAGTCCCTTCGTTCCCCCATTTCTGAGGGCAGAGGAGGGGGGAGGTCAATTTTGGAGGGAAAACCAAAAATACTCAGAATCGAAAATAAACGATATCTGCCTCAAGGGGAAGGCTCAGAGGCCCTTCGTTCCCACATTTCTGAGGGCAGGGGAGGGGGGAGGGTCAATTTTGGAGGGAAAAACAAAAATACTCAGAATCGAAAATAAACGAGATCAGTCTCATGGGCAAGGCTCAGAGGTCCTTCGTTCCGCCATTTCTGAGGGGCAGGAGCGGGAGGGGGGCAATTTTGGGGGGAAAACCAAAAATACTCAGAATCGAAAATAAACGGGAATCTGACTCAAAGGGAAGGCAAAGAGGCCCTTCGTTCCCCAATTTCTGAGGGCAGGAGAGGGGAGGGGGGGGTTAGTTTTGGAGGGAAAACTAAAAATACTCAGAATCGAAAATAAACAGGATCTACCTGAAGGGGAAGGCCTGGGCTGATGTTTGCAAGTCGAAGAATTTGTCTTTGTTGTTTTGAATGTCTAAAGTGCCTGTCTTTCTCTGTTTACATGTCTGATTCTTTTTGTTTGCATGTCCGGGTTGGTGTTTGCAAGTCCAAGTTGTGTTTTCAGACCTACGTTTTTTTTAGATTTTCGCGCGTGTTTGGTTCCCGGGGTTTATTATTTGAGAGGTTAACTTTAGTATTTCGTGATTTGACGTGCCTGAAATCATGAATTAGAATAGTTAATTAGCTAATTGGGTTTTCAGACCTAGTTTTTTAGATTTTCGTGGGTGTTAGGTTCCTGGGATTTATTATTTGAGAAGTTAACTTTAGTATTTCATAGTTTTACTGGCCTGAAATCATGAATTAGAATATTTAATTGGCTGTTTGGGAATTTTCAGACCTAGGTTTTTTAGATTTTCGTGTGTGTTTGACTCCTGGGGTTTATTATTTGAGAAGTTAACTTTAGTATTTTGTGGTTTTACGTGACTGAAATCATGAATTAAAATAGTTAATTAGCTGTTTGGGTTTTCAGACCTAGTTTTTTAGATTTTCGTGGGCATTAGGTTCCTGGGATTTATTATTTGAGAAGTTAACTTTAGTATTTCGTATTTGACGTGCCTGAAATCATGAATTAGAATATTTAATTGGCTGTTTGGGGATTTTCAGACCTAGGTTTTTTAGGTTTTCGTGTGTGTTTGACTCCTGGGGGTTTATTGTTTGAGAAGTTAACTTTCGTATTTTGTGGTTTTACGAGCCTGAAATCATAAATTAGAATATTTAATCAGCTGTTTAGGGTTTTCAGACCTAGGTTTTTCAGATTTTCGTGGATGTTTGATTCCTGGGGTTTATTATTTGAGAAGTTAACTTTAGTATTTTGTAGTTTTACGTACCTGAAATCATGAATTAGAATAGTTAATTACCTGTTTAGGGTTTTCAGACCTAGGTTTTTTAGATTTTCGTTGGTGTTTGTTTCCTGGAGTTTATTATTTGAGAAGTTAACTTTAGTATTTCATGGTTTGACGTACCTGAAATCATGAATTAGAATAGTTAATTATCTGTTTGGGTTTTCAGACCTAGTTTTTTAGATTTTCGTGGGTGTTCGGTTCCTGGGGTTTATTATTTGAGAAGTTAACTTTAGTATTTCGTGATTTGACGTACCTGAAATCATGAATTAGAATAGTTAATTAGCTGTTTGGGTTTTCAGACATAGTTTTTTAGATTTTCATGGGTGTTAGGTTCCTGGGATTTATTATTTGAGAAGTTAACTTTAGTATTTCATGGTTTTACTTGCCTGAAATAATTAATTAGAATATTTAATTGAATGTTTGGGGATTTTCCGACCTAGGTTTCGTAGGTTTTCATGGGTGTTTGTTTCCTGGAGTTTATTATTTGAGAAGTTAACTTCATTATTTTGTGGTTTTACGTGCCTGAAATCATGAAATAGAATAGTTAATTAGCTGTTTGGCTTTTCAGACCTAGTTTTTTAGATTGTCGTGGGTGTGAGTTTCATGGGATTTATTATTTGAGAAGTTAACTATAGTATTTCATGGTTTGACTTGCCTGAAATCATGAATTAGAATATTTAATTGGCTGTTTGGGGATTTTCAGACCTAGGTTTTTTAGGTTTTCGTGGGTGTTTGTTTCCTGGAGTTTATTATTTGAGAAGTTAACTTTAGTATTTTGTAGTTTTACTTGACTGAAATCATGAATTAGAATAGTTAATTAGCTGTTTTGGCTTTCAGACCTAGTTTTTTAGATTTTCGTGGGTGTTAGGTTCCTGAGATTTATTATTTGAGAAGTTAACTTTAGTATTTCATGGTTTGACATGGCTGAAATCATGAATTTGAATATTTAATTGGCTGTTTGGGGATTTTCAGACCTAGATTTTTTAGGTTTTCGTGTATGTTTGTCTCCTGGGATTTATTATTTGAGAAGTTAACTTTAGTATTTTGTGATTTTACGTGCCTGAAATCATTAATTAGAATAGTTAATTAGCTGTTTAGGGTTTTCAGACCTAGGTTTTTTAGATTTTCATGGGTGTTTGTTTCCTGGAGTTTATTATTTGAGAAGTTAACTTTAGTATTTCGGGGTTTGACGTGCCTGAAATCATGAATTAGAATAGTTAATTAACTGTTTGGGTTTTCAGACCTACGTTTTTTAGATTTTCGTGGGCGTATCTGATGAAATAATTTAGGTCGTATGATCAATTTAATTTATTTTTTAATGCACTAGTTTTTCAGTAAGGACATTCGATATCCTAAAAGTGTTTAATTCAAACTTTTACCTTGACCATCGATGTTGTTAGCGGAATTTCAAAAGGATCATTTATGAATGCTGGCGTATCTTATGAAATAATTTAGATCGTATGATCAATTTAATTTATTATTTAATGCAGTGATTTCACCTCTTGGATATACAGTACAGATACTTCATTCAAGAAATTATGAAAAAATCACAAGTAAGTAACAAACTCTTTATTGTTTTCACCTCTTGGATATAGAATGCGGATGTTTCATTCAATAAATTATGAAAAAATTGTAAGCAAGTAAAAAACTCTTTCCTGAAGTCACATCTTGCATACACAATGCAGAAACTTCATTTAAGAAACTATGAAAAAATTGTAAATAAGTAAGTAACAAGTTCTTTCTTGAAGTCACCTCTTGGATACGCAATGCAGAAATTTCATCAAAGAAATTATGAAAAAATTGTAAGTAAGTAGCAAATTCTTTCTTGAATTCACCTGCTGGATCAACAAAAAGACATTTCGTTCAAGAAATTATGACAAAATTCTAAGTAAGTAACAAACTCATTTATTTCATTTTTTAAGGTTAATTTAGACGAGGTTACGTGCGCGCACGTCACCTCGTCTAAATTGACCCTAAAAAATGAAAAAAAGCTAGGTCGACGTTGCATGTGCCTCTCACTCTGTATGCGTGGCCACGATGTGTAACCAATCACCAATCATGTTATAGTATATTTAGCAATCTCCGCTGTCTCTGATTGACCCCTAAAAAAAATGGGGTGTTGTCTAAAAAACCAGTCTGGTTGAAAACGTGGAGTTTTCGTACTGCTCACTTTTTGCAATGTGTAGGAACCAGTGGGGAATACCCGCTCGTTAGGAAAGGTACCAAGGAAAGGCAAGCAAATAGCATGTAGTTTCAAAACGTGTTTAATCACGTGTAGAGGTCCCATAGAATGAAATTTCTGGATTGTGCATGCAAACGGCAAATTCAAGAATGAGTTTTTTTTACTTACTTAGAATTTTGTCATAATTTCTTGAATGAAATGTCTTTTTTTGTATCCAAGAGGTGAAATCAATAAAGAGTTTGTTACTTACTTTCCTTTTTTTTTATAATTTCTTGAATAAAATATCCCTATTGTGTATCCAAGAGGGGAATTCAAGAAAGAGATTGTTACTTACTTGGAATCTGCTCATAATTTCTTGAATGAAATTTCCATATCGTATTGCGCATCCAAGAGGGGACTTCAAGAAAGAGATTGTTACTTACTTAGAATTTTCTCATAATTTCTTCAATGAAATTTCCGTATTGGGTATCCAAGAGGTGTATTCAAGAAAGAGTTTGTTACTTACTTAGAATTTTGTCATAATTTCTTGAACGAAATGTCTTTTTGTTTATCCAGCAGGTGAATTCAAGAAAGAATTTGCTACTTACTTACAATTTTTTTCATAATTTATTTTATGAAATTTCTGTATTGTGTATCCAAGAGGTGACTTCAAAGAGTTTGTTACTTGCTTACAAATTTTCATAAGTTATTGAATGAAATTTCTGTATTGTATATCCAAGAGGTGAAAACAATAAAGAGTTTGTTACTTACTTGCGATTTTTTGTAATTTATTGAATGAAGTATCTGTATTGTATATCCAAGAGGTGAAATCAATAAAGAGTTTGTTACTTACTTACAAATAGTTTCATAATTTCTTGAATGAAATTTCCGTATTGTGTATCCAAGAGTTGACTTTAAGACAGGAGTTGTTACTTACTGAGAATTTTTTCATAGTTTCTGGAATGAAATTTCTACATTGGATATATTAGTCTTGAAAGCTGTAAAGAGTTTGTTACTTACTTAGAATTTTTTTATAACTTCTTGACTAAAATGTTTTTTTGTTTATCAAGAAGGTGAATTCAATAAAGAATTTGCTACTTACTTACAATTTTTTTCATATTTTCTTTAATTAAGTTTCTGTATTGTGTATACAAGAGGTGACTTCAGGAAAAAGCTTGTTACTTGCTGAGAATTTTTTCATAATTTCTTGAATGAAATATCCGCATTGTATATCCAAGAAGTGAAAACAATAAAGAGTTTGTTACTTACTTGTAATTTTTTTCATAATTTATTGAATGAAGTATCCGTATAGTTTATGCAAGAGGTGAAATAAATAAAGAGTTTGTTACTTACTTACAAATATTTTCATAATTTCTTGAATGAAATTTCCATGTTGTGTATCCAAGAGTTGACTTCAAGAAAGAAATTGTTACTTACTGAGAATTTTTTCATAATTTCTTGAATTAAATTTCTACATCGTGTATCTATTTCGTGAAAATAATAAAGAGTTTGTTACTTACTTAGAATTTTGTCATAATGTCTTGAACGAAATGTCTTTTTGTTTATCCAACAGGTGAATTCAGGAAAGAATTTGATACTTAATTACAATTTTTTCATAGTTTCCTTAATGCAATTTCTGTATTGTGCATTCAAAATGTTACTTCAAGAAGCAATTTTTTACTTACTTACTTACATTTTTTTTCATAGTTTCTTAAATGTAGTTTCTGCATTGTGCATCCAAGAGGTGACTTCAGGAAAGAGTTTGTTACTTGCTAAAAATTTTTTCGTAATTTTTTAAATGAAATTTTTTCATTATGTATCCAAGAGGTAAATTCAAGAAAGAGTTTGCTACTTACTTAGAATGTTGTCATAATTTCTTGAACTAAATGTCTTTTTGTTTATCCAGCAGGTGAATTCAAGAAAGAATTTGCTACTTACTTACAATTTTTTCATAGTTCCTTTAATGAAATTTCTGTATTGTGTATCCAAGAAGTGACTTCAAGAAAGAATTTGTTACTTACTTACTTACAATTTTTTTCATTGTTTCTTAAATGAAGTTTCTGCATTGTGTATCCAAGAGGTGACTTCAGGAAAGAGTTTATTACTTGCTTACAATTTTTTCATAATTTCTTAAATGAAATTTCTGCATTGTGTATCCAAGAGGTAACTTCCAGAAAGAGTTTGTTACTTACTTAGAATTTTGTCATAATTTCTTGAACGAAATGTCTTTTTGTTTATCCAGCAGGTGAATTCAAGAAAGAATTTGCTACTTACATACAATTTTTTCATAATTTCTTTAAAGAAATTTCTGCATTGTGTATCCAAGAGGTGAGTTCAAGAAAGAATTTGTTACTTACTTATTTACAATTTTTTCATAGGTTCTTAAATGATGTTCCTGCATTTTGTATCCAAGATGTGACTTCAGGAAAGAGTTTGTTACTTGCTTACAATTTTTTCATAATTTATTGAATGAAATATCTGCATTGTATATCCAAGAGGTGAAAACAATAAAGAGTTTGTTACTTACTTGCGATTTTTTCATAATTTCTTGAATGAAGTATCTGTACTGTATATCCAAGAGGTGAAATCACTGCATTAAATAATTAATTAAATTGATCATACGATCTAAATTATTTCATCAGATACGCCAGCATTCATAAATGATCCTTTTGAAATTGTGCTAACAACATCGATGGTCAAGGTAAAAGTTTGAATTAAACACTTTTAGGATATCGAATGTCCTTACTGAAAAACTAGTGCATTAAAAAATAAATTAAATTGATCATACGACCTAAATTATTTCATCAGATACGCCCACGAAAATCTAAAAAACGTAGATCTGAAAACACAAACAGTTAATTAACTATTCTAATTCATGATTTCAGGCACGTCAAACCCCTAAATACTAAAGTTAACTTCTCAAATAATAAACCACAGGAAACAAACAGCCACGAAAATCTAAAAAACCTAGGTATGAAAATCCCAAACGGGTAATTAACAATTCTAATTCATGATTTCAGGCACGTCAAACAATGAAATACTAAATTAAACTTCTCAAATACTAAATCCCCGGAGTCAAACATACACGAAAACCTAAAAAACCTAGGTCTGAAAATCCCCAAACAGCCAATTAAATATTCTAATTCATGATTTCACCCAAGTCAAACCATGAAATACTAAAGTTAACTTCTCAAATAATAAATCTCAGGAACCTAACACCCACGAAAATCTAAAAAACTAGGTCTGAAAACCAAAACAGCTAATTAACTATTCTAATTCATGATTTCAGGCACGTAAAACTAAAAAATACTAAAGGTAACTTCTCAAATAATAAACTCCAGGAAACAAACACACACGAAAACCTAAAAAACCTAGGTCTGAAAATCCCCAAACAGCCAATTAAATATTCTAATTCATGATTTCAGGCAAGTCAAACCATGAAATACTAGAGTTAACTTCTCAAATAATAAATCCCAGGAACCTAACACCCACGACAATCTTAAAACTAGGTCTGAAAACCCAAACAGCTAATTAACTATTCTAATTCATGATTTCAGGCACGTAAAACCACAAAATACTAAAGTTAACTTCTCAAATAATAAACTCCAGGAAACAAACACCCAAGAAAACCTACAAAACCTAGGTCGGAAAATCCCCAAACAGCCAATTAAATATTCTAATTCATGATTTCAGGCAAGTCAAACCTTGAAATACTAAAGTTAACTTCTCAAATAATAAATCCCAGGAACCTAACACCCATGAAAATCTAAGAAACTATGTCTGAAAACCCAAACAGCTAATTAACTATTCTAATTCATGATTTAAGGCACGTCAAATCACGAAATACAAAAGTTAACTTCTCAAATAATAAACCCCAGGAGACTAACACCCACGAAAATCTAAAAAACTAGGTCTGAAATCCCAAACAGCCAATTATCTATTCTAATTCATGATTCCAGGTACGTCAAACCATGTAATACTAAAGTTAACTTCTCAAATAATAAACTCCAGGAAACAAACACCAACAAAAATCTAAAAAACCTAGGTCTGAAAACCCTAAACAGGTAATTAACTATTCTAAGTCATGATTTCAGGCACGTAAAACCACAAAATACTAAACTTTACTTCTCAAATAATAAACCCCAGGAGTCAAACATCCACGAAAATCTAAAAAACCTAGGTCTGAATACCCTAAACAGCTAATTAAATATTCTAATTTATGATTTCAGGCACGTAAAACCACAAAATACTACTAGGTCTGAAAATCCCCAAACAGCCAATTAAATATTCTAATTCATGATTTCAGGCACGTCAAATACGAAATACTAAAGTTAACTTCTCAAATAATAAATCCCAGGAACCTAATGCCCACGAAAATCTAAAAAACTAGGTCTGAAAACCCAAACAGCTAATTAACTATTCTAATTCATGATTTCAGTCACGTAAAACCACAAAATACTAAAGTTAACTTCTCAAATAATAAACCCCAGGAGTCAAACACACATGAAAATCTAAAATACCTAGGTCTGAAAATTCCCAAACAGCCAATTAAATATTCTAATTCATGATTTCAGGCAAGTCAAACTATGAAATACTAAAGTTAACTTCTCAAATAATAAATCCCAGGAACCTAACACCCACGAAAATCTAAAAAACTAGGTCTGAAAACCCAATTAGCTAATTAACTATTCTAATTCATGATTTCAGGCACGTCAAATCACGAAATACTAAAGTTAACCTCTCAAATAATAAACCCCGGGAACCAAACACGCGCGAAAATCTAAAAAAAACGTAGGTCTGAAAACCCAACTTGGACTTGCAAACACCAACCCGGACATGCAAACAAAAAGAATCAGACATGTAAACAGAGAAAGACAGGCACTTTAGACATTCAAACCAACAAAGACAAATTCTTCGACTTGCAAACATCAGCCCAGGCCTTCCCCTTGAGGTAGATCCCGTTCATTTTCGATTCTGAGTATTTTTGGTTTTCCCTCCAAAATTAACCCCTCCCCACCCCTGCCCTCAGAAATGGGGGAACGAAGGGCCTTTGAGCCTTCCCCTTGAGTCAGATTCCCGTTTATTTTCGATTCTGAGTATTTTTGGTGTTCCCCCCAAAATTGACCCCCGCCCTCGCCGGCCCCTCAGAAATGGAGAAACGAAGGACCTCTGAGCCTTGCCCATGAGACAGATCCCGTTTATTTTCGATTCTGAGTATTTTTGGTTTTCACTCCAAAATTGACCTCCCCCCCTCCCCTGCCCTCAGAAATGGGGGAACGAAGGGCCTCTGAGCCTTCCCCATGAGGCAGATCTCATTTATTTTCGTTTCTGAGTGTTTTTTATTGTAACTCCAAAATTGCCCTCCCCCTCCCCTGTCCTCAGAAATAGGGAAACGAAGGGTGTGCGAGTCTTCCCCGTGAGACAGATCCCGTTTATCTTTAATTCAGAGTATTTTTGGTTTTCCCTACAAAATTGACTCCCCCTCTCCCCTGCCCTCAGAAATGGAGGACGTAGGGGCCTCTGAGCCTTGCCCTTGAGGCAGATCCCGGTTATTTTCGATTATGAGTATTTTTGGTTTTCCCTCCAAAATTGACTTCCCCTCGCCCCGGCCCTCAGAAATGGTGGACGGATGGTCCTCTGAGCCTTGCCCTTGATACAGATCCCGTTTATTTTCATTTCTGAGCATTTTTGGTTTTCCCTCCAAAATTGACCCTCCCCCTCCCCTGCCCTCAGAAATTAGGGAACGAAGGGCCTCTGAGCCTTGCCCTTGAGGCAGATCCCATTTTATTTTTGATTCTGAGCATGTTTGGTTTTCCCTCCAAAATTGACCCTTCCCCCCTCCCCAGCCCACAGAAATTGTGGAACGGAGGGCCTCTGAGCCTTGCCCGTGAGGCCGAGCCCATTTATTTTAGATTCTGAGTATTTTGATTTTAACTCCTCAATTGACACATCGGAGAGGTAAAGCTAGGCCAACTCACAATGTCATTCTATCGTCGTTAGCCGTTTTCATAGACTGATGTTGTTTCAAATTTATAACAGATTACCTGAGTTAACAACCCTTTCGGGGTTACCTTAACTGTTAATCAGTTTAATCCTTTTTTTTTTCCTCCACCGTCATACAATCCAATCACTAATTAGAATCATTCACACTCCTATTATTCAAAACATTAATTAATATCGTTCAGTGTCCAATTTGAGAATCCCTTTTTGCAAAAATGTCAAATACTCACTCTCTTTGAAAAACTAAACCAGACTATATCCACTAAACCAGACTATACCAATCAAACCAGACTATACCCACCAAACCAGACTGTACCCACCAAACCAGATTATACCCACCAAACCAGATTATACCCACCAAACCAGATTGTACCCACCAAACCAGACTATACCCACCAGAAACCTGTCTGGTACAGGGGCGTTGGCAAATCCAGACGAGCATCTCTACTGGCATACAAGGTTTTTATTGAAATCTTTGTCGTAGAAACTTGAAAAAGGGCTTCAGGAAAATAAAAAAATTAAAAGAGATTCAGGAAAATAAATGATTACACGAATCCTTCGCAAATTGCGTAATGCTGTAATATTTTTTTTTTTTTTAATGAAATTTAATCTTTTTATTTTAAACCAAATAGGTTTTTCATTGTTGCGGCTTAAACTCATACTGCTAATTGGATTAACATTTATACAAATTCATATTTTTAAGAATTCATCTAACCACAACGCGGCATAAAAATACTGCTAATATTTATACAAATTAATATTTCTAAGAATTTATTTAACCACAATGACGGACAAAGGGTCATAAGAATTTTCAGTAGTTGTATGCTTGGTAGCTTATTTTATTCTATTTTGTTCAGTAAACTGACCATACATATTTTTTTCACTAAATTCATTTGAATTTTTTCAGTAAAATACAAATTATATTCTAGCTTTTAGAACGCATGGGATTTAGAACCCTACTCATATTAATTTCTGCTCGTTTTGAGTTTGACTTATTTTAATTTCTGTTTGTTTTGGGTTTCACTTATTTATTGATACTGATTTGTTGTAGTTGTATGCTTGGTACATAATTTGATTCTATTTTTGTTCATTTTTGTTTAATGGAGTTCATTATTTTTTTTTGAAAAACTTATTTTGTGGAAAAAGTTTTTTTAATTAATCACCATAAAAAGCAGATTCCTTTGCTCTTTATATTGTTATCGAAACTTATTTCTTAGAGTTTTCTCTGCTATTAGGTCAGTCCTTACTTATAGTTCATGGTAACAAACTGTTTCGAACGTGGCCTAGACACCTTATCTTTCTTTCTTAGTGCAATATGGTTAAATCCTATTATACCTTAGCTCCTCATGCGTCCCCAGTAATCCCTCAAATGCGCTACTAACCACGTCTTCCCACTAGGGTTGGATTATCGCCTGGATGTGTTTAAGGTCTCACGAGTAGGTGTAAAAAAGTATATCACCCCCCCCCCCGTAGAACTTGAAGTTTTTTGTAATTGATTGGAAAGTGCCTTTCTTGTTGTTGTTTTCATTGAAATAGTAAAAAAAAAAAAAAATACATGTCCTCCCTTGATTTTAAAAAATACATTCTTGCCCCCCTCCTCACACACCTACATTTTCGTCAATTTATACCACTGACCAAGCTACTTCCTAGGGCGACATAAGTTCATTTTGATTATTAACACAGTTTTGAACTAGTTCTTCTTTTAAATTACTTTTTTCGTCAATAAATAAGGTTTCCATGATTTTTAAAAGAATTCTTTGTTGTTAATAAATTACATTCACCTCAGAGTGGCTATCAAACAGTTCGTGGTAACGAACAGTAAGTAAGGAGCGACCCGTATCAATGGTAACCGAAACTCTAGAAAGCGGGTTTTTGATACCAATAGATATATCAAAAGAATCACATTTTAATGCTGATTTCAAATATATAACTTCCATCAAGTTTAGTCTCACCCATCAAAAGTTTCGGGCCTGAGAAAATTTGGCTGATTTTCGAAAAAAGGGGGAAAGACCCCCTAAAAGTTATAGAACCTTAATGAAAATCACACCATCATATTAAGCGTATCAGACAACCCTACTGTAGAGGTTTCAAGCTCCTGTCTACAAAAATGTGGAATTTTATGTTTTTTGCCAGAAGAAAGAGCACGGATGCGTGTTAATTTGTTTTTTTGTTGTTTTTTTCCCCAGGGTTGATTGTATCGACCCAGTGGTCCTAGAATATCGTGGGAAGGCTCATTGGAACGGAAATTAAAAGTTCTAGTGCCATTTTTAAGTGACAAAAAAAATGGAGGGCAACTAGGGCCCCTCCCACGCTCATTTTTTCCCAAAGTCACCTGATCAAAATTTTGAGATAGCGATTTTGCTCAGCATGGATGAAAATATGATAAATATGCCCTTTAGGATGACTTAATCCCCCAAAGCCCCCGGGGGTAGGGCTGAAAGTTATGAACTTTGCCCAATGTTAACATATAGTATTGGTTATTAGGAAGTATACAGACGTTTTCAGGGGGATTTTTTCTGGTAGTAGGGGGTGGGTGGGTCAGGGGTTATGTGGGAACATCGTTCCATGAAGGAAGTTTTCATGGGGGAAGGGACATTGCTATGAAGGGGGCGCCGGATTTCCCAGCATTATTTAAAAAAAAGATCAGAAATTAAATATAAAAAAAAACAAGTTTTCCAACTGAAAATAAGGAGTAACATCAAAACTTAAAACGAACAGAAAATATTACGTGTATGATTGGGTTTACCCCCTAATCAATACCTCGCTCTTTAAGCCAAAGATTTTTTAGTACTTTCATAAGAGCTATTTATTCTAAATAACGGCCTTTGTGATTAAGAGGTCATTTTTAAAGAATTTGAATAAAATTCGAACTTTAGCTTAAAGAGCGAGGTATTGACTAATAAAAACGTTCGTAAATAATATTAAACAAGTTTCGAGAAATCCATTTAACCAAATAAAAGTAAAATTAATATGAAAATTTTGTTGTAATTATTCATGTACGGTGAGCCAAAATCAAAACCTGCATTAATTCAAAAACGTACAAAAATTAAATTAAAAAAAACAAGTTTTTTTAACTGAAAGTAAGGAACGACGTTAAAACTTAAAACGAACAGAAATTATTCCGTATATGAAAGGGGCTGTACCCTCGTCAGCGCCTCGCTCTTTACGCTAAAGTTTTTTATTGTTTAAGAAAAATAAGAGTTGTGAGAAAGTCAAACTTTAGCGTAAAGAGCGAGGCGTTGAGAAGGGGACAGCCCCTTTCATATACGGAATAATTTCTATTCTTTTTAAGTTTTAACGTCGCTCCTTACTTTCAGTTAAAAAAACTTGTTTTTTTAATTTAATTTTCTATAAATGAATGAAGTGACTTTAAAGTAAATACGTTATAGTAAAATGACAGTATTATAAGAACATTTATTAATATTTAAAAAAAATTATTTGACAAACTCACATACACTTTTATGAATAATCAAGTTAAATAGCGATTGACTAATGTAATGAGGTCTAATTAGTGATTAATTCATGAGAATTTTAAGCAGGCTTTTTAGGCCAGTCTTGAAGTATTAAATTAAAATAACTTTGTATCGTCAAAATCATTAAATGCAAACGTGAGCTCAGTCTGAATCCTGTGTACATATCGCTAAGTTGTTTTATCCTGTGCTGGCAAATTAGTCCTATTTGCAAGGTTTGTCTTCTTACTTTCTT
This sequence comes from Artemia sp. Qi Xiang Cuo, assembly GCF_049724085.1. NCBI lineage: Eukaryota > Metazoa > Arthropoda > Branchiopoda > Anostraca > Artemiidae > Artemia > Artemia sp. Qi Xiang Cuo. The sequence continues at coordinate 16,609,927 of NC_142795.1, forward strand.
TTTATTTTTTTATCTAGAATTTTTGTTTTCTTTCTTTAATCTAGAACTACGGAAAAGATATTTTAATAGCCTTTCAGTTTCAGAGTAAATATTGGCGTCAGGTGATCCGTTCACCCCTAAATATATTAACTAAAAAAAGCAAGTTTTTTTTAACTGAAAGTTCGCTCCCTATTCAATACCTCGCTCTTTACGTTAAAGTTCGAATTTTGTTCGTACAAACCCCTGAATCACAAAGGCCGGTTAATTAGAATGGATAGCTCTTTTGAAAGTATTAAAAAAACTTTAGCATAAAGGGCGAGGTATTGATTAGGGGGCGAACCCTATCATATACGTAATAATATCTGTTCGTTTTGATTTTTAATTTTGCTCCTTACTTTCAGTTGAAAAAAAAACTTTTTTTTAATTTATTTTCTGATCGTTTTTTAAATACTGCTGGGAAATCTTCATGGAAATGTCCCTTCCCCCAAGAAAATATCTTCCATGGAAAGATCCTGCCCCGTAACCACTACACCAGCCCCGTCCCCCCCCCCACTAGAAAAAATTTCTCCTGAAAACGCCTGTATACTTCCCAATAACCAACACACTATGTAAACAATGGGCAAAGTTTATAGCTTGCAGCCCTTCCCCCGGGAACTGTGGGGGATTTAATTTCCTCAAAGACATATTAATTAGATTTTCGACTATGCTGAACAACATTGCTATTTCAAAATTTTGATTGGGTGACTTCTGGAAAAAAATGAGCGTGGGAGGGGACCAAGTTGCCCTCCATTTTTTTTTGGTCCCTTAAACGGGCACTAGAACTTTTAATTTCCGTTCGAATAAGCCCTCTCACAATATTCTAGGACTACTGGATCAATACGATCACCCCTGGGAATATAAAAAAAATGAAAAAAGAAACACGCATCCGTGATCTTTCTTCTGGCAAAAAATACAAAGTTCGACAGTTTTGCAGATAGGAGCTTGAAACCTCTATTGTAGGGTTCTCTGATACGCTGAATTTTATGGTGTGATTTTCATTAAAGTTCTATGAGTTTTAGGGGATGTTTCCCCCTTTTTTCGAAAATAAGGCAAATCTTCTCAGGTGTGTAACTTTTGATGGTTAAGACTAAACTTGATGAAACTTATATATTTGAAATCAGCATAAAAATCTGATTCTTCTAATGTATTTATTGGTATCAAAATTCCGTTTTTTAGAGTTTCGGTTACTATTGAGCCGGGTCGCTCCTTATTTACAGTTCGTTACCACGAACTGTTTCATACGTAATCCATATCAAGTAAATGGCTTAGTCATTATAGACAGGGGAAAAAACGAAGGAGACAAAAATTCCCCTAGATTTGAAAAAAAACCTTTTTTGTTTCTCTACTTCAAAGAAATTAAAGTAAATTCCCCATCCCTTGCGATTTCGTGAATTAGCGCCACTAGTTGGTTAATAGACGTTTCTGAGGAGGGGGGGTGAAGACTCATACCGTACTTTCAATGTAATATAAGGTATTATGTTCATATGCATACCCAAATAGAGAGGGGAGGAGTCAGGGGCGGATCCAGTATTTTTTTAGGGGGGGGCGCAAAGTAGGTTGATCCGATAAAAAAATTAGAGGGGGGCGCAAAATAGGTTGATCGGATAAACTTGCACTAGGAACAAATTTAATTAACGCAAACTTGAGTTAATTAAGTGAATTACGCTACTTTAGACTACGCTAGGGGGGGGGGGGTCTCCCTCCCCCTGGATCCACCACTGGGAGGAGTTGGTGCATCCAGTAAATACATAACTTGTTCAAAGCTTTCCCTTGAAAAATTATACCCTGGAATTCATTCTTGACCATTCAAACCCTCCCCCCCCCCATCTCCGAAAAATATTTTAAGATATGGGCTTTCTCAGGGATTATCTATCTCAAAGGGCAGGACATGTGGATCAAGGGCGCCGGCAGAAAATTTTCCAGGGGAGTGGGACCAGACGCCAAAATAGCACAATAGATACTAGTTTAAATGAATAAATAAATCTTGAAACGAGTGAAACTTAAATTGAATATGCAAATCAAGCTTGAACGAAACAAAAATCACCACAACCAAGAGTTTGGGTATTGTCTCCTTCTCTCATTCTAAAAGTCTAAAACTTACTGCGTCATTGCCGCTTTACTGAAAACCAATTTTATTGAAAATATTACCTTTTGTACTTAATATTGCAAATAAACGTTAAAATTACATTAAAATTTTGAACTGATGAGCTTTCAGCAATTAATATCATTGTGCATCAAATATTCAGTTTAATTTATTAGTTCTTTCTAAAATTGTTCAAGACGAATATAGTTTCACTACATACAAGAGTTTGGATACTGCCCCCTTCCTTAACTGTAAAAACCAAAAGCCTACTGTGTCACTGGCGCTTCATTGAAAACAAATTATATTACAAATATTTTCTTTCCAGTTCTTACAGAATTGAAAATGAAAATAAAATTACAGTGAAATAAAATCTTGAATTGGGGAGATCTTTAAACAATTAAGATCATTATATATCAAATATTCGATTTTGTTTTGTTTATACTTCCCAAGGCTGTTCAAGACCCATATAGTTTTCAGTAAAGCGCCAATGACGCAGTAGGTTTTAGACTTTTACAGTAAGAGAAAGAAGTGATATCCAAACTCTTGTTTGTAGTGATTTTTGTTCGTTTCAAGCTTGATTTGCATTTTCGATTTAAGTTTCACACGTTTTAAGATTGATTTATTCATTTATATTAGTATCCATAGTATGTTTTTTTGCATTGATTCTATATTTAAGTTCCGTTCGTTTTGGGTTTCATGTATACTTCAATAGCAAAATAATTTTCTTCGTTTTAAGATTGATTTGTATATTCAATTTAAGCATTACTCACTTTAAGATTTATTTATTTATTTATATTATTACTTGTTGTATGTTTTTTTTTGCTATGATTGTTGATGTAATTTCTGTTCGTTTTGGGTTTCATTTCTTCTTTAATAGTAATTTCTGGTCATTTTGAGGTTGAATTTTAACAGGTATTTGTATCTGCTGATCTTAAGTTTAAAATGGCCTTTATTTTTTTTTTAAAAAATTTTGTTTCGGGAAGTTTTTTTTTAATTAATACTATAGAAATGTCAATCTTTTGGCTACGTTCTAATACACAATATTTAAAATAATTTCAAATTTTGACCATTTTAAATTTATTTACACAAATTAAGTTTCTTTGCTTTCGGCTCCTATTATTTTCTGGTTTATACGAAAATTAGCAGTGAAGCGTCCTGCAATGCTACAGTGATAATACACGGACAGGGATAAAAACATCTCAGTAGAAGGCTATCTTATACTGCCAGGACTCACCAGTGCTGCCACCTAAAACTTTTTTTACATAATTTATGTCTGTTTGTTGTCAGTGAGAATGAAGAAACGGGAATTTTGTCACATTTATGTCTGTTTTCATGGATGGTTATGTGTGTCGGTCAATATATTTGATGGTTTTCATGGATGGTTATGGATGATTTATGGTTTTTGTCAGTGGGAATGGAAAAACAGTATTTTTCTCACTTGAAAAATATGAATTTTGTCACATTCATGGATGTTTTTATGGTTTTTGTCAGTGAGAATGAAAAACAGGAACTTTCTCACATTTATATCTGGTTTATGGTTTTTGTCAGTGAGAATGGAAAAACAGGAACTTTCTCACTTTCATGGATTATTGAGTCATTAATCAAATTGTTTCCGGGCAAGGTTAATTAATGTCTGACAGATGACGTCAAGTTAATTACTGTCTTTGATGTATTTCCAAAGAGAATGTTTCCGAGGCAAAGTTTAGATCACACATGACAGATGATGTCATGATTGATTGATTGACAAGAAAGGGGAATTAATTTGTTGTTTCTAAAGAGAATTGATTTGACACGAAAGGGAACTAATTTGTTGTTTCTAAAGAGAACTGTCTCCAAGCGAATGTTTAGATCTTAGCGATGAAGAGATTGATTCACGATAGGGTTTCCAAATAATTTGAAATGTATCAGCGCAGAGATGCCAAACAAAAGGAACACCCTGAAATTACGCTTAGGGATTATTTGGGCGAAACCGTTTCAGTCATTTTATGGAATTATTTCGGTGAAACAGTCAGAGACATTTTAAAAGATGATTTAAAAGATGATTTTAGAAGAGGATTTGAGAGTGAAACTCTGTGGTCGTTATAATACATAAGTTCCATTTGAACAGTGTTGTGAGGTCCCCTACCACAACCCCAAAGGGTTCCGATCCCCCTACCCCAACCCCGAAGGAAGCCACCGGTCCTCAAAGGTCCCCCGGGCTCCCCAACGGCCCCCGGACCCCCAAAGGCCCTCCCCCTGTCCTCAAAGGTCCCCCAGGCTCCCAAAGGACCCCCGGACCCCCAAAAGCCCTCCCCAGACCCCCAAAGGCCCTCCCCGGACCCCCAAAGGCCCTCACCCGGTCCCCAAAGGTCCACCGGGCTCCCAAAGGACCAATCGGCCCTCAAGTGTCCCCAGACCCCCAAAGGCCCTCCCCAGACCCCCAAAGGCCCTCCCGGACCCCCAAGGCCCTCCACCAGTCCCCAAAGGTCCACAGGGCTCCCAAAGGGCCACCCGGCCCTAAAGGTCCCCCCCCTCACCCACAACATTACTTTACAGCTCTTGAAGGCCACAACACCAAGCAATACTTTTCAAAAGGCATTTCAGAACAAGTTATTTTCTTAGTGTCCCTTCTAAACCTATTTTCCAACTTGAAGTACCCATCCTTCTCACCCACAACTTTAGTTTACAGCTTTTGAAAGCTCCAACACCAAGCAATACTTTTCAAATGGCATTTCAGAACCAGTTCCTCTCTTAATGTCCCTCCTAAACCCATTTTACAAGTTGAAGTTCCCATCCTTTTCACCCACAACTTTACTTTGCAATTTTTTGAATGCCCCAACTCCAAGCAATACTTTTCAAAAGGCATTTCAGAACAAGTTATTTTCTTAATGTCCCTTCTAAACCCATTTTCCAACTTGAAGTACCCATCCTTCTCACCCACGACATTACTTTACAGCTTTTGAATGCCCCAACACCAAGAAATACTTTTCAAAGGGCATTTCAGAACCAGTTCGTTTCTTAATTTCCCTCCTAAACCCATTTTACAAGTTGAAGTACCCAACTTTTTCACCCACAACTTTACTTTACAGCCCTTGAAGGCCACAACACCAAGCAATACTTTTCAAAAGGTATTTCAGAACAAGTTATTTTCTTAATGTCCTTCCTAAACCCATTTTACAAGTTGACGTTCCCATCCTTTTCACCCACAATTTTACTTTACAGCTCTTGAAGGCTCCAACACCAAGCAATACTTTTCAAAAGGCATTTCAGAACAAGTTCTTTTCTTAATATCCCTCCTAAACCCATTTTACAAGTTGAAGTACCATCCTTTCACCCACAACTTTACTTTACAGCTTTTGAATGCCCCAACACCAAGCAATACTTTTCAAAAGGCATTTCAGAACCAGTTCCTTTCTTAATGTCCCTTCTAAACCAATTTTACAAGTTGAAGCATCCTTCCTTTTCACACACAACTTTACTTTACAGTCTTTTGCATACCCCAACACAAAGAAATACTTTTCAAAAGACATTTCAGAACAAGTTTTTTTCTTAATGTCATTCATAGACCAATTTTACAAGTTGAAGCATCCATCCTTTTCACCCACATCTTTACTCTACAGCTTTTTGGATACCTCAACACCAAGAAACACCTTTCAAAAGGCATTTCAGAGCAAGTTCCTTTCTTAAAGTCCCTTCTAAACCCATTTTCCAACTTGAAGCATCCATCCGTTTCACCCTCAACTTTACTTTACAGCTTTTTGGATATCTCAACACCAAGAAATACCTTTCAAAAGTCATTTCAAAACAAGTTTCTTTCTTAATGTCCCTCCTAAACCAATTTTACAAGTTGAAGCATCCGTCATTTTCACCCGCAACTTTTCTTTACAGCTTTTTGGATACCTCAACACCAAGAAATACCATTCAAAAGTCATTTCATAGCAACTTATTTTCTTAATGTCCCTTCTAAACCCATTTTCCAACTTGAAGTAACCATCATTTTCACCCACAACTTTACTTTACAACTTTTTGGATACCTCAACACCAAGCAATACTTTTCAAAAGGCATTTAAGAGCAAGTTCCGTTCTTAAAGTCCATCCTAAACCCATTTTACAAGTTGAAGTACCCGTACTTTTCACCCTCAACTTTCCTTTACAGATTTTTGAATGCGCCAATATCATGCAATACTTTTCAAAGACATTTCAGAACAAGTTCTTTTCATAATTTCCATTGTAAACCCATTTTACAAATTGAAGTACACATCCTTTTAACCCACAACTTTACTTTACAGCTTTTTGAATGCTCCAACACCAAGCAATACTTTTCAAAGGGCATTTCAGAACAAGTTCTTTTCTTAATATCCTTCCTAAGCCCATTCTACATGTTGAAGTTCCCAACCTTTTCACCCGCAACTATACTTTGCAGCTTTTTGGATACCTCAACACCAAGAAATACTTTTAAAAAGATATTTCAGAACAATTTCCTTTCTTAATGTCCCTTCTAAACCCATTTTCTAACTTGAAGTACCCATTCTTTTCACCCACAACTTTACTTTACAGCTTTTTGGATATCCCCAACACCAATAAATACGTTTCAAAAGACATTTCAGAGCAACCTCTCTTCTTAATATTCATTCTAAACCCATTTTCCAACTTGAAGCCTCCTTCCTTTTCACTCACAACTTTACTTTACAGATTTTTGGATACCTCAACATCAAGAAATACCTTTCAAAAGGCATTTCAGAGCAAGTTCCTTTCTTAATGCCCCTTCTAAACCCATTTTCCAGCTTGAAGTACCAATCCTTTTCACCCACAACTTTACTTTACAGCTTTTTGAATGCTTCAACACCAAGCAATACCTTTCAAAGGCATTTCAGAGCAACTTCTTTTCTTAATGTCACTTCTAAACCCATTCTCCAACTTGAAGTACCCATCCTTTTCACTCACAACTTTACTTTACAGCTTTTTGAATGCCTCAACACCAAGCAATACCTTTCAAAGGCATTTCAGAGCAAGTTCCTTTCTTAATGTCCCTCCTAAAACCATTTTACAAGTTGAAGCATCCATCCATTTCACCCACAACTTTACTTTACAGCTTTTTGGATACCTCAACACCAAAATATACCTTTCAAAAGGGATATCAGAGCAACATCCTTTCTTAATGTCCCTTCTAAACCCATTTTCCAACTTGAATTACATGTCTTTTTCACCACAACTTTACTTTACGACTTTTTTCCACACCCAAACATCAAGCAATACTTTTCAAAAGGCTCTATTATATTTTTTCAGAACAAGTTTTTTCTTAATGTCCTTCATAAACCAATTTTACAAGTTGAAGTAGTTATCTTTTTCACCACAACTTTATTTTACGACTTTTTGCACACCTCAAGATCAATCAATACCTCTCAAAAGACATTTCAGAGCAAGTTCCTTTCCTAATGTCCCTCCTAAACCCATTTTACAAGTTAAAGTACTTATCTTTTTCCCCACGACCTTACTTTACGACTTTTTTCCACACCCAAACATCAAGCAATACTTTTCAAAGGCATTTCAGAACCAGTTTTTTCTTAATGTCCTTCCTAAAACAATTTTACAAGTTGAAGTAACCATCCTTTTCACCCACAACTTTACTTTACAGATTTTTGAATGCTCCGACATCAAGCAATACTTTTCAAAAGACATTTCAGAACAAGTTCTTTTCTTAGTGACCGTCCTAAATCCATTTTACAAATTGAAGTACCCATCCTTTTCCTCACAACTGTGCTATAAGGCTTTTCGAATACCCAAACATCAAGCAATACTTTTCAAAAGCATTTCAGAACAAGTTATTTTCTTAATGTCCTTCCTAAACCCATTTTACAAGTTGAAGTAGCCATCCTTTACAACCAACACCAAGCAATACTTTTCAAAAGGCATTTCACAACAAGTTCCTTTCTTAATGTCCCTCCTAAACCCATTTTACAAGTTGAAGCACTCATCCTTTTCACCACAACTTTACTTTACAACTTTTTTCTTAATGTCCCTTCTAAACCCATTTTACAAGTTGAAGTACCCAACTTTTTCACCCAGAACTATACTTCACGGCTTTTTGAATGCCCACAACACCAACCAATACTTTTCAAAAGGCATTTCAGAACAAGTTATTTTCTTAATGTCCTTCCTAAACCCATTTTACAAGTTGAAGTTCCCAACCTTTTCCCCCGCAACTATACTTTACAGCTTTTTGAATGCCATATCATCAAGCAATACTTTTCAAAGACATTTCAGAACAAGTTCTTTTCTTAATGTCCATCCTAAGCCCATTTTACAAGTTGAAGTACCCATCTTTTTCACCACAACTTTACAACTTTTTTCTTAATATCCTTCCTAAACCCATTTTACAAGTTGAAGTTCCCACCCTTTTCACCCACAGCTTTACTTTACAGCTTTTTGAATGCCCCAACTCCAAGCAATACTTTTCAAAAGGCGTTTCAGAACAAGTTATTTTCTCAATGTCCCTTCTAAACCTATTTTCCAACTTGAAGTACCCATCCTTTTCACCCACAACTTTACTTTACAGCTTTTGAATGCCCCAACACCAAGAAATACTTTTCAAAAGGCATTTCAGAACCAGTTCTTTTCTTAATGTCCCTCCTAAACCCATTTTATAAGTTGAAGTACGCATCCTTTTCACCCACAACTTTACTTTACAGCTCTTGAAGGTCACAACACCAAGCAATACTTTTCAAAAGGCATTTCAGAACAAGTTATTTTCTTAATGTCCCTTCTAAACCTATTTTCTAACTTGAAGTACCCATCCTTCTCACCCACAATTTTACTTTACAGCTTTTGAATGCTCCAACACCAAGCAATACTTTTCAAAAGGCATTTCAGAACCAGTTCCTTTCTTAATGTCCCTCCTAAACCCATTTTACAAGTTGAAGTACCCATCCTTTTCACCCACAACTTTACTTTACAGCTTTTGAATGCCCCAACACCTAGCAATACTTTTCAAATGGCATTTCAGAACCAGTTAATTTCTTAATGTCCCTCCTAAACCTATTTTATAAGTTGAAGTACCCATCCTTTTCACACACAACTTTACTTTACAGCTCTTGAAGGTCACAAAACCGAGTAATACTTTTCAAAAGACATTTCAGAAAAACTTATTTTCTTAATGTCCCTTCTAAACCTATTTTCAAACTTGAAGTACCCATCCCTCTCACCCACAACTTTACTTTACAGCTTTTGAATGTCCAACACCAAGCAATACTTTTCAAATGGCATTTCAGAACCAGTTCTTTTCTTAATGTCCCTCCTAAACCCATTTTACAAGTTGAAGTACCCATCCTTTTCACCACAACTTTACTTTACAACTTTTTTCTTAATTTCCCTCCTAAACCCATTTTACAAGTTGAAGTACCCAACTTTTTCACCCAGAACTATACTTCACAGCTTTTTAAATGCCCAAAACACCAAGCAATACTTTTCAAAAGGCATTTCAGAACAAGTTCTTTTCTTAATGTTCCTCCTAAACCCATTTTACAAGTTGAGGTACCTATCCTTTTCACCACAACTTTACTTTACAACTTTTGTGCACACCATAATATCATGCACGTTTCCACTTCAGGTCAGATTTTTTTTATGCACGCCACAATATCATGCAAGTTTCCACTTCAGTTCAGATTTTTCTCAAAGAGATGAAAAAATTTAAAATACTGTTCCAAATTTTTTCATAGAAGATACAAAGTTCAAGTTATCTTCTGAATTTTATTAAAGAACTTGCAGTTCAATTTTAATTTCTCCAAAGAAAATAAAAATCTTCCATTTCAGTTCTTAATTTCACAAAGACAAAAGGAAATTTAAAGTTCTATTTGAAATTTCTCAATGAAGTGAAGAAAAGTTCAAGCTCTCTTTAAATTTTCTCAATGAAAAAGAAATTAGTTTTTGATCAATTCTATTTTTCCTAATAATATAAAAAGGTTCCACTTCAGTTCAGATGTTTCCCCAAAGAAATAAAATTTAAATTCTCCTCCAAATTTTTTGTAGAAGATAGAAAAAGTTACACATTGATCGTGAATATTTCTCTATGAAGATAAGGAGCTAATTTTCTCATTGATGTGAAGAAAAGTTCAAGTTCTTTTCCTAACTATCCATATGAGAAGAAATAAGTTACAGATCAATTCTATTTTTCAAGAAAAATAAAAATTTTCCACTTCAGTTCAGATTTTTCTCAAAGAGATGGAAAAATTTCAAATTACTGTTCTAAATTTTTCATAGAAGATAGAAAAAGTTTTAAATTGATCATAAGAAGTTAACTCAAGTCTGAATTTTATTAAAGAACTTACAGTTCAATTCTAATTTCTCCAGAGAAAAATAAAAATCTTCCACTTCAGTTCTTAATTTCACAAAGACACAAAGAAATTTAAAGTTCTCTTCTGAATTTTCTTAGAGAAAAGAAAAAAGTTATAGTTCAATTCTAATTTTTTTTCAAAGAAAATAAAAAATCTCCAACAAGCATGCATAGTAAGAGAGAAATACAAAGTCGACCTGGGGGGATTTTCCGGCGAGTATGGTTAGGTTAGACTAGATTAAGTTAGGTTTGATTAGGTTAGGTTAAGGCAGGTTAGGTAGGTTATGTTAGGTTAGCTAGCTAACCGTCTCTCCATGTTTAAGTTAGGTTAGGTTAGGCTAGATTAAGTTATGTTAGGTTAGGTTAAGTTAGGTTAGGTTCGCCTACGTACGCGCGCTTACGTAGGCTAACCTAACCTAACTTAACCTAACATAACTTAATCTAGCCTAACCTAACCTAACTTAAACATGGAGAGACGGTTAGCTAGCTAACCTAACCTAACGAGGAGGGCCTTTGGGGGTCTGGGGAGGGCCTTTGGGGGTCCGGGGGCCCTTTGGGAGCCTGGGGGACCTTTGAGGACAGGGGGAGGGCCTTTGGGGGTTCGGGGGCCCTTTGGGAGCCCGGGGGATCTTTGAGGACCGGGGGCTTCCTTTGGGGTGTGGTTAGGAGTATCGGAGCCCTTTGGAATTGGGGTATGGGACCTCACAACATTGTTCAAATGGAGCTTGTGTATTATGACGATCACAGAATTCCATCCTCAAATCCTTTTCTAAACTGATCTTTTAAATCATCTTTTAAATTATTTCTGACTGTTTCACCAAAATAATTCCACAGAATGCCTGAAACAATTTCGCCCAAATAATCCCTAAGCGTAATTTCAGTGTGTTCCGTTTGTTTAGCATCTCTGCGCTGATACATTTCAAATTATTTGGAAACCCTTTCGTGAATCAATCTCTTCATCGCTAAGATCAAACATTCGCTTGGAGACAGTTCTCTTTAGAAACAACAAATTAGTTCCCTTTCGTGTCAAATCAATTCTCTTTAGAAACAACAAATTAATTCCCCTTTCATGTCAATCAATCAATCATGACATCATCTGTCATGTGTGATCTAAACTTTGCCTCGGAAACATTCTCTTTGGAAATACATCAAAGACAGTAATTAATTTGACGTCATCTGTCAGACATTAATTAACCTTGCCCGGAAACAATTTGATTAATGACTCAATAATCCATGAAAGTGAGAAAGTTCCTGTTTTTCCATTCTCACTGACAAAAACCATAAGCCAGACATAAATGTGAGAAAGTTCCTGTTTTTCATTCTCACTGACAAAAACCATAAAAACATCCATGAATGTGACAAAATTCATATTTTTCAAGTGAGAAAAATACTGTATTTTCATTCTCACTGACAAAAACCATAAATCATCCATAACCATCCATGAAAAACATCAAATATATCGACCAACACACATAACCATCCAAGAAAACAGACATAAATGTGAAAAAGTTCCTGTTTCTTCATTCTCACTGACAACAAACAGACATAAATTATGTAAAAAAAAGTTGTAGGTGGCAGCAGGGGTGTCGTCTCGCAGTATAAGATAGCCTTCTACTGAGATGTTTTTATCCCTGTCCGTGTATTATCACTGTAGCATTGCAGGACGCTTCACTGCTAATTTTCGTATAAACCAGAAAATAATAGGAGCCGAAAGCAAAGAAACTTAATTTGTGTAAATAAATTTAAAATGGTAAAAATTTGAAATTAGTTTAAATATTGTGTATTAGAACGTAGCCAAAAGATTGACATTTCTATAGGATTAATTAAAAAAAAACTTCCCGAAAAAAAAGTTTTTCAAAGAAAAGTAAAGGTCGTTTTAAACTTAAGATCAGCAGATACAAATACCTGTTAAAATTCAAAATCAAAATGACCAGAAATTACTATTAAAGAAAAAATGAAACCCAAAACGAACAGATATTAAATAAACAATCATAGCAAAAAAAAACATACAACAAGTAATAATATAAATAAATAAATAAATCTTAAAGTGAGTAATGCTTAAACTGAATATGCAAATCAATCTTAAAACGAAGAAAATTATTTTGCTATTGAAGTATACATGAAACCCAAAACGAACGGAACTTAAATATAGAATCAATGCAAAAAAACATACTATGGATACTAATATAAATGAATAAATAAATCTTAAAACGTGTGAAACTTAAATTGAATATGCAAATCAAGCTTGAAACGAACAAAAATCACTACAAACAAGAGTTTGGATATCACCTCCTTCTCTCACTGTAAAAGTCTAAAACCTACTGCGTCATTGGCGCTTTACTGAAAACTATATGGGTCTTGAACCGCCTTGGGAAGTATAAACAAAACAAAATCGAATATTTGATATATAATGATCTTAATTGTTGAAAGATCTCCCCAATTCAAGATTTTATTTCACTGTAATTTTATTTTCAGTTGTAAAGTAAAGTTGTGGTGAAAACGATGGGTACTTCAACTTGTAAAATGGGTTTAGGAGGGACATTAAGAAAAGAACTGGTTCTGAAATACCTTTTGAAAAGTATTGCTTGGTGTTGGAGCATTCAAAAGCTGTAAAGTAAAATTGTGGGTGAGAAGGATGGGTGCTTCAAGTTAGAAAATAGGTTTACAAGGGACATTAAGAAAATAACTTGTTCTGAAATGCCTTTTGAAAAGTATTGCTTGGTGTTGTGGCGTTCAAGAGCTGTAAAGTAAAGTTGTGGGTGAAAAGGATGGGTACTTCAACTTGTAAAATGGGTTTAGGAGGGACATTAAGAAATGAACTGGTTCTGAAATGTCTTTTGAAAAGTATTGCTTGGTGTTAGTGCATTCAACAGCTGTAAAGTAAAGTTGTGGGTAAAAAGGATGGGTACTTCAACTTGTAAAATCGGTTTAGGAGGGACATTAAGAAAGGAACTTGTTGTGAAATGCCTTTTGAAAAGTATTGCTTGGTGTTGGAGCATTCAAAAGCTGTAAAGTAAAATTGTGGGTGAGAAGGATGGGTACTTCAAGTTAGAAAATAGGTTTAGAAGGGACATTAAGAAAATAACTTGTTCTGAAATGCCTTTTGAAAAGTATTACTTGGTGTTGTGGCCTTCAAGAGCTGTAAAGTAAAGTTGTGGGTGAAAAGGATGGGTACTTCAACTTGTAAAATGGGTTTAGGAGGGACATTAAGAAAGGAACTGGTTCTGAAATGCCTTTTGAAAAGTATTGCTTGGTGTTGGGGCATTCAAAAAGCTGTAAAGTAAAGTTGTGGTTGAAAAGGATGGGAACTTCAACTTGTAAAATGGGTTTAGGAGGGACATTAAGAAAAAAGTTGTAAAGTTGTGGTGAAAAAGATGGGTACTTCAACTTGTAAAATGGGCTTAGGATGGACATTAAGAAAAGAACTTGTTCTGCAATGTCTTTGAAAAGTATTGCTTGATGATATGGCATTCAAAAAGCTGTAAAGTATAGTTGCGGGTGAAAAGGTTGGGAACTTCAACTTGTAAAATGGGTTTAGGAAGGACATTAAGAAAATAACTTGTTCTGAAATACCTTTTGAAAAGTATTGCTTGGTGTTGTGGGCATTCAAAAAGTTGTGAAGTATAGTTTTGGGTGAAAAAGTTGGGTACTTCAACTTGTAAAATGGGTTTAGAAGGGACATTAAGAAAAAAAGTTGTAAAGTAAAGTTGTGGTGAAAAGGATGAGTGCTTCAACTTGTAAAATGGGTTTAGGAGGGACATTAAAAAAGGAACTTGTTGTGAAATGCCTTTTGAAAAGTATTGCTTTGTGTTGGTTGTAAAGGATGGCTACTTCAACTTGTAAAATGGGGTTAGGAAGGACATTAAGAAAATAACTTGTTCTGAAATGCTTTTGAAAAGTATTGCTTGATGTTTGGGTATTCGAAAAGCCTTATAGCAGAGTTGTGAGGAAAAGGATGGGTACTTCAATTTGTAAAATGGATTTAGGACGGTCACTAAGAAAAGAACTTGTTCTGAAATGTCTTTTGAAAAGTATTGCTTGATGTCGGAGCATTCAAAAAGCTGTAAAGTAAAGTTGTGGGTGAAAAGGATGGTTACTTCAACTTGTAAAATTGGTTTAGGAAGGACATTAAGAAAAAACTTGTTCTGAAATGCCTTTGAAAAGTATTGCTTGATGTTTGGGTGTGGAAAAAAGTCGTGTGTGAAAAGGAAGGATGCTTCAACTTGTAAAATGGGTTTAGAAGGGACATTAAGAAAGGAACAGGGTTCTGAAATGCCATTTGAAAAGTATTGCTAGGTGTTGGGGCATTCAAAAGCTGTAAAGTAAAGTTGTGGGTGAAAAGGATGGGTACTTCAACTTGTAAAATGGGTTTAGGAGGGACATTAAGAAAGTAACTTGTTCTGAAATGCCTTTTGAAAAGTATTGCTTGGTGTTGTGGCATTCAATAGCTGTAAAGTAAAGTTGTGGGTGAAAAGGATGGGTACTTCAACTTGTAAAATGGGTTTAGGAGGGACATTAAGAAAAGAACTGGTTCTGAAATGCCTTTTGAAAAGTATTGCTTGTTGTTGGAGCATTCAAAAGCTGTAAAGTAAAATTGTGGGTGAAAAGGTTGGGAACTTCAACTTGTAAAATGAGTTTAGGAAGGACATTAAGAAAATAACTTGTTCTGAAATACCTTTTGAAAAGTATTGCTTGGTGTTGTGGCCTTCAAGAGCTGTAAAGTAAAGTTGTGGTTGAAAAAGTTGGGTACTTCAACTTGTAAAATGGGTTTAGGAGGGACATTAAGAAAGGAACTGGTTCTGAAATGCCTTTTGAAAAGTATTTCGTGGTGTTGGGGCATTCAAAAGCTGTAAAGTCGTGGGTGAGAAGGATGGGTACTTCAAGTTGGAAAATGGGTTTAGAAGGGACATTAAGAAAATAACTTGTTCTGAAATGCCTTTTGAAAAGTATTACTTGGAGTTGGGGCATTCAAAAAGCTGTAAAGTAAAGTTGTGGGTGAAAAGGATGGGAACTTCAACTTGTAAAATGGGTTTAGGAGGGACATTAAGAGAGGAACTGGTTCTGAAATCCCATTTGAAAAGTATTGCTTGGTGTTGGAGCATTCAAAAGCTGTAAAGTAAAGTTGTGGGTGAGAAGGATGGGTACTTCAAGTTGGAAAATAGGTTTAGAAAGGACATTAAGAAAATAACTTGTTCTGAAATGCCTTTTGAAAAGTATTGCTTGGTGTTGTGGCCTTCAAGAGCTGTAAAGTAATGTTGTGGGTGAGGGGGGGACCTTTAGGGCCGGGTGGCACTTGAGGGCCGATTGGTCCTTTGGGAGCCCGGTGGACCTTTGGGGAATGGGTGAGGGCCTTTGGGGGTCCGGGGAGGGCCTTTGGGGGTCTGGGGAGGGCCTTTGGGAGTCTGGGGGCCCTTTGGGAGCCTGGGGGACCTTTGAGGATAGGGGGGGGGCCTTTTGGGGTCCGGGGGCCGTTTGGGAGCCCGGGGGACCTTTGAGGACCGGGGGCTTCCTTCGGGGTTGGGGTGGGGGGATCGGAGCCCTTTGGGGTTGGGGTATGGGACCTCACAACACTGTTCAAATGGAACTTGTGTATTATAACGACCACAGAGTTTCACCCTCAAATCCTCTTCTAAAATCATCTTTTAAATCATCTTTTAAAATGTCTCTAACTGTTTCGCAGAAATAATTCCATAAAATGACTGAAACGGTTTCGCCCAAATAATCCCTAAACGTAATTTCAGCGTGTTCCTTTTGTTTGGCATCTCTGCGCTGATACATTTCAAATTATTTGGAAACCCTTTCGTGAATCAATCTCTTCATCGCTAAGATCTAAACATTCGCTTGGAGACAGTTCTCTTTAGAAACAACAAATTAGTTCCCTTTCGTGTCAAATCAATTCTCTTTAGAAACAACAAATTAATTCCCCTTTCATGTCAATCAATCAATCATGACATCATCTGTCATGTGTGATCTAAACTTTGCCTCGGAAACATTCTCTTTGGAAATACATCAAAGACATTAATTAACTTGACGTCATCTGTCAGACATTAATTAACCTTGCCCGGAAACAATTTGATTAATGACTCAATAATCCATGAAAGTGAGAAAGTTCCTGTTTTTCCATTCTCACTGACAAAAACCATAAACCAGATATAAATGTGAGAAAGTTCCTGTTTTTCATTCTCACTGACAAAAACCATAAAAACATCCATGAATGTGACAAAATTCATTTTTTTCAAGTGAGAAAAATACTGTTTTTCCATTCTCACTGACAAAAACCATAAATCATCCATAACCATCCATGAAAAACATCAAATAAATCGACCCACACACATAACCATCCATGAAAACAGACATAAATGTGATAAAATTCCCGTTTTTTCATTCTCACTGACAACAAACAGACATAAATTATGTAAAAAAAAGTTGTAGGTGGCAGCAGGGGTGTCGTCTCGGAGTATAAGATAGCCTTCTACTCATCTCAAGTCAAAATCGAAACCAACTGACTGTTAGAGAAATTTACGCCTCAGCTACCCGTCATTCAACATCACAAGATGGTTTTCAGATTTGTGATTCGCTTGGAGTTACTAACATTACCAACTATGTAGGTAGATAGATGTTGTATACTGGCCAAAGTGCTGGTTTCACTAAACTTTTCATTACAACCTACCTCTCATGGCTGTAGACCCTTATATGCCCTTACCCGCTTTCTGGGTAAAACTAAACACAATAAATATTGATATTTTTAATTTGTAATTAGTTACACACAGATAAAAATACATAATCTAGGACATTCTTTTTTTTCAGGATGTCTTTGCTAGCAAATATGCCCTCAAGTTTCAGCGAAGTCGCTGCCTCCATTCCTCCAGTTGCCTTAACTCCTTACAGCGGCCCATTAGTTGATACAACGGTTACTGACATCAAAACTACAACCAAGGACAATAAAGGAATAATCATTGGTGATGGAGGCCTTGATCTTGCCCTTGTTCCCTACGCACTTCAAGTATTATTTTCTGTTGGACTAATAACCATCGTTACAGTAGTAACTGTGATTGTGACTGTGACGACCACAAACATTTTCTTTTTGACTTCTGTTAATATAGCCCCAATATTTTTCCCTGGGGCGAAAAATTACAAACCTAGGAAGAAGAAGAAGCCTAAGCGGCCATACCCAGAAATTATATATGAAGGACCATATTATGACTATGATAGTCATGAAGATGAAGCAGAAAAGGACCAAGTAGGGAAGCTTGAAAAATATGGCCCTAAAGTGGCAGAAAAAGTATATCAAAAAGCCATGAAACGAATATTAAAGCGAGAAAAACTGGTTCACAATTAACGTTTTTAGTGCTCTTAGAATAAATGACATATTTGATATTTCCATTGTTTGTTGATTTCTAATTGGTGAACGCCCCTCCCCCCTTTTTTATAAATCTAATTCAGCATCTTTTCCAGTGTTTTGCAGGAAAACATTCTTATTAAAACTATCGGTTGCTAGAAGTCTAGGTTTCGGTTTTTCATTTACCTTTGTACAGTTTCCGTGTAACTTCTTACGAATTTTCACAAGAAAAAGTAGAAAAAACAAATCATACAAGTACGGATTTTAAAGCTGAAAATTTGCAGTTTTTAACACTGCTTTTCACGATTGGCGAGATACATATTTTTTTTCTCTAGTATCTAGAATATTTTTCAGACTGCTACAAAAATATTCCCAGGGGATCGTTGAGGCTCTGTATTCATTTTTGAGACTTTCATTCACCTTCCTCAACTACTTTCCAAGAAAGATGAATTATTCCCACGTAGAATTTTACCAAAAACTTGAATTGAAATGCTTATTCTTCGTTCCGTACCGCCCCTCACATTCTTCGCTGCATACTCCCGTTCCATCCCTTTCTCTTCCTCTGTTTTATGGTAAATTCTATTTTGTATTAATTGTGTTTTACTCTTCTAAAGAGCTGAGTTCCAGTTAACTACTTATGGCTCTCTCTTTTTCTGGTTTCTTTTCTTCCTAGAAAAGATGCAGCGAAAATTTTCTACCTTTCTTCCAGCTTCATTTCTATTTTTCTGCTTTTCTAGACAGCAACACAAAAGGTAAGTTTCAAATTGTATTTTATTTAGCGATATTATAATAACAACAACAACGGATAAATATTATAAATATTTACATAGGTTACTCCATTTCAAGTAGTCAAAGATATGGTCAAAGTCGCGGGAATTTGCTTCAGAGAGGATCCCACACGCAGGAGGTGGCTGCAAATGGACGAAATATTTAGGAAAGAGGGGGGAGCTTCGAGAAAACAATAAAATATTGTTACTGTAAATAATATAAGAAATTGCAGTAAAATTTTGACATTTTTTTTAGAGGGGTGCTGTCCTAACTCTTACCCCTTTATGCATGACTGACATCAGCAATTGTTATCCTTCTTGTACCTTAATTAGAATACTTATAAATTAAAATATACTAATAAATATTAATTTATAGTCTGCCTAATTGTTTCCTGGACAATATGAAATAATTAGTTCAAATTTTGCTAATACACTACAACGAAGGGTAATAACGAAAAATAAAATAAAAATCACTCTCAAATATATTTCAATATAAAGAGACTCGGTCTCCTTTTGTTAAAAAAGTAACTTCCAAAGGAGACTCAATAGAAGGCAACATTTAAACTAATTAAATCGCAAGTGTTTACTAGCTAAACTAAAGCACCAGCCATTTACAAATGTCAATTAATAGTTTGGTTAAATTCTCATTGATGAAGCTACACTTACTAGCAGCGGCTTAACCGGCAGGATTGTTTCAGCCCTTCCAAAATTGAGAAAATTGGTGAATAAACCATTTTTATTGTAAACCTACTCAACAATTCAAGTGTCCTAGCAACTTGTACCTCTTGCTTGATGACTGGGGCACCATTTGTGAGGAGCAACATCCCCCCTCCCCGCCCACAGAATTAAAAAAATACCTTTTTTAGATATTTGTGTGGGGCATATATAATTTTTTAGTATTTCCATTGAAAAAAAACTGCCTCCCCTAGATCTTTAAACAAAGATTTTGTCTCCCTCCTATATTTTTGTCAATTAGCGACCCAGTTTAAAAAATTTCTCCATTCAAAGTAAAAATGTCAATACACTACCGAACAGGTATCAAGAATCAAAACCCATTAAGTAGATTTGTCACACGCTTCAGAAAAATATGATACAAAAGAAAAATTAATGAAATCTTATAAATGGGTGGACGAGCTGAACAATTCTCTTTTTTTGGGAGGGGGGGGGGATCTAACCGGAGATTTTCTCCCCATGGTATTGCTAAGGGCTTGAGACATCAATTGAAAAAAGAGAAAATTCTTAGAGATTGGTGAGTTTCAAGTCTGTTAAATTATATTGTATAAGTATATTATATAGTATAATTATATAGTATATTGATTTGAGGGAAAGCTGTTTTTATGCGCAAAATATTTGCAGATTATTCAGTCATAAAAACAAAAAATAACAGTAAATGTCATTTATTGTCTTAAAATTAGCTTTAGGCAATTAAAAAATTGTCTTTCTTACAAAGAAGACACTAACATATGAGATATGTTTATGATGGCTACAACGCTACAATATTTACCCTGATCTACCATAGTCACTTTCAGAAAAAGTCATCGAGTATTCACGGACTGCGCCAGTTGATTAAACGTGCTGAGTTTAAAACTACAAGCTACCAATCTCATTTTACAAAAACAAAAAACGTCATCTTATTTTGAATTACCACATGCAAATTGAATCAAAATCTGTTTCTTAAACCTAACAGGTTTTGATTTAAAACGACCATAACATAAAACCAACTAAGAGTTCTAACATTTGCCTTATTTTTAAAGAAACGTATGGTCAATTTAATTATTGAGAAAACAGTATTTTTAGACTAAGAATATACTTCTTTTTAAGTAGACTAGTATTTAATCACACTAATTTTTTTTAGCTCTCCTAATCAGGGTTGCCACAAACTTCCTCCAAAAAAATGTTTCCAAGGTTTTTACTTTCAGGGTATACTGCAGTTTTCTTGAAACTAAATCAAAAAAATAGCCTAATTTTTTAATTAGATTGAAACCAATCAAACTGGCCTCTGCATATTTCGTTTGAAAATAATGATTTCACATGCAAAGAAAAGTGCTTTTTCCGATTCAACTGAATAGTCCTGACTCAGCCAATACTTTCATTCCATAATCATAGTATCACTTTTGCTGTCCTTTTGTTGCTCCTAATTTGACTGGAAAATTTCCGTGTGGCAACCCTGCTTACAGCGTACAGGTGAAAATGTTCACTACTTCAACTTCGGATCAATGTTTTTCTTCTCGCGTTTTACAAAATTCTTGGCCAGCCTGTCCCAGCTTCTTAATTCCAGAGTGTCCAGCAAATCGTTTGATTCTAGTTAGAAAAAAAATTAAGTTAATTAAAATTCATTTAAAGTGATTAACACAAAACTGAT
Source organism: Artemia sp. Qi Xiang Cuo (assembly GCF_049724085.1). Lineage (NCBI taxonomy): Eukaryota > Metazoa > Arthropoda > Branchiopoda > Anostraca > Artemiidae > Artemia > Artemia sp. Qi Xiang Cuo. Next base: position 16,630,804 of record NC_142795.1, read on the forward strand.
TGAAATCTACAATTAAACGGACGCCGTTATGCATGAATCACAATCAATTTAAAAAGTTCATGAGTTTTAAACAGACGCTCAGAGCCGTTCCTAGGGTTGGTGGTGCCCGGGACAAAATCAGTTACAGCGTGTCCCTTCTGACTCAAATATAAGAAAAAAAAGCCCAATAAAAATGAAAATATGATCAAAGCGTGCAAGTCCCCAGCTTCATCCCTCCTCAACTTTGGTACCTGGGGCAGCTGACCCGGTCTCCTCTCCTTTCAACGGCTCTGCTGGTGCTTAATCCATCAGTTGTGCGCAGATTATAAGCTCAAAATGCTCACCCCCTCCCCCTCAAACGAAAAAGTAATATAAAAATTATCAGTGAGAAAATGAGTCAAAATCATGAATTAGGGGTTTTCAAGAGATCGGGACTCGAATAAGCTTGCCCAATTCTTCAAATCATTTCAGTTAATAATTCAGCTTTTCGTTAAAAACAGTACAACTTTTTTCCCAAATAAATCTAAAGCTTGAATTCTCTGAGACTGGATGATCAAACTTGTACGAGGAGAGATTTTATACAACAAAAACTGTTTAGTTAGCCACCTTATCATGAATTAAATATAAAAGAACAAATTTTTTTAACTGAAAGTAAGGAGCGACATCAAAACTTAAAACGAACAGAAATTATTCCGTATATGAAAGGGGATGTCCCCTTCTCAACGTCCCGCTCTTTACGCTAAAATTTGACTCTTTCTCACAACTCTACTTTGTAAAACAATAGAAAACTCTAACGTAAAGAGCGGGGTGTTGAATAGGGGACAGCCCTTTCATATACGGAATAATTTCTGTTCTTTTAAAGTTTTAATGTCACTCCTTACTTTCAGTTAAAAAAAACTTGTTTTTTTTTATATTTAATTGAGGTAGAATCGGGATCGAGAAAAATTGTGACAACGCCTCTTTACTAATAGATATACGCTATCATTATCTGGGTTCAGAACTACTAAAGCGTTCGTGCTCTTTAATTGAGTATTTGGGGTTTCATCGAACTGTTGTACAGCAAAAGCTTTATACAAATAAAAAGCTCAAAGGTAGTCGTGAACCGTGACCTTTTCTTTAAATATCGTAATTTTGACGGGGGAAAAGCACTTCATTCTGTTTGTTAGTTTTTTTTTCAAAATGGAAATTACAAATGTTTACTTTTGTAAAAAAAAAAATTAAATTATAAAAAATAACATGAAATTTAAACAAATGAAATTTCCCATTTTAGCAAATGAAACCAGTAAATTTAATTCTCCTGAAACTCAATAGAATTTTAAATATATTTTTTTTTTATTAGTTTTAAAGCCTGAAGTTGTGGCTATTGTGTGTTATTTGTGGCTATTTGAAGTCTTGTATTAGTTATTGAAATAGCATAAAAAAGATCATGAAAAACGTTCTTAGAACCGGGATCACCAGGCATCAAGGGGGAATCAGGGTGTACCTATTACTGGCAAAAATGTTATACTATAACCAGGAATCGGTTTTGCTAAGAAAAATTTTTAGTTTTTTCAATGAACTACTTAGGACTTGATCATATTGTTATGCGGCTGATAGAAATAAGAAGCTAAAAAATAAATCTAAACTTTGCCCTTTTCCTTTGTAGTTGTAACTAAGACGGGGAAAAACAAAATACTTCGTTTTCTTTTGTTTCTTTTTTAATGAGAAATGGAAATAGCAATTCTACTGAGACGTGAAAATTATCCATCTTTCATAGCATAAGCAAAAAAAAAACAGATACAAGCAAGAAAGCGACTTTTCAATGTCAAATATAAATTTTCCTTCAAAGAATACATTAGCGTACAAGTATATAAAACATGCAAAAAAATGTTTTATCCTAGTAAGATAAGATACGATATTATTTATTTTCAAAAGGCTATCACAAGTTCTAATAGAGCCGAATTCTCTTCATATGTCTAAAAGGACAGAAAAGGCTAAACAAAGAAATAAATAATAGAGCAAGAAAAGAAACACCAATCAAGCATGAAAATGGTCAATAAAAATTTTACACATAAAAGAAATCCAAAATCTAAAATGAACTTTGTGCGAATAATGGCAAAAACAGAAAGGGTGGGGGATTAAACAAAATCATAGGCAAGAAAAAAAACTGCCGAATTCGTATTCAAAGTCAAATACCGTAAAATAAAAAAAATACTTAAAATCAAGTCAAATTAACTGTCAAAATAAAATATATACAATTAGAGAAAGGATTACAATTAAAGGTCAAAAATGAAATATAGCATAAATAAATATCAGAAAAGGGCAAAATAAAAGTGACCAAAGATAAAGAAAAAAAAAGAAAAAAAATTACAAATGATCATTGTGGGCATACACCAACAACTAAAATAAGGGACAGAGGAGTTAATTTTGGTGTAGGACATAGTTCAGGAAGCCTGCTCACCGTAGACAGCAGCCTGCTCACCGTAGACAGCAGCCTGCTCACCGTAGACAGCAGCCTGCTCACCGTGATTGAAACAAAACTAGTGACACTTACATATTCTCTACATCATTTGAGTTATTTTTCGAAAATTCATTTTTTTTAAATATGACTTAAGAAATCAGGAAAAATAGAAAAGGAACCAAGGCCGAGGTGGCCTACCACGACAAAACTAAAGAGGAAAATTTTGAAAGTCAACAGGGTCTATGGCTAGTAGGAAGAAAAAGAAGATACAATCAACCGAAAAAGCCGTAAGAACTTCAAAAAGGAAGGTATCTAAAATAGAATTGAGTGAAAATATCAAAACAGTATACAGTACTACATGTTTGACATCAAGCAATATATACAAGAGTAGTACGAAAAATATTTCTGTATGAACAAACCCCGGAAGCAGAATTCATAATACTATAAGATGCTTCTGCAACAACAAAGAAAGGTAATTTCGTGAAGAAGCCAGTGTATCTATTGGTTTGGTTTATTCTGTTCATATTTAAGATTCCTTTTAAGTGGCATTTCTTACATTCTTTCTCTTTTTAAACGCTGAGGGCGCTGTGCTGTGTACGGGTAAAATATTCGGTTGACAATTTCTTCTTTTTCTTCCATAAACCAGTTGTTTTTCAATATTAATTTTTTTAAATCTTTCTCTGAAAAATAAGTTTTCCAGAGAAACTTAAAGAGCTACATTAAACCCAATACGAGCATAATAAATAGATATAAACAATTATTTAGCCTTTAAACGTCTATATCAATAAATCAATAAAACACGGAACGAGCAGAAAATGCAATAGATAATCAAGTAAACTTAAACTAAGAGACACCACCAAAAACAAGAGCAGGGCTAAGGCTCAAAAGCCTTCTAAAGACCAAAGCGTCATTTGCACTTTAGTGAAAACAATTCTCACTTCGAGTCGGTTTTTCTTTGTCATAAAATCAGCCAAAAAAGAACGAAAATCCCCAAACTAAACAGGATTAATGAAACTTACATGAATGTAGTTCAGAGTTTAATACAAATTGATATTTATTTTTGAATGTCTCAGGAATCTTGGGTTTATGAACGTTGTAAAAGAGAAAACATTTTAAAATATATTTCATTTTCAGAAAAGTGCAAATTAAATTCTGGTGTTTAGAAAGCTTAGGGGTCATTAGCTCTACTCCTGTTTGTGGTAGTTTCTGTTCGTTTTAAGTTATATTTGCTGTTCAATGTTCCTTTACATTTGCAGCTGGAGACCTTAAACCGTTAATTTATGCCCTCGGCAATACATTAAATATCGCAGACACCCTTGGCCGTTCCTAAGATATGTTATGGGGGTGAGATACCTTTGATCTAGTTGTGTAGGTGTCTAGAGTCTTTTGATTTTTGTTTTAAATTCCTATCAGCATGCCTTTAATATTTCAATTTAATACCCTTAGCCGCTCTGAGATCTTGCAGATACGCCCTTTGGACACCCTGCATGTCCGTCGTGTCTTTTGGTTTGTCCAAAATCCTCATCAAAATGCCCTGACATTTTCAACTTAATGTTCTCTGTTGTCCTTCATATATTGCTAATACGTTCTTTGGACAACCTAAACGTACTTACTGTGTTTTGATTTAATTCAAGACCCCGCTCAACACCCTCTGAAAATTTCACCTTAATACCCTTAGTCTTTTTGGAGACCCAAGTTCAAACATGAGCCCCTTTCACGATAACAAATCCTATATGTAAATAACGAACAATTTGCATAGATTACAATCCTTGCCCGAAAGGCTGTGGAGAGTCATAGTATCTCCGGAACCATAGTTTTTGGATCTTCCGAATATTTTGAACAAAATATCTATCTCAAAATTCTGATTAAATGTCTTTGGAGATAGGGAGCTAAAAAGAGCGTGAGAGGGGTTGGCTGCCTCCCAATCACTTTTGACTCTTAATCAGGACACTAGAACTTTCAAATCGAATGAGCCCTTTCCGAAGTTTTAATACACTCAAGCGTCCCTTAGATATTGCTGTTTCACCCTTTTGACAGTAGCAGTAACTGTGACAGCCACAGTGGCATAAGTAGTAGTCAAATCCACAGCACCAAGCAATTGCAATCACAGTCATAAGTAGTCACAGTCCTTAACAATCACCGTAGCAGCTGTAAGTAGTTGGAGACGCAGTCACAAGTATTTGCAGTCGCAGTCACAGTCCCAAGTAGTCAAAGTCACAGTCACAAGTACTAACAGGCGCGGTCACAAGTACTCACAGACGCAGTCACAAGTAGTCGCAGTCACAGTCGTAAATGGTAGTAGTAGCAGTGGAAGTAATGGCAGTAGTAGCTCTGGAAGTTTCAAAAATAGCACCCTTACCCGTTCCTCAGATATCGTTGATAGGCTCTTTTGATAACCTACATACACAAACTGTGTTTTAATTTAGTTAGACACCCCGTCAAAATTCGCTTAAGGTTTCACCTTATTATCTTAAGTTTCTTGCGAGACCTAGGATCAAACGTGCCCCTTTTTCGAAATAAAAAAGACTAAATATAAAAACAATAGGTAACTTATATAACTTGCTGCCCTTACCACAAGAGAGGGGGACATGTTACCCCTATCAGCATAGTTATTGAACTTTTTAACCATTTTGAGCAAAATACTTACCTAAGAAAGGGCAAGGGATGGGAACTGGTTGGCCTTTAATAAATTTTAAATCTTAAAAAAGACACTAGAACTTTCAGTTTTAAATCGAATGAGCCACTCTTAAGTTTCTTTGAACACTTGTTACACACGAAGTGGGCTGGAGAATAGGAAAATTATACATAAGAACCCACTTCATCCTCTATTTAGGCAGCACTATTAAGCTGCATTTTAAGCAAACTAAGGAATCAGATTTCTGTTTTTTGTGCTTCAAATTACTAGCATCAAATACGGCCGGACCCATAAGCAGAAATTTATTTCGGAAGGTATGTCAACAGGATGAATCTCCCTACTTAATGTGCACACACTTGTAATACGGCTCCAGTTTAGGCTCATTATAGTACTGCCACAGGCAGTATAGCGATGCTGAGATGACTGGAAATGTAGATTTTATTTTTAATTAATCGTTAAGATGATGGACACATTCAAACCACAATTGCATGCATTTAGAAAGAAATTAATAAACCTTTGCAAGGGACATACAGGCCTAAATATCACATTGGCTGGGTTCTACTTCTTTACTTCGAGACTGCATCAGAAAAGGTCCTCGGATTTTTCAAAGCGTTTTTTTTTTTTTTTTTTTTTTTTTTTTTTTTTTACCAGAGAAATTTTCGAGGAATAACTTTTCTCTTTTTAATAATGAAAGGGATTCAAAGAAAAAAATTAAATATATACATCATGACTGGACGTGTGACTAATAGTACAACTTGGTTGACCTCCCTCAAAATTTCCCTTCTACAACCCCGAGTAATGTTTCTAAAATACAGAGTCTTGGCTCACCTTATTCAAAACCTTTCTTTTCTGTATTAGAAAAAAAATTATGTGGACATAGAAATACGGTATACATTATTACAGAACAAAATAGAAAATACTTACGGGGCCTCGTTAGCCCAATAAGCATACAGTAGGAAGGAATCGGTTTTTGAAGGAGGGGGGTGTAATAAGAACTTTGTTTAGTAATGAAAGAGGTTTGAAGAGAATAATTAGAAAATACACGTTAAACGTACCCGTTGGACGTGTAAGTGGCATTACAACTTGGTTAACTTCCTTCAAATTTTCACTTCCCAAACCTCGAGCAATGTCTCTAAAGTGTAGAAATGCTTCTCCCATGAATTCACTCGATCCAACCAAGTCATAGTCTTTGACAGTGAAGACAACTAGACTATCACCTTTCTGGAGAGCTGGAGCAACAGGACTGAAAAAGGAGATTCAAATAAGCAAAAGCAACATATGGAGCGTGAATAGGTTTTGTAAGCTCAATGGATCACTGGGTTGAAGCCTGAAAGACTGAACTTACATAAACACTCCAGGAAGGAGAGGGCCTCCCCCCACAAAATATCAAGATTTTCAGAATCTTTAGAAAGTATTTTTGTATAATTCGAGATTTTTTTTGTATTATTTTAAATACCCCCTTGAAAAATCAAGGTATTCCGAATCTTTAGGAAGTATATTTTTTTTTATAATTCGAGGTTAGTTTTTTTTTCAAATCCCTCCTTGAAAAATCCAGGTTGAAACAAATTTAAACAAATATTGGGTATTTTATTCATATTGCCAATTATTTGATTGGTATCAAAATTTAAAGGTATCAAATTATAGTACCTTGGCACTATATCCGAGACTTCGATCAAGATTCCACTCAGGGGGAACGCCCCTGGGTGGACACTTTATGATAAAAGGCTTGCCTCTTGCAGAACAGGATGATACCTTTAGGGTTTTCCAGATTGAATAATACAGCTGATTATTAAAATCGCTTTATTTTTAATGCTGGAGTTTACTTTTCTTCTTGTAAAAGGAAACAAAAGGTGTAAAATTTTCACAACATGATTGATTTCTTATTAATTTAGATGAGTTTGGCCTATTTCATTGTTGTGACTGTTTCAGGCCTCATCTCCCTGAAGCTGATGGTGCGTCCCTAATTTGTACGGCTCACGTTATAGCAACTTCGAATTTTCTGCTAAACTTTTATTCTATTCGCAAAAGCTTGTTGAACTTTCTTAGTTCATTTTCTAGCAAATAAAAAGCTAAAAGCGAAAAAAGTAGACTTGTTAGTTAACTGAGTTTTGTTAAATCGAACTCAACTTAGTTTTGGCAAATCTTTCTTATTTACATTAAAGTGACGTATGAAAAGGTTTAACTATAGTAAATACCATGTGTATAGCCTCAGACCCCCCCCCCCCACCTATAGCTTTGTAACTATGGACTTTTAAAATAGCATTGTAGAAATTTTCTGTTCTTTGAGTTAGCTTCCGAAGTGTACTTTCGGGGACCGTAAATGAATTAATGAACACGCCGAAAGTGTAACGTCAAAAGTAGTTCAAAAATTTGTTAAAACTTGTTCAAAGTGAATTAAACTAACAAAATTTTTTGAAGACAATAATAAGTTTTATTACTGAGCCGAATTATAAACCTAAAAAATACATTGGGCAATAAAATCAGACCTAAACAACAAGAAGTTATCAAAAACCAGTAAAGCGTTTTCAGTAAAGCGGGAATGACACGGGTTGTAGTAGCATTCGTGCTGCGAGCAGTTAAATCTGATTATCATACGTAATCATGTTAGGAGCAGCTCTAGCAGCAGAAGTTATGGTAGGAGTGATTGTGCTAATAGTATCTATAGCAAGAGAAGCCGCAGCGAGGAGAGGTCAAGAAAGTAGTGGTCAAAGTAATAGCAGTAGGGGCAGAATTTTTCATTTGAAGCTAGGGTATCTGCAAACCAATATTATTATTTTTTTTTTTTTAATTCAAACTGTAACCACTCATTAATGTAGTTTATTCTCATGGCTGATATTTAGTCATTTAAGGATATTCCCTAAATAATCCTGCGTCGATAGCTATATAACATATTTATAGACACAAAATTGTAAGGGGCTCAAAATTCGAGTTCCAGGCAGTGTGGGGGGGGGAGGACTGAAATCACTTTGATAACTTTTCCCTCGTCAAATTCATTAGCAAGTAGGCAAAAACCTTTGCTTTGACTTAACTCCCGTCCCTCCTCGAAAATCGTTTTGGGGCCCCTTCATTTACTATGTTATTGATATAGTCTCTGTAAGAGCATCTATCTTTAGCCAAGCGAAGAAATTGCGGTGAATCCCGTGGCGAAGAAGAGCCATCGAAGACTATTTTCGGAAGATAGAAATTTGTCATATGTTGGATGTGGCCTAACCACACAAGTTGTCGTATTCTTTTATCTTGAGGCTTTCAAAAAGATTAATATTTGGAGTTCTATCCAGGTATGTAATGCCAGCAATACAGTGAGGTGCTTTTGTTTCAAATGGGGCTAGACACCATTGATCGTCTGTTTGGAAGATCCAAGACTCATGCATGCATATTTTAAGGGAGATAATCAATGTGTCAGAGAGTCTTGTCCTTCATAGAATCGACAAATTCGGAATTCAGTCGTGAGCCAGCGACTGAAGATCCTCAAGGATCTCGTATTTTCGGTCTATCTCAGCAGAATCTAATATAGTACTCATTATTCCTCTGATGGACACAACTGACAAAATTGCCGAAGAAGAAGAGGAAGATTTTATTTGAATAAATCAACATAACAAAAAAACATATACCCCCAACAGAGAGCAAAGCTCGTAAAATTGGGTATTAATTTGGAGGAGTAACAGGACAGTAGTAAGGAACATATTAAACAGTTCTGGAGAAAGTAAGCAGCTCTGCAGAACATCAGTTAATGCTACAAGACTACCAATAAGGCCCCCTCCCACCTTGATACGGATTCTCGACTTTGAGTACATATCTTTGATCAACGATACTAGGTTCTGTGGGGTACCAAAGTAAAGGAGAATGGCCCACAGATCCTTTCTCCACATGAGGTCGAATGCCTTCTGAATGCCAATAAAAGGTTGGAAAATACCGCGTCCAATTTCCTGGTATTCCATTCATAATCTTCATATTTTGCCGCATAGGTCACCAAAAAAGATTAAAATTACTGTCTGTGCTTTATTTTAACAGATAGACAGAGAGCAGAATAATGTGTTTTTATTCCCGTTCACTGCCCGTGTCAAGAGATTCCTAGGCACTTGCCGAGTCTTGACACTCTTGCGGAGTCAACCTAAGCCCCCTACTCATAAAACCGGGTAGTAAATATATAACTGATTGTTTACCTATTTTGGCAGAAACTGGCTGGATATAAGCAAAATCGGTACAAAATTAAACTGCAGGAAAATAGAAGGCAGAAGCCCCTCCCTCAATCTGCCTCTCCTCACACCTAAGAAATTTACACTAAATTTCGGTACTTGGATTTATAATAGATCCGAGTTAAGTTTAAAATTTTCGGAGTAGACGTGTCCGCGGTGAGTTTGTGTTATATTGATGTATCTGGTTCTGCCATTCAGTCTATGGTATTGTTTTCTTAAATGATGCGCAGACGTAGAGTTTTTTTCAGACTGATAGTTTAGTGTTTAAAACTGCTTGGTCCTCTCCTTGTATCCCACAACCAACATAGAAAAAAATACATAAGAAATCGATGTTTACCATGTTTACTTTGTATACTTTATAGAATCCACGTAATATTTAGAACACAAGAATAAATATACTGGCAAAACTTACAATATGAATGTTTCATCAAATAGGGGATATAAGTTGTTCTTGACTACCTTCGTTCGCTCCTTAGCGCTTTCAGGGTACCGTATTGATGGTTCAAGGCGTACTTTCACGTAGGGGTCAGCTTTTCCTGCAAGGATTGTTTATATGAGTAAAATAAAACTAAGACAACCCATCGACAAGGGCATCAATTATTGGGAAGGGGCAGTTGACACCCCCTCCTAGATTTTGAAAATTTTTTATTTTTCATTAAAGAGTGCCTTTTCCTTGTGTTTTTGTTGAAAACTTGAAAATATAAACCACAAAATCCTACCTCTAGACTTTGAAAAACACTCCCTATCCCCTGCACTTCCGTGAGTATACTTCACTACCAGTCAATCTCAAGCATTTTTCAATCTGTGTGTAATTTCTACAGACTTATGCAGTTTTGTATAATCTCTTTTATGAGGGGTATTAAGTAAAATATAAAACTTGAATTCATCGTAGGGTGGTCAACACTAACTTACAGTAAAGGCTAATGAGTCCCTTGAATTTCTGGAGAAGGAGGATTGAAGATAAAGTCACTCTTCAGTACCTAATCTTGCTCTTGCTACTCTCCCAAATGAAAAATATAAAAATAATCTCAAAATGAAAAAAAAAACCATTAGGTGGACTTTCATAGAAACTTTGAAGTCGACTTATTCGATTTGAATTTCAAAGTTCTATTGTCCTTTCTAAGAGCCGAAATCTAGCAAAGAACGAGCCCCGGGGAGTCAGCAGAGTCACTCGATAAGCAGGTCAGATCAGTCAGCAGAGTCACTCAAATATGACATCATCCCCCTGAGAAGCTACTTGCAAAAAGATGCGTGCATTATCTTGTATATGAATATGCAGTCTTTCTAAACATTATATCTTATTTTAATGATGTTCAACCCATGATTGACGTCATTTCTAGTTGTAATCATGGTTTCAGGGATAGCTACATCATGGTTGCGACAACAAATACAAAGAGCGAATAACAGCCGATAGTAACCAAAAACTTAAAAAAGCGTTTTGAAAAAAAACTGCGTACAGACGAAAATTACCATTTGAAGCTGATTAACAAATAGTGATTATTATCTCGATAAATATTAATAGCAAAAGTGTATTGCGAAATCAAACTTAAAAGAATTTCAAACAGTAACCTCAAAAATCTTGAAAATGGTGTTGGATAAAAAAAAATGTACACCGCTGGGGTTAATATTGCAAGAAATCCTATAAAAAAAAAACAACCTATAATTATCGCTTTTTTGCATAGGAAGCACTTATATTTCCTTTTTTTCTTTTCTTTTTTCACTGCTAGCGAAGCACTGGAAGATCCTAGAGAACTCATTTGAAAATAGAATGCTATATCTAGCGTCTTTTGTAAGTAACTAAACATAATATCTAAAATAAAATACAATTTTTGATAGAAACTACATCTTCATACGCAAGATGATATAGCACACATGTATTTTGACAAATGAGGATATAACACTCGTATCTTTTGAAAACTTAATTTTGCTGAGGAGTAATGTCATATTTGAGCGACTCCACTGCCTGACTCCCTGCGGTTTGATCTTACTCTCTAACACATACGATGTCATTTGTAATCTAACCTGTGACAAAAGATACGCGTGTTATATCATCCTGTATATGAAGATATAATTGTTTTGTCAAAAACTGCATTTGATTACAATATTATCTTTCTTTAATTACTAAAGGTAATAGACATACAACATGCTTTCAAATAAAACCTTAAACAACTCTAACAAGAAAAAAAGGAGACACGCCAGTGCGTCCCATGCAAAAAAAGTGATTTTCCTTGTTGTATATCACGTACTTGGTAATTTTTGATAAAATCAGACGGTATGCAATAATTCCATTAGAATGGCAATTGACAATCATAATTTTATACCTATCAAGACTAACAGACATTTAACCTTATCTCAGAAGCTAATAGTAATTATCGTATATGATTTGATATGTGATGACCTAGAAAAATAAAAACTCAGTCAGTAGAGGGTAACTTTGAGATTTACGGCAAATGTACAAGCATGGGCGTACGTAGCTTCTTGTTTAGGGAAGGGGGGGCAGCCAATTATGTGATGAAGGGCGGGGGGGGGGAGCTGAAGTTACATTGGCAGTTCACAAAACCTTATATTTCCAGCAAATTCTATCATATCTATGACATCTTTTTTAATAAGTAATCACCAAAAATCATAAATCCTCAATAAGCTTCAGCATTAATCTTCCTGGATTAGAACTAAAAATTTCCAAGACGTTATGGAATGCTGTTTCTTGGTTGACTTTTATTCTGTCATTCCAGCTGTTTATTTCCAGCTTTTTCAACCATCTACCTTTTATGAACTGCTTTTTGTTTACCCATCTACCTGTTTTCAACTACTTTTTCAACCATCTACGTTGTCAGCCATATCTAGTGTAAATTTGAAGTTCTTGGGGGGGGGGCATCCGCCCCTCTCCGTACGCCCGCGTGTACAAGGCTGAGTGGGCTTTCAGTGCTTGACATCCTGCTTTTGTTTCCTTTAAGAGCAAAATTGTTTATTTGTCCTGTATTGTAATTGTTTTCCAAATTATTTATCAGTCTATCCTCGCTGCTTTTATCTTCCATTTTTCCGGAAAAACTGATGAAAACCCTAACATCGCATAATCCGCGTAAAATTAATATTTACTAAAAGCATATTATGTAATACAGTTGCAGCATTCAATCTGACCCATTTTTCTTATAAAGGTGTTTAATGAAAGGTTCGTTGAAACCACTTGGTGATTTCTTATATCAGATTATATTCAAGCTTTTCAAAATCTTATCTCAACTATGTATCAACTACATTTCAAGAAACCTATCTATCATTCTATCAAAACCTGCAGCCTTTTAATTTACCAATCCTTTCCCAATTCCTCCAAGCTAAAAAAAAAATATTCAGTTAAAAGCTATATAACCGCTATCGTATTGTTTTTATGCCGTTCCCTACCAACCTCCCACCCCGTTCTAAAAACCCTCAAGATACTCAGCCCAAGTCTCCCTATTACTCTTTCTTTATAGAATCTTTGAAGCCAACAAAGTTGAAAGAAATTAGGTTTAAGTCGGACAAAACAATTCGGGGGGGGGGGGGGGGAGTAGAACCCTCTAACCCCTCCCTTCCCCCCTTCGGATACTGACTTGATGCAAACTATTACATTTCTGTGCAAATGTCCTTCCAAAAAAACTACTTCGTTTTCCTTAACTAAATATTACCAACAAAACTAACGAATTGAATAAATGACATTTTACTTTTAAAAGACTAAGATAAAAGTATGATCCATCAGAAGTCAGGGGCGGATCCAGAATTATTTTTAGGGGGGGTGCAAAATAGGTTGATCCGATAAACTTGTGTTAGGAGCAAGTTTAATTAACGCAAACTTGGGTTAATTAGGTAAATTACACTACTTTAGACTATGTTAGGTGGGGAGTGCCCCCCCCCCCCCTGGATCCGCCACTGTCAGAAGTGCCCCAGATACCATAAAATGTACTTGGTAAATTTTGCCATCTACCTGCAGCTTGCACTACTGGTAAATAAATCTTCGTCAGAATGAACAAAAACACACATTGCAGATCTCAATAGTATTTTTGCAACATGAAAGATTGAAGCATATGATTCCCAACAAATTCATTTTTGCTCCCCTTAGAAGTAAAAGCTTGTCACGTGGCTGAACATTTATTTATTTTTATTTGTATTTAACAGGATATTTTAGCTATTCAGAAACTAATGTGACTGAGACTATTTTATTGTTTGCGTTTTTTCTTACTGTGCTGTCAGACACCACTAGCTTTATACATTAATAATCAAAAATAATCCATAAAAGTAAGGGCTTTGTACCAAAAGTGCAATAAATGTTTTATCATCAAACTTCAAAACTAAGACCTGGAGGCCAATTTTACTAAGTCCGCACTAAACTAAGCTTAAGAACATTTTCTATTCTTGCGAACTCTGGAAAATCGGGGTGCTTACGAGGGCAGCTCTGAGCAAAAAAGTAATTTGCAGCGAATTACGATAGATAAAATCTGTTTTGTATCTGTAATATGCTAATAGATTTTGTTACGAGAGTAAGGAAGAATCGCACCAGGGTTGCACACTTTTAGTGTGAAACGCACTCTCTTTTACCTCAGAGGAGAAACTGAAGAGTTAAAATCACTCTTTTTGGGTGTCAGTTTTCATTCCCTTTAAAAGTCAATAGTTGGCAACTTCGTCAGAAAGGCAATTATCCATGGAACAGAGCTGCCAACTTGCAAACTTTTCGTTTGAAATAAACTGTTTTTTGCCTTAGCAAAATCACTTTTTTTTTCCTTGATTTGCACTCTTTTTAGACGTCAGTAGTTAGCAGCCCTGAATCGCACCCCCAAAGACACATTGTATCTCTAAGAAAATCTTTAAAAGTGATTAAAAGCTAACTATAACAGACAGTTGCAATTTTTCCTCCTAGCTCAATGCCCTCCCCCTCCCCAAAGTCAAATTCTCTACTTATGCCCATATATTTACTACATTATTTGTGATGTCATTTTTGGTGTCAATTAAATAAATAAAACAAGTTTTTTAAACTGAAAGTAAGGAACGACATTAAAACTTAAGACGAACAGAAATTATTCCGTATATGAAAGGGGCTGTCCCCTCCTCAACGCCTCGCTCTTTGCGCTAAAGTTTTTATTGTTTTAAAAAATAAAGTTGTGAGACAGACACAAACTTTAGCGTAAAGAGCGAAGCGTTGAGGAGGGGACAGCCCCTTTCATATAAGGAGTAATTTCTGTTCTTTTTAAGTTTTAATGTCGCTCCTTACTTGCAGTTAAAAAAACTAGTTTTTTTTTATTTAATTTCTGATCGTTTTTTAGTTAATGCAGCTTTTATTTGGCTCACCGTCATTGAATAAGTAAACAAAATCTGAATAAAAATTTTACTTTTCTTTTGCTAAATGGCTGTCTCTAAATTTGGTTCTGACGTAATTTACAAATTAACTTACGTAACTAACTTCTATATTCGTATATTTTTCTTCTGGCAAAAAATACAAAGTTGCAGATTTTTGCAGATATGAGCTTGAAACCTATATAATAATGTTTTCTGATACGCTGAATCTGACGGTGTGATTTTCATTAAAATTCTTTCACTTCTAGGGGATATTTCCCCCCTCTTTCAAAAATCAGGTAAATTTTCTCAGGCTCGTAGCCTTTGATGAGTAATACTAAACTTAATAAAATTTATATATTCAAAATCAGCATTATAAGCCCATTCTTTTGATACATTTATTGACATCAAATTCCGTTTTTAAAAGTTCCAATTACTATTGAGCCGTATAGCTTGTTTTTTTTATTGTTTTTTTTATTACGTATATGTTATTACGTATATGAGGGGTTCTCCCCTTAGTCAATACCACGCTCTTTACGTTAAAAGTAAAAAAAAAATTTATTCACAAACCCCTGAATCACAAAGGCCGTTTAATTAGAATAGATAGCTCTTTTGAAAGCACTAAAAAAAAAATGTAGCGTAAAGAGCGAGGTATTGACTTGGGGGAGAACCCCCTCATATAAATAATAATTTCTGTTCGTTTTAAGTTCTAATGTTGCTTCTTACTTTCAGTTGAAAAACTTGTTTTTTTTTAATTTAATTTCTGATCGTTTTTTAAATAATGCTTGGAAATCCGGCACCCCCTTCATAGGAATTCCAGGAATTGGAATTCCAGCCCCCCGCCTCACCAGAAAAAAATCCTTTCTGAAAATGTCTGTATACTTCCCAATAACCAATACAATATGTAAGCAATGGGCAAAGTTCATAACTTGCAGCCCTTCCCCTGGGAACTGTGGGGGATTAAGTCATCCTAAAAGACATATTTATTAGATTTTCGACTATGCTGAACAAAATCGCTATCTCAAAATTTTAATTGGGTGACTTTGAGAAAAAAATTAGCGTGGGAGGGGGCCTAGTTGCCCTCCATTTTTTTGGTCACTTAAAAAGGGCACTAGAACTTTCAATTTCCGTTCCGATGAGCCCTCCTACGATATTCTAGGACCACTGGGTTAATACGATTACCCCTGGGAAAAAGAAAAAAAAAACAAATAAACACGCATCCGTGATCTTTCTTCTAGCAAAAAATGGAAAAATCCACATTTTTGTAGATAGGAGCTTGAAACCTCTACAGTAGGGTTCTCTGATACACTGAATATGATGGTGTAATTTTCATTAAGGTTCTATAGCTTTTAGGGGGTCTTTCCCCCTTTTTTCAAAAATCAGCCAAAATTTATCAGGCGCGTAACTTTTGATGGGTAAGATCAAACTTGATGAATCTTATATATTTGAAATCAGAATTAAAATCTGATTCTTTTTATGTATCTATTGGTATCAAAATTCCGTTTTTTAGAGTTTCTGTTACCATTGAGCCGGGTCGCTCCTTACTTACAGTTCGTTACCACGAACTGTTTGATCATGTCGCCTCAAACAAAATCAAGTTTACAACCCATCCGTAAAAAAAATAACTTTATTAACAATATAATAGAAAACCCGTCTTTACTTTCCCAGTGGAAACGAAATTTGACTTCATTCAGGAGAGATAAAAAATTGAGCTAATAAAAAGTTCTGTAGTATCTAAGCTAAATAAAACGTCTATATGATAATATTAATAGAATTTATAATTTATCTATAATAATTCCAGTAAATTGAAATTTTATATTAATTTGACCGTATTTTAATCTTCTCAATGCTTCTGCGGCTACTACACAAGATATACAAATGTTGTATATACTATATATAGAAATATACAACAAAAAATATTCAAAGGTCTTCCTCACAAGGCTCTATGACCAAGGTCAACAAAATTGCATGGTCATTAAATCTTTAAATCTTTTCTCCACAATTTAAACGCCATTTCATGCTATTACAGTATCAATCACAGGTTAGATTTAATCTTGCAGGTTCGTCTAATCTTATCTAATAATCAAGTTTTTTTTTCTGTGAAACTTGCAAGCTAACAATATCTACAAGGCCAAGCATCAGTCTAGGCAAGCATACGTAACCTTGTAGTCAAGTATACGTAAGTTTGTAGTCAAGTATACGTGACCTTGCGACCAAGTATCCATAGCCTTGGCTATAATATTTACAATCTGAAGCATCTAATGTTATAGCCAAGTATACGTAACCATGTAAGCAAGTATTTGTAACCTTGTTACAAAGGATGCGTAACCTTATGCGGTCAGTAGTGATTAGTTTAAGATAAAACAAGATTGGACTAGTTTAACATAGCAAAGTTAATAAAGGGTGAGAAAGCATCTAACAAGCAGTGGTACTTCTAAATATTCTAGTATAGTACTTACCAGTGCTAAAAATTCCGCCTTCTTTTCAAGTTAGTTGCAAAAAAGAAAAAAAAATATATGAGTGTAAAATTTAGTAATTACTAGCGAAGGTTGTCAAAGAAAACTTGTAAAAATTGAAAAATTGTATGAACAAGACAGAATACTTTTACAGATCATTATAAAATTGGTTATTAGGGTAAACAACAATCAGGCCATCAAATGATTAATCGATGTCAGGTATTGAGCTGGGGAGTTAAAAATTAAAAAGAGAGAAGCAAACTTAAGCTGCACTGTCTTATGCCCTTACCATAGGAACTTTCACTCGTACAAAAGAGATTCATTTATTAATCAACAAAAGCCGGACATAAACTGAAACTGAAAGTCACAGAAAACCGAGAGCTAGGATGATTCATTCAGTCGAAAAGTCACCCAGAGTACCTGCCGACCAGCCAGTCTAAATGATTACGCAAACGGTAAACACTGCAAAGCTAAAATCACTATACAGTCTAGTATTAGGCTCTTACAAGGACCCTCCCTCCAACCCAGAATATCGTCTGATAACATCTTTTTTCTGGCTAAATAATCAAAAGTGGAAAATCTTCGACATTCACGGTAAAAACAAATTCTTTTCCTTATATTTAAATGAATGTGCCAAGAAAAAATATAACAATTTGTTGGCAGCCCCGTTTGTCATTTAACAGCCTTTTTTTCTGTAGCTAATTACTTTGCTTCCCAATTGGAGCGACAATACTGCCACACAATGGCACATTTCCACTAGAAAAATAATCAAACCTCCCCCTCCCCACTACAAGAGTTTCTTGATGCATCATGCAATCCTAGCTGCCTGGAGTCTATATTCAATAGCATTTGCGGGTTCACAGCCCCCTGGGTCAAAAGAACAATTATAGTTGAAACTTCTTCAATAAAAAGATAAAATGAAAGAAATTCTACAAATGTACCTACAATCGGGAGCCAGAGGGATATGTCAAGCAGTTCGCTCAATAGTAACCGAAACCCTAAAAAATGGAATTTTAGCTTCGATGTATGTTCCAAAAGAATTGGATTTTTATGACACATCGAGCTCTGCTCTCTTTATGGCTAAAGTGAAAATTTCGTTATTATAACTATTGTATTAATAATAATAATAGTAATAACATTTATTCAACTACCATCTACAAAAATAGATTATAGCGGCGCACTACAAAAAAGAAAAGAAAAAGAAACCAGCTTCCAAAAAGATAAAGATACGACACTCATTGTACTTCACGACACAAATAAATGCAGGTGAGAAACGTTATCAATCAAATTTAACTTTTAGCACTTAATTATTTCGAATGCTAGGCCATTGTTTGGATGGCTCTCTAAAACCACATTTTCAAGGCGGGAATTCCTATAAAGCTTGGGTATGTGCAGTAAAATTTTGCATATTTCTGGTAGCCCTTTATGACGTTTTCAGTGTCTCTCACTGACAGCAAGTGGGATACACCGGCGAGGTAGATTATGTGTGGTTAGCACACTGAACAATAAATCGAGGCAAGAGATTTTAGTCCAGGACTTTTAGGGTTTGACCCGGACAAAATTGCAATATAAACGGAAATGGTACCAAAATGATCAGAAAAAATTCTGTATAACATACTAAAAGTCCCCATAAATCCGAGTGGGGCGAGTACCTGAAAAACAGGGGAAAAGGGGGAAATGGGGGGGGGGAAATTGGGAAAAATGCCGAACATGCCCAGAAAATAGTTCAAAGTGAGTTTTCTGGGGCTTTCCCATACGCTGATCAAGAAACTGACATCTAAAATTCAGTATAGAATAAAAGTACTACGGAAAACGCGGGGAACAGGCAGAAGAGGGGAAAAAATTTAAAAATACAGGGTAGGGGTAGAAAGCACTTTGAAATATGTTTTCTGGGGTCTTTCTATCTGCTGATCCCGAAACTGACATCTAAAATGAAATAAAGAACATGAGTCCCACCATAACGGGGGAAAAGGGGGGAAGAGGGGAAGAAAAGGGACAATTGAAGTCAGGGTTAGAAATCAGTTTGAAATGTGTTTTCTGGGGTTTTCCTATCTGCTGATCAAGAAACTGACACCTAAAATGAAGGAAAAAAAACGAGAACCATGAAAACCGAACAAAACTGGAGGAAATAACGGAAAAGGGGAAGGGAAGCCTGACTCCTGAGCCAGCTGCTAATGGCTAATAAGTAGGCCTATGGACAAAATAATTCGCTTAAGTATCAAACTTTTACTTTCTTGAATCACAGACATTTCTTACAACCATTTGAATTACTAAACATAAAGAAAACAACCGCTTGGCAGTGATCACAGTATAAAACTTCAGCTATTATAGGTAAAATTTGTACTTTCAAAGACAATATCGTTGAATAAAAAACTAAAAAAAGAACTTCAGTAACTATAGGTAAAATCTGCACTTTTTAAGGCAGTAGAGTTGACTTGAAAAACACAACATTGATGCCACTAGTCGAGCTCCTCGTCTTCGAGAATCTCGTTGTCCCTGTTCAAACAGTTGATACCCTGACATTCTCCGCACACGAACGTACACGCTAATTCATTTTGCTTGTAGCTACACCGTGAGGTCTGGCAGCCTGTCTTGCAGTTGTATCTCACGACACTCAAAAGAGTCTGAAGTACGGGCAACAAATCGGTCATCACAGGTGAACATTTATGGTCTCTGAGGACCCAACCCCAGTCAGCCGGGTCGAGTTCAGCTGGTTCCCCTTTCCAACGGGATACCTGGAGGCGCACTCACTGGGAGTGGAATGAAGCTGCAGCTTCGGTTGGCGGAAGCCTTTCAGGCTTAACAAACGCCGTAGTATTTGACGAAGAAACTTTTTACAAGAAAATTCGATGTCGCAGCTTAGTGAGATCTTCGTTTGATCGTGCTTTATACAAGCTGAGGAGAAGATAGTCACCCGCTTTCACAATTTCATCTCTAGACGATTATTCATTCAGAAACACTTCGCATTTTTTTCTGAATACTTCGCTCTTCTTCAAAAGAGGTAGCACAGCTTGCTTTCCAAGTCCGAAAACTCGTGAGGTCGTGTCACATCCCAAGAGTGCGTGCGCTACCAGAAGTAGCCTGGATACTTCTCCCATTTTTTTTTTTAACTTCGCTGAGGCACCAGAGCCGCGTTATCGCTTCTTTTGCGTTCGTTGACGATTCGAAGTAAAGTGTTTTTGCATTAGGCGGGAGGTGATACAAGCGTAGAATCAGAAGGTCAGTGTCGTTGCCAAGAACTATTGTTTCAGAGTTTTCTGCTTTCGTTACGGCAGTCTTCACGATTAGATAGTCAGCATCGTCCTTCGCATGGACGACTTCAAATCCTTTGACTCTGAGTTTTTCCCTGATGTAGCTTATAATTCGCTGTTTGTTCTGAGAGTTGCTCAAAAACTCTTCCTTCTTTTTCTGGAGCTTCATCCCTAAACTGAAATCGATCACTTGATGCTGGCTTCCCTTACACCGTCAGTTGTGGGTAGCATCTTTCGTGGTTGGACCAGCGCTGTATCCATCGAAGACAACAGTAGGGGAGGTACAGCGTCGAGTAACGAAACTAACAAAGCTGTCACAGATTGAATCATAAGTACCACCAATCTTCCAAGGTACTTGCTGAAGCAGCCAACCTCCGTCAACTACAGCGACACGATCTGACACTGGCAGGTGGTGAATCGAGTCCGTTTTCGCTTCTTTCCACATTGCTTTCGCTAGTGCAGGTTTGTCTGGCTGACGCATTATGCCAGAATTCTCTAACAAAGCGGGCGGATAACTGCACAGTTCGTAACGTAGAGTTTCTGCCATGTCATTTTCAGATGTATGGGCAGCAGTCGAAAGACGTTGAAAAAGCAGTGCAGGGTCGATATGCAAAATCTCGCCATCTATCCTTACGTTCCCATCGGATGCCAGTGTAACGACTTTGTCTTTCTTCCTGAATGAAAAACTTTCGAGGGATTAGCCATCCATGCCCTGGAGGATCAGCTTACCTACAGCTTTAGCATCCTCTGCATTGACGCCTTGTTGGGCAATCAGCCCGGAATCTGTACTTCTAATCTCTGTGGAACTAGTGAAAGGACAGTTCTCTAGAAGGAATTCAAGAAATGTCAGTAGATCCTAAGTACCTCTCTTTATTCGTACTGCGGTTGCAGTAACGTGCTGTTCACTAGAACTGTACTCTAGGCCCGTCAATTTCTGCATTAGATCATTCACTGAAGCGAGCAGTGGCATAGACATTGTCCATATATTTCTCTGAAGCTCAGTCATCCCTTTTCCTCTTGTCAGCCCTCCATCTGTTTTTAGGCTCTTCATCAGCACTGTCTCGATGACGAGGTCTAGAGCCAATCCAGTCCAATAACGATCACTTCGTCGGGCAATAAACTTGCCGCTTGCAAACTGTCCGAAGAGCTGTGGATTCGATGTTTCAAGTTCCTGCATCATCTGAAGAAAAAGACGAACTGACTTGGCATAAAGATTATGCCCCGCAGCAGCGAGGTATGGGAGCATTTCAGAAAGAGAGGATAAGTAGAGATCCCAGTCTCCAGTCCTTTCTGCTTTCAAAAACTTCCGAAAGATCGAAACTATTTCGGAATACTGCATGAATAGTTTCGCAGTTCTGCTGGATTTCAGAGACGATTTTAAGGCTTCGAGGCGTAGCGAAACCACCTGAAGGGCTTCGTGATTAGCCGCTTCTTCCACAGAAATCTTTCCATCCATCAAATCGTCATACATCTGGAAAGACCGTCTCAGAAAACTAGATGTTACTCTCGCTTAATCTTGACGAAACGCAACTATAACCAAAAAGTAAGGCACCTAGGGAAAATAATGAATTAAACTTGGATTAGTACTGAAAGAAGAGTTGCCGATACGCAAAATTATGCTTGACTTAACAAAAAAATCTCGTCGTACCTTGATTTATCCTGCTACCATGTGACATGTGTAAGCATCCACGCAGACTGGGGACTATTGGATGCGCTAGGTGTCAGTCTATCAGGTAGGGTCTTGTCGTCAGCACTGGAACTCCGCGGTGACTAGTCTACCTTGCTTATTTTACTGAATGTCAAATTAGAACAGGATTATGTTGAAGAACCCACGCGCTTGTTGATAACGGCGAGGAATACGGAATAAAGTAATTTCAATATCTTTCCGTATTTCTTTCTCGAGTTTTTTTTTTGCCTTTTCCGAACCTATGGGGTAGCCGAACCTCTATAGATCTCCTGTATTAACATTTGTAAACATTTCCACCTGCTTTCTACCCCTACCCGGTATATTTCCCTTTTTCCCCTCCCTCCCCCCCCATTTCCCCGTTTTATGTTAATCAGTTTTTTAATATCATTTTAGTTCTCAATTTCGTAATCACCAGATAGGAATACCCCAGAAAATATCTTGCAAACCGCTTTCTACCCCTACTCTGTATTCTTCTCTTTTCTCCCCTCTTTCCCCTGTTCCCCCGTTTTCCGTAGTACTCTTTTTCTATACTGAATTTTAGATGTCAATTTCGTAATCAGCGTATGTGAAAACCTCAGAAAACTCACTTTAAACTATTTTCTGGGCATGTTCGGCATTTTTCCCAATTTCCCCCGCATTTCCCCCTTTTCCCCTGTTTTTCGGGTACTCGCCCCACTCGGATTTATGGGGACTTTTAGTATGTTGTACAGAATTTTTTTCTGATCATTTTGGTACCATTTTCGTTTATATTGCAATTTTGTCCGGGTTCGACACTTTTTTGAGCTAAAAGTCCTGGACTATTTCCTGGAGTAGGTTTTTGCAGGATCTGAAATTGTACCTTTCCATTTACTTAGTAACTACTTACTATGCTCGAACTTACTCCATTATGGAGTAGAGCGTTCATCGCTTGCATGTGAGTGACGCTATCGAACGTTTTCGATATATCAATAATGCACATATATAGAGGGGACTTATTTCTTCAGAGTCCATAAGTACGTTAGCCAGAAGGCAAAGAACCTCCGGGCACCCGAGACATTTCTTGAATCTAAGCTGATTGTCTCCAAAGTGTTGAGTATCAAGCTCAGAGAAGATAACATATTCAAACACTTTGCTCAAGATGCACGAGATAATTATGGGTCTATAAGACTTGCATTCGTTTGAATCTTTTCCTTTTTTGCTGATAGATGAGATAATCCCTTTCAGGAAAGAGTTGAGAACAAAACCCCTGGTGACAAACATTTGGAGAATAAGCTTAAAATGCGAATAGAAGCATTCAGGTAAGTGCTTGAGATGTTTTATTGAAAGACCGTAGCAGTCTATCCCATTCTTTGCTTTGGAAAGTACTTTTCTGACAGCTAACTTGATCTTCTCAACGGAAATGGGAACAACGCAATGCTGCCCTGAGAAATGTGCAAGCTAGCTGGAAACTTCATTTTCATACTGATTGGTTACAGTAAGATTCTCATCTCCATACATCGAAATATAGTAAGAGTCCCAATCCTGTAGTGTCAGAGAAGTACTAGATGGACAATCGTCTGGTCTGATTAGGCTTAGCCATGATTTCTTATTTCCAGTGAACTGTTGCTGATAATCCAATACCTCTTCATTTCAGCTTTATATTTGCGTTATGTGCTCCGTTTCAGCTCGAATATAGTCCCGCGTAGCGGTCTACCACAAGCAATACAAATTTTCAGCTATGTTTTTACATGTCATTTTCCGACTGGAGTTCAGAGGATTCGGACCACATCGGTTTTTCTGTCACAATTTTGGCTCGTCTTGTAGGACCCGCTTTTACTTCGGCAACTTTGAGAGCATGGATGACTTGATGGTAATAAGTGTTGAAATTAACCGCGGTTGAGACATTGGAAGGGCCAGAGCATTGTAGATGAAACGGAAGTTTTATGCAACCTAGGACCGAAGCAACAATGGCAACATAAAGGGGAATATTGCATTTCCCCAATTTTGCTTATAGCCCCATTTTCTGGAACAAGCGAAAATAGTGCTCTGTGTTGGCTGCATCTGACACGAAAGTCTGGAATGGTCACTAATCGGATTATCCATGCAAACTGTAACTGGAGGACTAGAAATGGATGTGCATGAAACTACGTGGTCAATATTGGAGCCATTGGAGGTATGACCACTAGTATGTCTGTACGTAAAATCTAGGGACTTCGGCCAAATCTTGAAAGTGGCGGGGAGGCAATTCATAAAAATATAAGATAAAATATTGTCCTTGCATGGGTCACAGTTGAGGTCCCCGGCAATTAGCCATTTACACCCACGAAGCTCAAGACACTCCAAGTGCTGTCTTAGGCCATCTAGTGCTCTTGAGAACTTTGTCAGAGAGACAGTATTGTTGTAGTTAGTAGACAGTGATAAGTTGATGAACTCAATTCCCTCAACAGACATACACAACAGACTACTGCTTGTAAGAGTCGGCTTAGCCAAAAGTTCCTTCCTAGCGTATATTGCCAGGCCTCCGGACGAAAAACCTGCCGTAGATCTCACCGGCTCTACAAAGACATCGTGCGACCGGGATCTGTTCAGGAAGTTTATATTCACCCCAGAAAGCATATACATATATACTTCTGGATATACTTCTGGATAAATAACACGTCATGAATTTGAAGGATGTTATCTATGTTTTTTTCTTTGTTGCGACAACCATTGATATTCAGACTAAAAAGTTGATATTCAGACTAAGAGATCTATTCATTGATTACTTTTATTTCTCAGAATCTCTCTTAATTTAGGACATCTTAGGCTGAAGCAGATTTTTAATATATAAATTAAAGATTTAAATATATAAGATTCATTAAGTTTAGTGTTTTCCGTCAAAAGCTACTAGCCTAAGAAAATTTGCCCGATTTTCAATAAAGATAGGAAACACCCCCAAAAAGTGAAGGAATCTTAATGAAGATCGCACCGTCAGATTCGAAGTTTTTTTTTTTTTTTTTTTTTTTTTTTTTTTTTTTTTGCCAAAAGAAAGATCAGGGATACGAGTTTATTTAATTTTTTTCCCAGGGGTGATGGTACCAAACCAATGGTCCAAGTATATTCAGAGAGGGCTCATTCGAATGACAATTAAAATTTCTAGCGCCCTTTTTAGGTGATTAAACAGATTGGAGAGCATCCATTTTTAGTTTAGGAAATTTTTGATTAAGAGAAAAGTCAAGACTGACAGACTGACTTGAAGGAAGAAAAGGCGAATTGAACTTCAAATACACTAAATATATTAGATATTGCTTTTACCCTAGTTGGGTTATATCTGTGACACAGTTTGTTGATTAAATCACAAGGGGCTCACCCCTTTGGGTCCCTGACGCCTATACACTTGGTGTACGGTTCAATTTTGGCTTGGCTTGTTTTGACAGTGCTTGCTTGAGAGTGCTTATCAACCTGTTTCCAGTGCCTGCCTCTGATTTACTTTGCAAGCTTTATATAGGCTAGCCCACTATTGACTTAGGGTTCTCTCCCTCTGCTTGTACTTGTATTATTTATTTGACTTTGCTTCAGCTGTTTATTTTTAACCTATAGGTATTCTGTTTGTTATGACTGACAGGACGGTTAGTAGTCCTGTTATCCCTGGCCTAAATAATTTTGGTGTAAGGATTCTGATACTAGGAGTAGAAGGTCCAAATGAGACCAGTAAAATACTGACCTTTGGGAGTAGAACAGTTATTGGAAAAAAAACTGTTTGAACACCTCCAAAACATGAGTATAGGGGCCATTATGGCTCAATGCTAGAAAGACTTGGACCTCATGGCTTTATTATCATAATAGCCATGAACCGGTCAGTATCTACTGCCATACTTTCTATGTCAGATATAGCAGTAAATGATTGTCAGGTAAAGTTTATGCTTGCTCCTAACTCCAACCCCAACTCAATCAGAAACAAAAAAGGTATTCCATTTATCTCATCTGAGGAGGTCACCAATATGGATGATTTTATTAGAGAGGTCCAAGATGATGATAGAATCCAACAAGTGACAGTGACCTTCAAAAATCCAAGTCCTATGGTTACCCCTTTGGTTTGCACTTTCTATCAGGATTTCCGGTTCCCACTAAAATCTCTGTTTAGGGCAAAAGCTATACAGTAAAGCAGTTAATCCCCCGGAAAATAGAGTGCTTCAATTGCCAAGGTTTTGGCCACGTGGCTTCTAATTGCCACAGAGGCAGAAGATGTCTACTATGTAGTGGACAACACGCCCTTGAAGAATGTCCCTAATCCAAGATAGTAAAGGAAGAGCAGGTACTTAAGTGCCCAAATTGCAATGGAAAGCATGATACTAACTCCAAGGAGTGTCCAATACTCATGGAAAAGAAAACTATAGTTACTTGCTCATTCACCAATAATGTCCTCATGAGGACTGCTGCTGAGGCTTTGAAGAAATGACTTCCAACTCATACATAACACATCCCCGAGTTACACATATTCTTTCCCTCAA
The DNA here is from genome assembly GCF_049724085.1 of Artemia sp. Qi Xiang Cuo. Classification (NCBI taxonomy): domain Eukaryota; kingdom Metazoa; phylum Arthropoda; class Branchiopoda; order Anostraca; family Artemiidae; genus Artemia; species Artemia sp. Qi Xiang Cuo. The sequence goes on from NC_142795.1 coordinate 16,657,194, forward strand.
CTGACTCCTAGCCAACCTCCAGTTGAGAAACTCAACCTGAGGTACATGACCATGTTTGAAGGTGTTGCAAAGCAGATCTCTCATCTAACTCAGGTTATAACATCTACTTGCAAACTGCTTTCTAAGTTAGCACCAAAACATTTTCAAAATGCAGTCTGTAGCCTGAATAACTCAGTTGAAAACCTAAATAGAGATGGTTCAAGCCTTCCCACAATGTCAGCAGTTACCAGCAGTCCTGGAAAAGCAGAAAGGAAACGCAAAGGAAAGAAGTCTATACCTAGCCCAGAAGGTGCTATAACTAGGCTATTGAGACCTATTCTATCCCCTTCTCAGACAAATGACTTGTTCTCTCTCCACCATTTTTCCTTGATTTTGGCCTGGATGACTAAGCAGAAACCTATTAGGTAATTTGGTTAAGACTACTGGCTTGGTTCATTCCCTAAAATTTTTCCTTTTTTTTTAGAGTTATCTTATTTGTATTTTATTTGTTTATATTTTTATATGTTGATTTAGGTGACAGGTAACAAGTTATTTGTATTATTTATTATAATTGAGCTGCACGAGCATTATGATCGCTGTCTGATAAGGTAAATTGCATTATTTTGGTCCCTGTTTATATTAAATAAAAAAAAGCAAGTTTTTTTTTTACTGAAAATAAGAAACGACATTAAAACTTAAAACAAACAGAAATTAGTCTGTATATGAAAGGGGTTGTCCCCCCGTCAACGCCTCGCTCTTTAGGCTAAAGTGTTTTATTGTTTTCAAAAATAAAGTTGAGACAGAGTCAAACTTCAGCGTAAAGAGCGAGGCGTTGAGGAGAGGACAGCCCCTTTCATATATGGAATAATTTCTGTTCGTTTTAAGTTTTAATGTCACTCCTTACTTTCAGTTAAAAAAAACTGTTTTTTATATATTTAGTTTCTGAACTTTTTGAATTAATGCAGCTTTGATTTTGGCTCACCGCACATAAATAATTAAAACGAAATTCGCATATTAATTTTACTTTTTTTGGCTAAATTGCTTTCTCGAAATTTTGATCTGACGTAACTTACGAATTAACTTACGTAACGAGCTTCTGTATTCCTATATTTTTATTAAGTATATTAGGGGGTTCGCCCCCTAGTCAATACCTCACTCTTTACGCTAAAGTTCAATTTTTTTTTCCAATCTTTAAGAATGACCCCTTAATCACAAAGGCCGTTAATTAGAATGAATAGCTCTGATGAAAGTACCAAAAAAACTTTAGCGTAAAGAGTGAGGTTTTGACTAGGGGGCGAACCCAATCATATACGTAATAGTTTCTGTTCGTTTTAAGTTTTGATGTTGCTCCTTACTTTCAGCTAAAAAAATTGTTTTTTTTTTTTATTTAATTTCTGATCGTTTTTTAAATAATGCTGGGAAATCCGGCGCCCCCTTCATAGCAATGTCCCTTCCCCAGTGAAAACTTCCTCCATGGAAAGATTCTTCCACGTAACCACCGACCCCCCCCCCCCCCCAGTACGAGAAAAAATCACCCCTGAAAACTTCTGTTTATTTCCCAATAACCAATACTATAGGTAAACATTTGGCAAAGTTCATAACTTACAGACCTTCCCCGGGGACTGTGGGGGATTAAATCATCCTCAAAGACCTAGTTTTTATATTTTTCACCCATGCTGAACAAAATGGCTATCTCAAAATTTTGATCGGGTGACTTTGGGAAAAAATGAACGTGGGAGGGGGCCTTGTTGCCTTACATTTTTTGTCACTTAAAAAGGGCACTAGAACTTTTAATTTCCATTCGAAGGAGCCGTCCTGCTATATTTTAAGACCATTGGTTCGATACAATCACCCCTGGAGAAAAAAAAATAAATAAACACTCATCCGTGATCTTTCTTCTGGCAAAAAATACACAATTCCACATTTTTGCAGTAGGGTTCTCTGATATGCTGAATCTGATTGTGTGATTTTCATTAAAGTTCTATAACTTTTAGGGGGTATTTTCCTTTTTTTGAAAACGAGGCAAATTTTCTCAGGCGCGTAACTTTTGATGAGTAAGACTAAACTTGATGAAACTTATATTACAGTTACCATGAACTGTTTGAAATGCAGAAACTTGTTGCTGGTGATTAACTCCTATAAATAGCAAGATATGCGGTAGATGATCCCATATTATTTAAATCTTAGAGGCCCTGATGCCCCGTCACATATTATTTTATTTTAAAGTTATCCTATTAACTATTTTATTTGTTTTAAATATCCTTATTTTATCTGCTTATATTTTTATATCTGGAAGTATGTGACAGGTTATAATATAAAAATGTATTATTTATTATAATAGTGTTGAATATGTACTTTAATTGCTCTACGACAAAGGATAGTTGCATTATTTTGATTCCTATATTTCAATGCAGGCAACTGCTGCAGGTGAATAGCCCCCTACCAATAGCAAGTTAAGTGTTACATGATCTAGTTCAGCAAATATTGACTGAAGTGACACCCAAGCAAGCTAGTCATTACAAAAGGCACAGATAAACCAAGTGATAGGAACGCATACGACCTATTGGTCGAATGCATCAAACCCCAAACAACAAACAACAACAACTAGCTCCCCTCCCATGCCCTTTTTCCCATGAGTCGTCTGATCAAAATTCCGAGATGGCCATTTTGTTCAGAATAGTTTAAAGGTTCAATAGCTATGCTTTTGGGGATAACATGCCCCACAGGCTCTGGGGAAAACAGCAGTAAGTTAAGAAGAGCATGGGGGAGGGGGAAAATTTTCTGTGGCGGTATTTTCCACAAGAATAATCTCCCGAGGAGAGGGAAGTCTCCGGGGATGAACTTTGCAGGGGAAATTTTATACTGCGGGAATTTACCAGAACTCCTATGCGGAGATATCTTTATTTGTCTTACTTTCTCTTTGCCGACTAAATTTTACATGTGCCGATGTTAAGGGTGAATTGTCCGGGGGAAATTTTCAGCAGGGTTCAATTTCCACTGTGGGGGGGGGATTTCCACGGACAATTTTCCATGAAGGAGGGATTTCCAATATGATTTGAAAAACGATCAGAAATTAGTCTTTTTCAAATAAAAGTGTGCTAAGAAGAATTTTTAAGGCAGAATCGTCAACAAGAAATTTTCCAGGGGATTTTCAGCGAGGAAAGAACTGTCCAGGTGTAATTTTCCGAGGGAGAGGAGCCAGGTTTTCCAGCATTATTTGAAAACTAAAAAAAAACTCTTAAAACCCTAAAAAACTCGTTATTGAAAACTCTTGACGCTAAAGTTTGACATTTTGTCCCAGTTCTTTCAGAACGATTCCTGAAACATAACGGCCGTTTAATTAGAATGAGAAGCTTTCTTAAAAGTACTAAAAAAAATTAGCGTGAAAAGCAAGGTGTTGAGGATGGGGTAACCCCCTTCATATACGCATGCAAATTGAACGATGCAAATGAAATTGAAAGCGAAAGCGCACAAAATAGGGACATAAGGTGTAGACTACCCTTTTGAAAGAAGGAACAATATTCATTTTAATTTAGACAGGTTGAGTCGCAACTTGCTTGCGTCACAACTTTTGGACGGCTCTCTGTTTTAAGGAGTTGTGACTAAGAAAAAATAAAAAAAAACTATTGAAAACAAAAGATAGTTGAACTTGTACTCAAATAATTTTTTATATTAAAAAAATATATATATTAAAACAAAAAGTAGTCAAACTTGATCTTAGATAACCTGACATCGGAAATAAACATATTGAAAACAAAATACTCAAATTTACACTTAGATGACCTTTCATACCGGAAAGAAACAGATTGAAAACATAAGATATTCAAATTTATACTTAGATGGACTCTGTTTGACGATTTTTTCTGTGTAAAATATAGTACTATAAGAAATAAACATATTAAAAACATATAATACTTGAACTCTTACTTGGCTGACTTTCGATATCGAAAGAAATAATTCGAAAACGTAAAATATTCAAGCTTGATCTTCGAACACTTTTGATGTCTGGAAGATACATATGAGAACATAAAATAGTCAAATTTATATTTGTATGATATCGCAAAGAAAACCTTGATTTCGCACCTTTGATATCACAAAGAAAAATATTGAAAACATAAAATACCTCCAATATCCATTTTTACAAGTTTTCTGGCATTGAGCACCTCAACAAAGAGATTGGTGCCAGAAAACATTGCTTTAACCGCCAATGCGCCATATGGGGATTCAGCTAAATCTCGCTGCTGCTCATGTCTGTTAATCAGATATCTATGAATAATCTGCCATGTTTCTGCAGCATATATGTCTAACCAGGATTGAACTTCTTTTAATAAGGCTCCTCCCATTAATTCTTCAGTAATTTCTGGATCTTCAATCCCATAGAAGAAAAGGCACGTTGACTTGACTAGATTTGATATATTTTGGAATACTGCAGGTGGCTGCTTCTCCTACAAAAGAAAGGAATATTTGGAACATACCTGGATTCAATTTGACTTATTTTATAAAATACATTTTGACGTATTTTTCTTACAAAATATTGAAACCTCACTATTTTTTCAAAATATTGAAAAAATACTGAGACACACACCTCTGGTGGTTCAGCCATGTATAACGATGTCTTGGAGAATCAATGTTGAACTAATACCTCAACTTTTTACCGTTACCGTTGTGAAGGAAGCTAGCCAGTAGTCAAATGAATGTTATCTGCCATCAAGCTCTATTTGGAGTCGGTCAACGGATTCAGGAAATATGGCAGACGCTGGGTTCAAGGTTGGCTGTCAATCATTGAAGCATTAACTGCAAACCGATTCCACTAGAGTCAGACATACAACGATGTTAAAGACCTTGCAATATGAAACAATTACAGCAAAGCACAAATCTAGAATACACATCTCATTAAAACTTCATATTTAATGCAACTTAGTTGCTCATACTAACTTAAAGCCTTTTCTAGTGGCAAACTTAGACCACCGTAATCCTGACAATAGCTGAACTTAGACTATTCATCAAGGCATGAATTTCTAAGGGACAGGGGGTCACCAGGCCCTCCTCTGCCCCTCTATACCTAATTTTGTCCCCATATATTAATTTTCCCTCCCTAACACTTTTAAGCATAAATAATTTTGATGGTTATATCTGTGATTATGATAATGTAAATCATTATGTTATATACCTTGCTGACCAAAAATCCGAATCCGAGTCCTGGGATGAAGTAGCAATTTTAGAGTCCTCTGATGAAAAAGCTAAATTTTTGCAAGATAAATTAAGAAACAATTGTGAAGAATGCTTTCCTAAGAAAACGCTCAAGCGGTGCAACACAGATCGTCCTTACATAACCCAAGAAATTAAAGATTTGATTCAGTATAAAATTCAACTAAGAAAAGAAGAGAAAATAGGAAATGAAATGCTAATATGCTCCGCAACTAAGTAAGTAAAATGACAAGGAAAGCTGCGGCTGAGTATTACCACAAAAAAATTGATAACCTTTTTGAATCAAAGCCTAGCATGTGGTATAAGGAAATGAAATGAAACGAATTTGTGGAATATCCCCTAAGTGTTGATTTTTGTTCAGATTCTAATGATGAAACAGCTGCTGACCAGTTAAATGGTCATTTGGCCAGAATAATCCAGTCTTTGCCGCGTCTTGATGTAAATAAAACGAACCAAGAGTATAAGAAAATTCCATATGATGTCGTACCTTTACCTACTATTTCTGTGGATCAAGTTTTTACTAAAATAAAGAAACTTAAACGAATTAGTATAACTCCCATATATATTCTGATTGAACTTATAAAAGCATTTCCTGACAATTGACCAAGCCACTACCACAAATTTTTAATTACATCTCAACTTCTTCAGTTTACCCACAGATATGGAAAACGGGGTATGTTACTCCAACCCCTAAAAAGATACTGAACTTAATTTCGATGGTGTGAGGCCAATCACTTTAACCCCCTTGTTCAGCAAAATATACGAAAGTTTTTAGCAAATTGGCTAAAAGCTGAATTTGTACCCCTCCTTGATCCTCATCAGTACGGTAACAGAAAGAATACATCAACATCCCATTATCTAGTCAGTCTTTTTCATTTTATTTTTAAGCATGTTGATGAACCTGGTAAATGGCTAAACAAAATAACAATTGATTTTAATAAGGTTTTCGATTTGATTGATCATAACATTATAATTTCTAAGCTTTTAATTGATTTTAGAGTGAATGCTGCTGTTGTGAGAATGATTCAGAGTTTTTTAATAAATAGGTTCCAAATTTTTAAATATAAGAAGTCTTTCTTTGAACCCGAGCCAGTTTTTTGTGGTGTACCTTAAGGTGCCATTTTGGGTCTTATTATTTATCTAGTCATGATTAATGATATTGCTAAAGATTGTGAAAATTACTGGAAATATCTTGACTAGCCTACACCTGCAGAAATTTGTGAAGCAAATAAATGTAGCAAAGCTCAAATTTTAATTGATAATGTGAACACTAAACCTCCAGTTCAAATATGAAAGTAAATGACAGTAAATCTTCAATTTTAATTATTTCATTTTTAAATTCTTCTGAACCAAATTTTCTACCAACTATCTCTGATTCTCTTAAAGTAAGGAAGATTAAGCTCTTGGGAGTTATTATTACCAGTGATTTAAAGTGGGAAGTAAACACATCTAGTCTAGTAAAAAAGAGTAATACTGGGCTGCAGATGCTCAAGCTTATGTCGAAACATGGCCCCCCTCCAGATCACCTCCTCCGAATAATTACGTCTTTTATTCGCCCAATTCTGGAATATGCAGCTCCTGTATGGAATTTTGAGCTGACTACTGAGCAAAGCGCTAGGATCAAAAGAGCTCAGAAAAGAGCTCTAATGATAGTATCAAAGCAGGCAGAAATGTCGTATGAAGATCTGCTGACAAAGTTTAAAATGCAAACTCTGAAAAAAAGAAGAGAGAAACTCTGCATGGATTTCGGAAGGAAATTGCTGATCCACCCAATCCACAAAACCCTCCCCCCCCCCCCTCAATCCACAACGAAACGACTCCCGCGCAGGGTTACAGTGCCTTTTGAGAAACTTCCGCCGGTATGCTGTGCCCATCAGCGGTTAGCGAAAAGTTTTATACCTAGTTTCGTAAATATGTACAACGAAAATCAGGAGGATTGATTAGTTTTTTTTTTGATATCCAATTTTTAATGTGACTATAATGTGACTATGCTTTTTATAATGCGACTATACCAAAGACATTTGGCAGTGCCATGAAGATTTTGGTGAAAATAAAAGTTTATCTATATATCTATCTGTCCACAAAATCAAAATAGCCTGCTACTCCATTTGATTTAATTCTACCTACTGTAGGATTTTTGCTTATTTGACCAACTATAAGCTGTTCCTTGGAAAATGTGTTTACACCCACAAGGATCTTTGAATTTGTACCAATATAACCTGCTAGGTTAGCATATTTCTGAAGATACTCTTCGGAAGCCAATAAAAGAATTTGTGTTAGTATTCATGGGCTCTTTATCAATGTCTGTTGCGAGGAAACTAGTAGCCCTTGTTGCGAAGAAACTAGTAGCCCTTGTTGCGAGGAAACTAGTAGCCCTTTTTGCGAGGAAACTACTAGGAAGCTGCTAGGTAGTTCTACTTTCCTGCCTTATCACTTTTTGAATATTGCGCTCTCAATTCTCCATTTCTCCAGAAACGATTCGATTTTTTCAACTTTCTAACAATACACCTTTTTAACTGACAAACTTTATGATTTGGAACTATAATTTGAAAACTAACAAACTTTTCAACTGACAAATTTTAAATTTATTAACTAGATTTTAAATACACTATTTTACTGACAGTCTAGATCACGAATAGGCTGTAGCAAACTGACAACCGAAATAGGAAGTTCATAATCTAGACTATAAATTCAACAACTTTCTTCAAAAAAAAAATTTTGAAACCAATTTTGGTGGTTCATGTTTAGAAATTTTACGAAATCATAGTTTAATAATCGATAGTTAAGTTTGATAAGCTTCTTTGTTCGCCCGATAATTTGTCAGCCTGACATATTTTGGAAGCATAACGCATTCCTATAATAATAATAATAATAATCTGTATTTAAAAGCCAATTAAAGCCATATACAAAAAGACAAATACTAAAGAAAAATTACACTTCATTTGACATCCTTCCCATCAATACAAAATTTCCTACTGCCACAATATAACGGGGAGTCCTAGACCTCATTAACTCACAAAGCAGCCTATCTTCCCCCTCCTGGATAATTAATCCCCTTAAATGAGATAGTTGCTTACACCGGAGGAGGAAATGGCCCAACCCATAATCATTTTCCCAACATCTCAAGCAACTACACCCGGCCTCCGGACCTTCCCTCTTTTTCCTTGCAACCTTAGTATAAATTGGAAGACAATTTGCTCGAATCTGAATCCAAATCATTAGATAATTAATGGACAATCCCAGCTTGAAATAAAACTCCTGACCAAAACTCTCTTTTACTTCTCTATACAAAGTAAGACTCGGAGATTTGTCCACAGCTGCTTGCCATAGTTGCACTTCTTGGTCTTCAAGTCTTGTACTAAATTCCTTGAAGAACCGTATTTTAAAACCGTTTTTGTGGATTAAAAAGAATTAGATTAAATGACTCTGCAGAATATAGGCTAGTGAGAGATAAAGAAAGGGAGGAAGAACGAGAGAGAGAGAGAGAGAGAGAGAGAGAGAGAGAGAGAGAGAAAGAGTCAGTATATAAGAAAACAACAATAAACAAAATATACGAAAAAGTAAAAAAGATACCGACAGCTCTCTTTTTATTTAACATTGGGGACTTCTGAGCCACCACTCGTAATTTTTAGCTTTGTAGTATTGGAAAAATACTAAGCGCAAGACGAATTGCACTAACTTTTTTTTATTTAACTATTCGTACAAGCCAACATTTGAGAGCCAAATATACATATTTTGACCTTTAAAATCTGTTTTCATCCTCATGGCAGAATTAGTGGATAAAGGTAGAATAGGGAAATAGGGAATAGTAGAATAGAATAGGGAATAAAGGTAGAATAGGGAATTTTCAATGTAGGGTGCAAGTATTACGCTTGAGAGGAGCCATATCAATTTCTTTGAAAGTCTGAAAGGGAATTGTCTACCCACCTCAATTTTCTCCAAAACTATTTTACAATAGGCCTTCCACGCCAACTCGCAATGAACTGTAAGGCACTGTTGGAATAAATCATCACTAGATAGCCTTTCTTTGGCCATGTTAAGATTAATGTCATACTGGTCAAGAAGTAAATCTCGATTGTCAGAATTATCACAGGCAAACCGGGTAAATTGCAGAACATCTGGCATCATCTAAAAAGAGAGAAATTAGAACAGTGAAATAAAAATTAAAAATCGACGGAATTAGAAAGAAATCTGTTTTATCTTGGAAAGAAAAAAAACAGAGAACTTGTGACATTCTAAAAATGGTCCGAAGAAACTTTTGTTTTTTGGAGCAGAGAACTTCTGGCGTTATCTAAAAAAGGAATTAAAAAAAGAAAAAGAAAAAAAAGAGACAATTTGTTTGTAGTTTTGGCTGCTGTAATTCCAAAATCATTGTTATAAGGCATATAGCGAAGATGAATTGGTTGTAAAAAAAAAAAAAAAAGGGAGAACGAAGGAGAATTTAGAATTTTGCCATCGAGACATAGTTTGTATCATAGCTTCAACTTCGAGCTATCACCACAAACAAAACGGGAGATATTGAAAATTTTGAAATGTGGGAAAACCTTTGCACACCTAAGAAACGTCATGTTAAAATACATAAATTTGACAGAAAAGTGTAGAGGTTTTTTATTCGAGCAGAAGTATTTTTCCTGTTTTCTCGGTGTTTTAGTGCTGCATTCTTTTCTTTAGCGCTAGCGATGTTTTCCTTATGTCTATTCTGTGTTGTATATGCCTTTGTGTTTATTATATTGTCTTTATGTTAGGACAAGCACTGAGTGCTTACCGTTTTGAGCGACAATAAATGAATATAAATTTTCTACACCAGGCAGGTAAGCTAGAGGAAGGCTTAGAAAATGCTCTTGCTTATGTGTCTGTGTCACAGTGCACTACCGTACGTCTGCGCGATAGCGCATACTGCACTTGTCACCTAGAATAATTGCAACTCTTAAAGTTTCTAGCCAGAGTGTATTGGCTGTCCACGCAGGTAGTAATATATGTTTACTCTGATCCGGCACTGCAACCCCCAATAAAGTTTATCTTAATTGTTCTACATCACTACTCTAATGTGGTCATTTCTCTTCAATCAGTAAAGGACAAAATGTTTTTAAAATTTTTGAATATCAGTCTCCATCCACAATTCAGGACCTAACTATCTTAACCTATAAACACTGCTTTCTTCACTATAATAACACCCTAAGCCAGGTGATTACCGTGTCTTCTAATAAAACAATCTGAATTTCAAAATGTAACAACATACAAGTCCAAAATAGTTTTGTGAAGACACGTTGTGTTTGGACCATTAAGTCTTTGTCTAGAATTACAGAACGGTATACTAAGACGTATATTTTTTAAAAGATGTTTAAAAGACGTTATTCACAAAATATCACATCACAAGATCCTTTTCTATTGTACTGTTCTTAAATTTAGAGAAATACAAAGACTTTGACAAACCAAAGCGATTTAGATAATTTTGTTGGAGAATTTTCCTGGAACCAAATTTTTTTCCCAATTATTTTATTAGTTTATTACTTCCTCTTCTACCCCACTCCAAAGTCTATAGCTTTTTCCCCATTTAAAAAGCTATAGTAACATAAATCGTCGAAATTTTCAGAAATTGCCGCCGAAAACGTTTTGGTTTGGTACGTTTAACATCTGATACACCATGAATACATCATGAAACACCAGTGACGGTGAATTTGAACGACGTTAGACTTCAGAGTCAAGAGTAGTATGTCGTAGTATATGGTAGAAAGATAGAAAAGGCTCTTTCCTCGTACATGGGTTAATTTCATTCGTCCAATGAACCTGTCATTCAACTTTCAAAAATCAACCTTTATATATATATATATATATATATATATATATATATATATATATATATATATATATATATATATATATATATATATATATATATATATATATATATATATATATATATATATATATATATATATATATATATATATATATATATATATATATATATATATATAAATAATATATATATATATATATATATATATATATATATATATATATATATATATATATATATATATATATATATATATATATATATATTATATATATATACATAATATATATATACATATATATATACATATATATATATATATCTATATATATATATATATATATATATATATATATATATATATATATATATATATATATATATATATATATATATATATATATATATATATATATATATATATATATATATATATATATATATATAGACCCCGGCGCCGCGCCGGTGGATCGACCGAACGCTGCCGACGAGAGGCCCGGTTGACCGCCGCCAAAGTGTTGTATTGCCACCGGCGTGACGCAGGCACGCCGCCGCCGGCAGAGGCGGCACCGTTCGGTCGACTTTAATTTTTTTTTTACGGCAATTCTTTATTGCGTCAACCGCAAAGTCGGAGCTTTTCCTTCTCGTGTGGTTTAGTATTTCGATTTTCCTGATTAGAAATCAAGCAAAGCTTACACCATCCCCGAATTTTCGGGTATTTCCCCGAAAATCTATACATCACCCTGAAAAAATATTTGGTTCCCCGAATTCCCGAAAATCACGCAATCACGATGTCACCCCTAGTGATTTATCAGCAGTGACTTTCCCTGCCAAATATTACTTTGTATACCATAATTCTTCACTGCTCTCTTGTTCATTAATTTTCGTCTCTTTTGTTACTTTGCATAAAAACCAGACAGATGCAATATGCTATTGCAAATATTGCAATATACACAGTTCTTCATATGTTGACAAAAAAAGTATCGTCTTTATGAAATGAGTTTAAATAATTTCGAATGCAGTTTCCCAATCGCTATTTCTTACATCATTCGTAGTCAGAATTGTATTTTTAAGTAGAATAGAATTATAGAACGCATCCAATACAATACAGCTTCGTCCGTTTTTTGTATTTTTAAATTGACAGCCGACATTTTGTTTCTGCAGCTGAATTGTAAGTTTGCAGATTTTTTTTTTTTTTTTTTTGCTGTTTTTAGATAATAGTTTATTAATTTTTAATAATCAATTTTTGAACACCTGATATAAAATAAAATCTTCTTTCTGGACACTTTTTAGCCCCCCCCCCCCCACCAAAAAAAAAAAAACAGCCTTCGGTTGAGACAAAATTTAGCTATAGACTAAGCTATGTACAAGGTTGGGGAATTAAAGATTGAACCGGAAGTCACCCCAAAAATATGATTCATAAATAAATTGTAAATTAGTGCCTATAAGGGAGGGGGATAGGGGGCTTTCATTTTAAAATGATATTACCTCATTTTTTATTGAAAGCAGGGATGCCAAAAAGATAATTATTTTTTTCATTTAAAGTGGAGACATAAGAAAATGATATTAAATTCCCTATGAAGCCATTGAGATATTTTGATAGACCCAGGTCCCCCCATTAGGACTTCTTCATTGTCTTGGGTATATTACGATTTCTCACAGGCTACCGGCCTAATTTGGCTTTTGTGTGTGCTTCCTTTTAATTCGATTCTTTGGATCTTATGGAATGCCATGGCGAATCTATCACTCAGTTTTCCAATAATTTGAGGTATATCTGAATAATTTTGACATTTTTTTGTTGTCTTTGTACCCCTTTACTCATACCCTCAATTTTTTTTCAAGGGACACTATAGTGACCTTGTTAATTATTCAGTAAATTAGTTTTCTAATGAAAGCTGAGACGGTATCCTATCAAAGTGGTATCCAGAGGGGGGGGGGGTAGGGATTATATAGAGAGGTATTATATTTAAATGATAATAGGTCGAAATTTTATTTATTGAAAGCAGGAATCCCAAAACGTTCATTTTTTTTAACTTAAAGCAGAGACGGCATCCTATCAAGGTGGTATCCAGAGGGGGGGACGGGGGAATTGAGCTATCATATTTAAATGATAATACCTCGATTTTTTTTAAGCAGGGGTGCCAATAAGTTAATTTATTTTTTTTATTTAAAGCAGAGACGGTATCCTATCAAGATGGTATCCAGAAGGGGGGCATAGGGAGTTATTATATTTAAGTGATAGTACCTTGATTTTTTTTTATTGAAAGAAGGGATGCCAAAAAGTTGAAAAGTTGACAAAATTAACAAGATTTTCGTGAGTTATACTTGATACAGTACTTGCATGGTTTTATCGTCCAAAGGGAAAGGGACATATGCGTCCAATCCGGGTTTTTTTCCTATTGATGAAACAGGTTTACTTTGAAAACATTCATTCATATGTACCAGACAGATTCACACTAAAACGAATTGGTGTGACGAAAGCGATGTCGATATCCCCACCTAACGTTGCGCTCGAGTAACAATGGCGCCCTTGGTCCAGTGCCCAAGTTACATAAAAGGCCGGGTCATAATAAAACCTTTCAATTTGGGAGGTCCAAGGAGGAATCTTCGACAGTCTTATGACCTTAGGGTACTAGATGTTGCAATGTTCCTAAGTATCTACAGTGGTTTAAAAAATTCGATCACCCCACAAATGATTACCAAAAATATGCACAAATGTAACATTTGGAATATTATAACATTTTTTTCAAAGTTTTGAAGAAAAGCAAAAAAGTCTAAATACCCCTAACTACGCTTGAAAGCTATTTTAAAAAGAAACTCTTTGGAGATTTCCATGGAAATGACCATAGCAGAAGCTTTGAGCCTGGGTGGGGATCAAAGAGGAGTCTAAGTATTTGGACCACAGGTGACTTATTGTTGCGACTGTCTTAAATTTGGTAACTCTTGTGAGCATTTGGAAATCAAAGCTTAAACTCAATAACTGATACTAACTGTCCTAACATTTTGCTTGGATTAAAAGTGACGAACTAGGATGAACATTTCAAGTTGAAATTTTCAACATCTTCCTGGAGCTACTTCAGTCTGCATATTATTTCATTTAATTACACTTAAAACGGATGAGTTTTTCATTTTTTACCTAAGAAAATAGCTGGCACTTCATTTTTCTTCATAGGGAATAAACTATTAAGTGTTTTTTGTGTCATTGTAATTGAAGTGTTCTCATATGAAGTGCTCATCATGTATTTTTCAATTTGATAAATTTACTCCTTTTAGATACAGTTTATAATTTGACTGGTATTAGGCATTAATCAGTTTATAATTTGGAATGAATCCCCAAAAGAAAAAATGAATAATATCCAAAAGAGCGATAATAAGGCAGCAGTTCAGCCTTAGCCTGCATGACATATTTTCTATAAATAAGCCAAAAAAAACTTTAAAATAAATTTTTTTTTAAATTGTAATCAAAAAGAATTTTTTAATACAAGAAGGCTTAACAGAAATCCAAAAGACCAAAAAAACAATCAATATCTAAGCTGCCCATTTCAAATTTTTTAAATATGACAAAACAGATATAGGAAAAGAACATTATGAAAAAATTAAGCTTCTAAGTTCAAAGTTATATTTAAAGTTTTTACCCGGATAACTTACTAATTTTGTGATACGGTATTTGAATTTTTGTATGCAGCAATGCTCAATTAAAAAACTACTAATTTTGATAATTATTTATGTCAAGAATGCATAGATAATATATACTTCAACTACTCGTATTATGCAAGGATTTTGAAACGCCACAGCCATTTCGTTTCTACCAGATTTCTACTTCTCTTGATGAATAACAAAGAAGACCAGTTCCAGCCAGCGACTTGTGAATTTTTGAACTCATGAATAGGCTCGAATCTGTTGTAAATTTAAGCTGTGATTTGAGAAAGACTAATGAAAACATTAATGTTTGCGGTCAACAGTGATCGCGCAGGCGGCGCGCCGCCAATATCTTACCGGCGGCGCGCCCCCGGCGTCGCTACCGGCGGCGCGGCGTGCTGTTTTTTGCCCCGTCGCCGCCGGTCTTCCTTCATCGACAAAGAGTAACAAGACGGCCGAGGTTTCCAGGACATTTTCCAGATTGGATTAATTAATTACAAACAAAATTACTACTATTATGATAAGTAGCCACCTTTGAACAGACATTAAATTAACGGATACCAAGCAGCTACAATTATAATGCTCTCACAGCCAAAACTTTCAGATTTTCATAAAGACTAGTTTGCGTTGAGAATTCTGAAAAAAATATAACAATATTAGAATAAACTATAAAAGTTACGAGGTTATGTGTTACAGCTAAAGATGCAGAAACAATTCTATGTCGATCTTTCGTAGGTTACGAAGTGTATATATATTGTTATATTAAAATTTGCTTCTTTCTCAGTATTATAGATTTAAAGGTTGTGAGAGTGTTATAATTGTAGCTGCTTGGAATCAGTTAATTTAATGGCTTTTCAAAGGTGGCTACTTATCATAATAGTAGTAATTTTGTTTGTAATCAATTAATCCAATCTGGAAAATGTCCTGGAAACCTCGGCCGTCTTGTTACTCTTTAGCCATTTTTTATAAAAAAAAATATGTTCTAGCATGTTTTTGATTGTTCAGTACCCTGATGGCTTGAATGCAATAGTTTTACAGAGAATAACCGCAAAAATCCAAAACTAAATAAACAGGAAGAAGAAAAGGGGTCAAAAAGTATATTAAAATTTTCTGATAAGACTAATTAGTACTTACTGCTTCACCAAATTCATCCCACATTTCAGAAACCCTTGTCTCTATTGTTTCTGCACAATTAGCTATCAGGGCTTGGACGGTTTTAACATGAGACATTGCAACTGCTTCGTTGTGCAGCGAAGCTAACGCTCGGAGTAGAGCTGAATTTGGACGCCCATCTGACGTTAGTGAAAGACCCAACTCTGGAACTAACGGTTCAATTGAATCTCTTACAAAGATTAAATTATTCACAGCCATTAAAATCTGAAAAATAAAATAAGCCTGTAAATGCTAGAGAAGAGACGCATCTATGTATTAATAAAGCTAACAAGTTTATTAAGCCTCATACAAGCATAGCTGTGAGAACAAAATAGATGTGGACGATGCTTGAAAATCATGAACACAATATATTTCCCAAAAGTATCGATAATTTGATATCGATAGTGTATGTTTTAGGCAACATGAAGCAGGAATTTAACTCACGAATATTTCATACATTAAAATGTGAATATGAAAATAGTCTGTTTTTACTTTAGTTATGTTTTTTTTACACTGACAACCTTGGCAATATTAATAGCTGGGCTTCAGCTACAGTTCAGCTACAATTTGTGAAACATACTATGGATTTTGGAGAACTTTATCTGATGAAAATATCAAAGGAACTATCATATACACGTATGGATAACACTGAAATGAAGTACACCACTTAGCTTATCAGGCACATACATATTTTGGGGAGAAGGCTGGAAGTTTAGGGAGAAGGGATAGCTTTAAAAAAAACACCATAACTGGGCAAACATCAATAATTGGATGGAAGATATATGAAATTATAGGCAAAAGTGAAAAAAACTCCAAATATCTAGATGTATTTGGGGGGGGAGGTAGCACGGGTCCTGAGGAAAAGAAACTGAAGTGAAAATAAAAACGTAAAAAATGGAGAAGAAAGTTGACAAAAGAAAAATATGCACTTCTCTTGGATTATATCATTTTCCCAGCCAAACTAGAGGCTTAGAGAAGGTGACAATTCGGGGGCTTCTGTCCTTGGGTGTAGGGAATTTTAAAACAAAAAAGGCTTCAGGTGATTTGGGTTTGAAATATGTACACATGAAATAGAGATCTAAAATCCCAATTCTATTACAATTCTATTACGGCACACAGCAAAACGTATGATTAAAACAAGAAATAATTATATATTCTTAGGAAAAAATACATGGCAATTTGAACATTTGGTAATTTTATCATTAAGTTTCGAAATCTTAGAAGCAGAATTCAACCATACTGACATTTCTGTCAGAGGATTAACTGACAAAAAAAAGGATACGGCACTAGGCTTTACAGTCTATACCAGTGGTGCTGATTTCCGCTTCTTGGCGCTTTCAGTTCGAGGAATTGCAATGGGGGTTTGGGGCCTGTCATCTTGTGCTTATAGAAACATCCTCCAAATTTCATTGGAAGAAGGAGAAGACAATTCTTTTCCCGATGAGAGAAGAATTCACGAAGAATGCTAACTTTAATATTAATATACAAATTACTATTCGGGTAAATTCCTTTATATTTAAAATTAGCTGATTTAACTAAAATTACTTGAAATTTTCTCAATATAGTTAATCAGATACAAATAATATTCAACCAATCAACTTATTTCGCAAAAAAATACAAAAAAAAGTAATAATGTCAAGGTTCAACACGAGGCGACGTTGGTAACGATACCTAAGGCTTTATTCCCGGTGAACGTTTTTGGTATGCTGTTTTTTGGCAGTCTTGGGACTCTAGCATTTCAGCCCGTCATCCTGTCATCTATCTCCTCGTTCTACAGAGTTTATTACAACTAATTGCAATAATTTACTGAATAAGCGTAAATATTGTGATGTATTGAACGCGATTTGAACATTGTTCTGAATTTATAGCAAAAAAAATCTTGCAACCTCACAGAACCCTTGAAACTAACAAAATATTGTTAGCTTATCCTGATAGATAAATAGACCAAGTTGCTTGCAGATGAGGGATTTTCTATCTGCAAAAGGATGAACTTTGTAACATAATAAGAAAATAACAATTGCAATAAGTCACAATAATCACTTGTGGACACAGTTCAATAAGTGAAATTTGTTATTGAACGCCATAACTAAAATAAACTAACCTCAATAGGCACAAATAAGCGTGGGGCAATATTCACCTTTATTCATCTACCGAATTACATTTTTTAAATTTATTTTGCATTCATTGTTAGATTAAAAGAAACTGAAAATAGGTCAGAAAAATGACCTAATGTTTGTTTAATTTTAGATCCTTCTCAAGATTAAACGAAAAAAAAAGTTTTTTTCAACTGAAAGTAAAGAGCAGCATTAAAACTTAAAACGAACAGAAATGATTATTTATATGAAGGGGTTGCCCCTCCTCAACACTTCACTCTTTAAGCTAAAGTTTTTTGGTAGTTAAAAAACATTCTTATTGTTCAAATTAAATGAACCTTGTGTTTCAGTAGTCGTTCTTACAGAATTGGGACTAAATTTAAACTTTAGCTTAACGAGCGAGGTGTTGAGGAGGGGGCAACCCCTTCATATATGTAATAATATCTGTACCCTCTAGACAATTCAATCCCGGTGAAAATTTACGCCGGACAATTACCCTTAACAGCTCCACGCGTAAAATTGAGACGGAAAAGAGAAAGCAAGACATATAAAATAATTTCTTATAGGAATTCAGGCAAATTTCCCCAGTGTAAAATTTCCCCTGACAAGCTCATAGCCCGGAAAATTCCCTCCCCATGAAAATTCCCCCGTGGAAAAACCCCCAACAGAAAATTCACCCCCACCCCCCACCCCAAAAATGTGTGCATACTTCCCAATAACAAATACTATGCGTAAACAATAGTCAAATTTTATAAATTAAAGTCAATTCCCCTGGGGATTGTGGTGGGAGGGCTTATGTTATATCCAAAGGTACAGCTATTAGGCCTTTCAACTATGATGAACAAAATGGTTATCTAAAAATTTTGATCGGATGATTTTGGGAAAAAACGGATGGGGGAGGGGGCCTAGTTGCCCTCCAATCTTTTTGGTCACTTAAATTGGGACCTAGAACTTTTAATGTCCGTTCGAATGAGTGCTCTCTCGATATTCTAGGACCACTGGATCAATACGATCACCCATGAAAAAAAAAACACGAATTCGTCATCTTTCTTCTGGCAAAAATAAAAAAAAAATCCACATTTTTAGAGATAGGAAGTTAAAACCTCAGAAATGAGGTTCTCTGATACGCTGAATCTGATGGTGTGATTTTCTTTAAGATTCTTCGAGTTTTAGGGGATGTTTCTCCTCTTTTGAAAAATCAGAGAAACTTTCTCAGGCTCGTAACGTTTGATATGTAACACTAAACTTAACAAAAACTTATATATTTGGAATCAGCATATTAAGCCGATTCTTTTAATATATTTGCCGGTATCAAAGTTCCGCTTTTACAGTTTCAGTTACTATTGAGCCGTGAAGAAAAAAAAAATAAACACGCATCCGTATCTTTCTTCTGTAAAAAAAAAATTCACAATTCCGCATTTTTGCAGATAGGAGCTTGAAATCTCTACAGTAAGGTTCTCTGATATTCTGAATCTGACGGAGGGATTCTGATGGTCTTTCCTCCTTTTTTCAAAAATCAGGCATATACTTTCAGGCTCGTAAACTTTAATGGGTAAGACTAAACTTAATAAAATTTATATGCTTAAAATCAGCATAAAAATCCAATTCTTTTGATATACCTATTGGTATCACTCCTTTTTTACAGCTATAACGAACTTATAAAAATTAAAAAAAAACAAAACACAAAATTGCCTCCTTCCTCCCTCTAGATTTGTATATTCACATTTCTCCCCCACCCCAAGGCTAGATTCAAGTGGATTGACGCCCCTGGTGAAAAAAAATTAAGGGATTAAAATCCAACAGAAAGGATATGAGAAGTTCTTAAAGTAGAAAGGTATCAAATAGAAAACCACCAACACCATCTAACACTTGTAGACAGTGTTCCTTTTTTTAGCCTGTCCGAAACTATTACTTACTTGCCTTTTCAGGTACTTTAAAATGTAGGCGAAGGGAAAGAGAGGGGAATTTTGCCACCACTAGACCTATCCACTTAAAACTAACTAGTCTTCTTACCCTACAAAGATTTTCGGAAGCAATGCCTACTTTTAATTTGGCTTAAATAATTATCAAAGATAAAAATAATTCTGCTTAATTATCAATTATAGAGAAATTTCAGTTTGAAACTGTAAATTGCAGATTAATTATGTCAATCATCCATTTTTCTTTGATCATATTTTTCAGAGTGATTAAAATGAATTGTAAAATTCTGGAGATAATAAAATGACTCGTCAGAAACAAAGAAGAGTGCACTTAAGGGTATTGAACCATAGGTGCATACAGCTGCGAGCCTTAAGGGGGAGGGAATTCAGTCATATCTCAAGAAGGAATGATGTCCTCCTCTATGAGGTAAGATTAAAACCAAAAATAATTTCTTACCTCCTCTGTTATTTTGCCACCTATGTGCTCCTGAAGCATTTTATTGAACTTTGTAGCAATAGAAACGGAATAAAAGTCCGCACATCTGCAAATGTCCTGAAAAAAATTATTTCATGTAAATCTTAAAACGTAAAATACTTGTGTAAACACACGGCTAAATTAATTAAGAAATAAAAGAAACGTTAAACAAAAAAGCCCAGTTAAAACTTAAAACTTTATTATGACCAGTCCAAGCTGGTGTAAACAACTTTATGAGTGGTATGATAAAAATTTCTTAGTCAAAATTCAAGCAAAGAGACGTTAATAAATTTAAGATAAATTGTAGGCTTTAGGCTTGAACCTTTTACTATGTTAAAGATGTGATTCCGCCACCTCTTTGTTTGTTAACAATTTAATAAAGGTTTTGTTGACAATTTCAAACAGCTTTAAATAATTTGTAGTTCTTTCAGAGAGAAGGAGGACCTCCTAACCCACCACCCCCCCTCCTCAACAGGAAAAGCGTACAGGAAATCGCTAAATGAAATAGATATTTGTTGTCAAATTATTTTTTTTATTGAAAAAACTAGATCACTATGGGATTGAGCTTTGCAGCGATAGTTTCCCAACAATCGCATCAAGTGTCCAGGAAAGGCTGATCATATTTCAAAAATAATCTAAAATAAAACCCCTTAAGGCCGTTAGTTTTCTATTTGGCCCCAATAACTTTGATTTGGGGACCCCTAGCCCCTGGGCCCTATTTTGAGTCTCGCATCTATGTAGGATGTTACCATGTTTTGTTATGGTTGTTGTATTACATTGTTGTGTTATGGCTATGGTTGTTATACGACGTTCTGGTCGTTGTTATTATGGTGTTTTATCACAGGACATAACACCAAATTTTTTCTGTGAGACCTTTGCTTTCAAATGGACTATTGTCCATTAAAGGAATTTTCACTTTGAAGCCTTAGAGTGCACTCCGATAGCACCGGTTCCATTGGTTTCATACTCTCAAGTCTAAATAGCGATTATGATCATTATAGAAGTTGTGTTTTCATTCTCTCATTTAATATTTTGTCCCTGCTTGATTCTCATTTTTTTGGCTTTCGTCCAAAACATAATTCTGATTCTAAGAAGCTTCTAAATATACCAAGGGTCAAGACTAGTGAAGCAATGATTTAAAAATTTTTGGAATTAAACATATTCTCATGGCTCCAAAATTGTTCTTCGAAATTAACATTTCTAGCTTGAATAGCTGAGGCACAAATTCAGCAGAAAAATTAACATACTAACACTCACACATACTACTAAAAAGATTCCTTCACCGGCTCTTTACTTAGCCTCACTCCACTCGATTGGGTGAAGACCACCCTTGGCCCTTATGCCTAAAATTAACTTTTGCAAAGATGTTTTTCGAAAATGACTATTACATATGAAAAATTTAAGTTCCTAATATTTTCTTTAAAGGGGGACATAGAACGCCAAAAATAAGATAAAAACGACATCTCTACAAAATTTCTCGGGAAAAAAAAACAACGATCAAATTTCGTGTTTTCATACATAGGAACTAGAAATCTCGGCGAGGTGTTTGTAGATAAGCTGAATAAGCCGGTGTAGTTCAAGATCAAACCCCCATCTCCCTTTCTCCCTTTTGATAAAATTGTCCAAATTTCCTCAGGCTCACAGGTTTTTTTTATGACTTTGAAATTAGTGAATTTTGCACATTTAGAATTACCGTAAAATTAAAGCCATCCACTTAGTCAATTTGGTCGTTACCGAACAACACTCCTTCCTCCTCATTTAAGTGACTTAGTCTTGTTAACATTATCAAACCTATCCTCGCAGTCGGAACTCTCAAACCTCTGAAAATTCACTCATTTCAGTAATATTTCAAGCTAGATTACTCAAATTTTCTGCTTGATCTGTAGCATTTATCTTCCTTTATATAACCAAACACTACTATAAACTTTGGTGCGGTCCTTAAGACTTCAAAATAATTCATCTAAGCAAGAACATGGCAGAACTCCTTATTCCATACCATGTCATCCGAAGAGGCATAGTTATTGGACGTTTCAACTATGCTGAAAAAATGGTTATCTCAAAAATAAATTATGGCTTTGGAGTAATAAGGGGTGCAAGGAAGGGGATGGGGACTGGTTGCCCTCCAATGTGGCTGTGCAAACCCAGGACTACCCCTTCCTCTTGAAGGGAGCATTATGACATAGTCCTCAGGAATCTTGTGTAGGGGTAAAAATTTCTTTAGTTAATAAAATTGTCAAACTTGAATTGATAAGTTTAATTTTTGACCTCATGCAATTTGATTCCACACCATGTCATCTACTACTCCGCTTCTGACCCTCAAATATACTTTTAGAGATTCTTTTTTTAAGGGGCTAAATAAAATGGATCGTCGTGAGCACTTAAACGGGCCAAAACAGAACAAAGAGAACCTTAAACGCAGCTATGCTACACCCGAGCCACAATTACAGGCATAGGCGTGGACAAAACAAAAAAATTCGGACAACCACTGGACCGATAATGAATCTCGTACGTAAAATTGTCAGTTGAACTATGTTAACCTTCCAGGCAGGTCTTTGTGACTGACCAATTAGAGTGAAGACTCAAGGCATAATTTTTTTAATTAGAAAGAAACTGGAAGCCCGGAAAATAGTTTTCCTATTATATTGATGAATATGCTCAATTGTACATAGACATAGTATTATTAGATAGTATTTAGGAACAATTTAGCATTGTTGTAGGACTTAAAAACCAATTTCAACCCATTTCAATTTTCCACCTCAATAGTGCGATTTTGACATAATAATGAAACAAAAGCACAAATCATAAACAAATCTTGGCTTTTTTATCAATAAGTGTGACTTCGGTGTGGCTTGGGTCTCAGTCTCATGCTAACAAGTTTACCATACTTATATGGCATATCATTTAGTATAATCTCTAACTTTTTTTTATTATAAATCATCCTTAACTTTGTCCTTGAATTGTCAAACAAATTTCGTTCTTTGTCATGTTCGTTCGCTGCCAAATTTCGTTCACAGCATCAAACAATCACCACTTTTCTATTGAGGTCTCATTCCAACCTTTATCTAGGACAAGTGCAGACTGACAACTTCTTATCGAATTCTTTGCATGGCAATACAATGTTTTACTATAATACTGTTTGGTGGCATCTTCCACATTCCCAGTAATTTTATGGCCTTCATTTCACGTCTCCTAAATCCAGACTTTAATACATTATCTACTACACAGCTGTTCATCTTATTCTCGTAAGATCTATCACTCCGAAACTAAACCTCCTCTTTTTTCCACAAATCTTAAAGCGTTCACACTAATATTTTTAGCTAAATTATAACTTCTGCTGCTAATTCACAAACATTTTTCCCAAAATTATTCCATCCATACAGGGTATTCTACATTTCTAAACTCTCAATTTCATATCTAACTGTTCTTAGGAAGTTCCTCTCAAATAACATCTTGCAGTTTTTCAACGTCATAACTATCCTATAGGTAGCTACCCCTCCTAAATATAAGCCCTAATACAAATACTTTCTTGGTTACCATTGGCTACAGCAGTCTATTTACCATTACTATTTTCCTTTCCAGCACCAAATTCACCTAAACTAGGAAAAGCTTATAATTATTCAAAACCTTTCAGCAATTGATCAAAGTCAACAAATCCTCTTCCTTGGCTAAAACCACATCGTCCTTTGATTAGAACTTCTACTCTAGTAAGTATCAACATACCAAGCAATTTGGCCCCTAAGACAATAAAGCTAATGCTTGTTCCACTTTCATCTTTTTTTATAAAAGGGTTCGTTCCTATGACCCCCTAGGTACTTACATCATATTAAAATTTTCAGTACCCTTCTCTAACTTCATAACCATCGTATTTCAAAATTTATTTACCATACATTCATTACTTATCCTCAAATGATCAATGCAAATGAATACGCAAGAAGCTTGCAATCGTATTTGCAATCAATTAAAAGACTTGTCTTATATATAACATAACAAAATATATAGATAAATATCCTCAAGAGCCATTGCTGACGCTTAGAGCGTCGAATCGACGTTTCAGTTACTGGGTATGTTATACAGGGACAAATAGCAAGCCTGTCACCTAATTTTGTCACAGTGTATTTCTGTCCCTGGTCCCCCTATTACCAAGCAGATCATCAATCCAATGTGCCACAGCAGAGTATTATTTACAAATAGACAAATATTGTACATCACAAGGTTAAAACCCATCCGTGGGATATTTCTCAGTCACCTGTCGCTATTAAAGGAGCTGTTTCGCGTAAGTTACCCGTTGGCACCGTTTTAGCTTTGGCAAGATAAGCTACCTCATTGCTTCTATGACTGACAACTCTGTTTTGAACAAACCAGACTTCCTAAAATTGAGCCAGTCAAACAAATTCTCTTAGTTATTCCCGTTCGTTGCGTTCGTATTAGGTGTTCGACATGATAAGTAAAATTTTGTTTCTACGTCCTCATATAAATATTTTCCCTAACTCGTTTAGAGATTAAAGTACTGTCTATCCTCGTAACAGTTAGGTTACGAATAGGCGATAATCATCTCTGATATTAGTAATCTCCTGTGTACTTGGGCTCTTGAGGCCTCTGTGTTTGACGTAAGGTGGGTATTTTCGCTAGGTTTAACTTCAACTCCGGTCCACCTATATATATCTACCCATTCCTCCAAAATCAATCATACATTGTGAATTTACTATATATCATAACGTAGACCTCTATATATTACAACAAAATAAACAAATAAGAGACTTGCCTCCAGAATTTTCAATACATATGCTAGCGACTCTTCTGGGTTAGGCCATCCAAGTTGTTTCCACGATGTCTTGACTTGATGAAATACTTGTACACAATCCACAGCACTGGTGCTATATTTGTGATACGCATCCACTTGTTTTAAAGTGTCTATCTCAACAGCTTTCTCTATCAGATTAAGTGCTTTGATTGTTGCGATTTGCAACCACTTGGTAATTGCAGAGAAAAACCACCTGTTATACCCGTAAAGGCTCATCTGAGAAATTGTTTCTTCTGGAAAAGGTGTACTCAACCTGAAAAAAACTTCCTTGAAACTGAATTTCACAAAAAAAGACCGTAGTAAGAGATTTTGTTGAGCCGAGTCCTCTTTTTTAGAAAAATGTACTCTGCTTTTTCCATTAAATACATAGTTTTTTTTTTGTTTTTTTTAAATAAAATAATTCCACTTTGTCTCTTCTCAGTGGCACCAATATTTCAAAATAAAACACTATTTAAACCTTTAAAAAAAAACAGAATGCTACCTACACTTTAATTTACTTAAGAATAGCTGCCGAGGAGTGGTTTTCGCATTATTAGTAACAGTGAAGCGCTGTTTATTAAATATACGCATAGGGTGGGGATCGAATTCTTCAAAATAGTGAAGGAAGAAAAGCAAAGTTAGATTAAAAGATGGTAAGTTGAAAAAGGTGGTGGGATTTCAGGAAAGGGCCACAGAGACTACTAGAGAAAAACCTCTTTTATACCTCTTTTATTTACTCTACATCTTATAAACTTTAGAATTTCTTACGGGGGTGGGGTCAAATACTCCATTCTCTATTTAAGGTTTCAAGAATCGTTTCGTTTTAGATCTTGTAAAATTTTGAGTCCACACTAAAAATACGCAACAATCAAACATAAGTCCAACATTAGCTTATCAAAGACACGGTAAGTACTAATGTGTTTTTGTCTTCTTTGATTCTGCATCTACTATTTCTTCTTTCTTTCTCTCCTTCTGTCTTTCTTTAAACTTTCTTCCGTATAATCAGAGATAAGCCTCTCTATTCACTTTTCTACGACAAATAAATGGCAGTATTTAGATAAACTTACGATGAAAGAGTATTATGATCCTAACTAATATAATATCTAGGGCTATAATGAGAGAAAGGTTGAGATGGCTAGGGCACATCCAGCGGGTGAAGGATGATAGATTGAAAAAGATTGATTTTTTCGGCCAACCGTCAAGGGACAAACGAAAAGCAAGTCGTCCCCAATTGGGGTGGGAGGATGTCGTAAGGACAGATTAAAGGGGAATGCGGAGCTTCCTGGATGAGTTTAAAGAGGGAGGCTTTTAATAGATTGGGATGGAGGAGGAGCGTGCGTAGCTGTGTTGGCCTCAGGCAGATTGGTACTGCAGTGAGTTGTTAGTAGTGTAGTATTATAGTATATCAAACGAGTGGATATATCATGTTACTAAATTTTATTTATTTTCTTTAGTTTTTTACAATTGACAATCAAATCTAAAAATCCAAAGACAATGTAATTTTGAATATATTAGTTAGTTTCTCCCAAAGTTCTCTACAAGGGGGAGGAAGAGGAGGAGGGGGAGGAAGAGGAGGTTGAATAGATCTTGGAAGGAAGATTGTTCGATTGTCAACTCCTCTTCCCAAAAAAACTTTCCCATGGACATTGAAAATAATAATTAAGACTAATACATCATTCACACGCCACTAGAAAATCTAGACAAAATAATTTAATTTAACCTTATAATTAACCTTTTTATATAATTATATAAGATAATATAACCTGTTGCTTATAATTTAACCTATTGATTGGTTGGTTCTTCTTGTTTTTTTTTGTTGATATCCAACTTTAACAATTCAGGTTAATTATTATTAACTATTTTGGTGAGAATTAAATACTAAATTAATATCAATCAAATTAATTATTATCTAACATGACAAATTGACGCAGTTAATGGCCTGTGACAACAAATCACGCGGCATCAAAATTCTCACAAAACTCAAAATTATCATTTTACTTACTTGTGGAACTGCTGGAGTAGTAAATAGAGTTCAAACAAGGCTGCGCCCAGCGTTAACCCTTCCTTTTTTCCGGAACCATCCAATAGGAGATCGGCAAATAATCCTGTAGCTTCCTGTACCACAGGATGGGATATTTCTGCAAGCTTTTGATCGAATATCTGATATATTAACATGAAATATGGTGCATTGAGAAATCTGAAAAGTAAAGATATTAGTTGTAAGTTTTAAAAAGGATTCGTCACCATCTTAAATTTAATAAAGACCTAAAACTATTCTATAAAGATCTGAAGTCAAAGTAAAAGAATTGAAGCAGTAAACTAGGATTACGATAGTAGAATTCAAATATAAATCTGAATAGAAGAAGTCTAGTTAGGATAAAATAAGATATTTATTTCAAAAAATGACTATCACAAGCCCCGAAGGGCCGAATTTGCATTTCGGGGTCATATAATAAAAAAAGACATAGAAATAGCACAACAACCAAAAACCTGGCTAAACAATGCCAAAAACAACAATATCAGAAAGGCAAAGCCATTCATTAGTCTAAAAAAACAAAAAGTGTCAAATGTAAGAAAGTTAAAAAGGCACAAATTAAAACAAAACCAAAAAAAATTAGATAAAAATAGTGTTAAAAAGGTTTAAAAAAGAGTATATAAAAAGGGGAGGGAACGGAAGAACCAAACAGACACCAGCATGGGTACCACCAGTACAAAAAAAAAAAAAAAAAAAAATCTAGTGGTTTATTTGATCAGTAATGAGGGGGACAAAAGTTTTTTCATATCTGGAGGCTAAGCAACGGATGAGGGACAAGATAGGGATGGGTTCAGAAACAGTACGTGGCAGGTGGTGTCTGGATGGGGAGTGTCTTTTGGGGAAAATGTTTTCCGTGCGAGGGTTTATTATTGCATTTTTTGCAAAACGGAGGCACAGCGTTCCTCTCCTGTGCTCAAGAGTTTCCAGCTTGGCCTTTTTTTTAGAAGGAGTGAATATGGTACCAAAGATTCTTTAAAAATTATTCTTAGGGCTCTTTTTTGAATAGATTCAATTTTATCTGACTCATTACGGGAGATGCCAGGATTCCAAACTGGACAAGCATATTCAAGATGCGGGCGGACAAAGGAAGTATAAATCCTTAAAGAATGGGATGGGGGGACGTTAAATTTATTCAAGAGCTTAAGGAGAGACATGGACGCATTAGCTCTACGGACAATATCTTTCACGTGGATATCCCACTTTAAATTAGAGGAAATTGTAAGGAAGACAAGTAATTTAAAGGAAGACACAGAAATATCTGGGGGGATAGGGTCAAGGAAGGCGGGAATAGATTTCAAGAAATTTATCGTCATTATATTTGATTTAGTGGAATTTACTTTCATATTTAGGTTCTTAGCTTCATCCGAAATGTGGGTTAGAATTTCAAGGGGGTCACTTTTAATATTCCTGTGACATACTTCGAGGATCAACAACTCATCCACGTATTTCCACCTTTGGGGGAAGTCCTTACCAATATTGTTAATCATGACTAGAAATAAAAGTGGTCCCAATAAGGTTCCTTGAGGAATTCCACAATATATAGGGAGGGGGTTAGAGAAAATATTTTTGTATTTAACAACTTGGGATCTATTTGAAAGAAACAATATAATATTTACTAACAGAGGATCAAGTTTAAAGTTAATCAGTTGTGAACGAATTAGGGTTGTGTAGTCAACCAGGTCAAAAGCTTTTTGGAAATCAACTAAGACAAGGTTCAGCCAGACATTTGATTCATCAAGGTTACTTACGATGGTATGCATTAAGTGCACAAGGTAATGGGTGGTGGAAGTTTTCTTTAAGTTACCAAACTGCCGGGTGTCAATACGCGGACAAATTTTATCCTTAAGCCAGTCACAGAGGAAACCTTCATAAAGTTTGGAAAAAACAGAAGTGAGTGTAATGGGGCGAATGGTGGCGAAAGTCAGACTGGTACATTTTTTAGGGACAGGTGTTGTAAAATCTTGTTTCCAGCAACTTTGGAATTTACCAAATTTTGTGATGTGGCTGAAAAAATTTGATATGGGGTCAGCAATTTTGTCCGAAAAGGCTTTAATCAAGTCAACTGGGATGTCCAAGGGACAAATACTTGATTTTCTAAGCTTTAGGATTTTATTTATAACATCAGAGGGAGAGATAAAGGGGAAGAAAGTTTTGGGAGGAATAGTTGGACTTGAGCCAGTGAAAGGGGGGAAACTTTGCACGATGGAAGCAAGGTACAAGTTCAGATCGTTGGCAGTCTTATTAGGGGGCTCAGGGATATGAAAATCAACTTCGGAAGGACGCATATTTCTTTAATTTTTCTGTATCATTGCTTGGGCTTGTTAGAACATAGATCTTTGACTGTATTATTATAACAATGATAAGCTGCTTTTAATTTTTCTTTAAGAACTTCCTTAGACTATTAGACTCAGTATAATATGACCTGCTTTGAAAGAATTGATTTTTTTTCTTATAAGTATTTTAAAAGACTCAGTAACATAAGGCTTATCTGTAGAACACGTTTTAAATTTTTTCTCAGGGAAGTGGAATTCATAATTACTCCTCAATAGATTTTGGGAGAGACAAAGCCATGTAGTCAACGTCATTTGTTTGATACACAGTGGACCAATTTTCAGTAGTAATCCAGGAGCCAAAATTGAAAAGTCCGGAGTCAGTGAGAGGTCTATAAGCGGTTCAGTTATAGAAAACGACTGTTTAACTTTAGCCAGCGGTGATAGAAAAAGGATAAAGTGGTAACTACCCCCTGGAGGGGGCAGAGTGTTGGCGGGTTTGTAAAACTTCGAAAGATTAGTGCAAATTAAATCAAGAGTGGTATTGCCTTTTGTAATAGGGATATTGACGACCTGTTTTAAATTAAAAGCGTTACATGTAGAATCAAGTCTTATATCGTTTGCGTCACCCATCAGGAAAATTCCTGTATTTGAGTATTTTGATTGTAAGAAGTCAGCACTTGCATGTAATTTTTCGATAAAATTTATTTTGTCAGCGGATCTCTGATTAGGGGAGTAATAAAAACAACAAAAGACAATTAAATTAAAAGGACGCGGCAAGACTTTAGGTCGAACACACACCCACATATCTTCATCAAAGGGATTAAGACACTGAATTGGGATTTCACTGTTATATCAATCATTAAGGATAAAGAACAGAATTCCGCCACCTTTCTTACCCAGAAGGTGGTTTTCTGGTCTGAGTTTAATAAATTGAGAAAAACTGTTAATCTTTAACACGTGCAAATTTTGGAGCTTGAACTTCAGTAATAGCGATTACATCTAATCTATATATTTTAGAAAGGGTGTCTAATTCATTGAGTTTTTCAAAGTTAAGGCTTACAGCGCTGCTCAACAAAAGTGGAGGGAATCGGAAACGGATTGTGAAGGCATTGTTTTTATGCTATACTTTTTTTATATCACAGGTGTGATCATAGGTTCTATTGGAATTCCTGAGAGGGGTCAAACTCGGATAATAAGGTCAAGATACAGGGGGTTCAAATCCGTCTTTTTCAAATACAAATGCACTTAATTGAGCAGGTACTAGCGGATACTCTAAACAGCGGTAACTATTTGAAGTTTTAGAAACTCTGCATGGAGGTGTTAAAAGAGGATTGTTCTGCCTGCTTACTCTTAAACCAGAGTCATACTGGTAGGGTAGCCAGGGGGGATAAAGTGCAAGAGAAGGGAGAAAGGTTTCCTGGTGATCTGGGAATAAGTCAAGTTGGGAGTGTTCTTTAAATGGGGGGTCGGGGGGTAAGATGATGCTGAGGGAGGGAAGTACGGTGGGGGGTGTCTGAGAGGGGAGGGGTTGGGTTTGTTTCGGCAAATAACGAATGAAGTCCAGACCCGGCCGGTAACTTCTTGGACGCACGGAGAAGAAAAGAGTCGAAAGGAAGTGGATTTTTGGGAGGAATATGAGTGAGGGGGGTTTGGGGATGAAACAGTTCACACAGACGCTTGAGAAGTACGTAAATTAACTGTAAGTTGCAAAAGGGATAGTACCTATGTAAAAGGGAAAGCACAAAAAAAAATCAAAATAGTTAGTTTCTCGGAGAAGGAAAAAGTTGTAAAGGAAAAATGTTATAATTACTTAAAAAAGAAGATACATCTTAGACAAACTGAACAAAAAGGTGACTAGGGAACGAGACCAGAATTTAGGGTCAAGCAGAGACCCAGATATTTCCCAGAGCTTCTGCATATCCTCGTGAGAGCATTAGTCATTATCAGAGAGTAGAAATCTCATGGAGCTGTCGCTGTCAGGTCGTAAGCCAGCCTAAGTAGTTATTTAAGATTTGAGAAGAACTATTAGTCCCTAGCATATACTGGTGGGACCGTCTCCCTTTCCACTTTTCTTGGAACCTCTAATCCTTAGATAATTTGACCAGTACATCACACTATAATTTACATCAACATTGTCGTTATTACAATTGACATGGAGATTATGTAATTGAGATCGACAAAGCCAAATTTATAGAAATTTAAATAAAAACTGCATCTTCATACACAAAATGATATAACACATGTACCTACTTTTGAGACACAGGATATGAAATTATTATTATTTGATTTTGTTACCTGATTGTTTGAAATGTCGTCAGGTACAATTTTTAAATGACGCCATATATGGTAGATTACCACCATAAATAAAGTCATTAACAAACATGGTATATTAAAATAAAATTAATTTCTGACAAAACTGTATCTTCATATACAAGATGATGTAATACGAGTATTTCTTGAAAAGTTGCTTTTCTGGGGTATGATGTCATATTTGACTGATTCCATTGCCTGACTCACTTTGACTCTCTGACTCCGTTGTACTAGATTCCAACTAAGAAAAAGCCAAAGGCTCTTTTCGTGATACACATAATAATAATAATTGCCAGAAACTGCATCCTCACATCCATAAGATCCTCGGGAGAAATACAGAAAGGAATAGAAATATGAAAGCATGAAAAACAAGCGTCGTTGACACCTTCTCAGGACCTGAAAATATTCTTTACTTTGCCAGATACGGGGCTGAAATTTTCGTTCTTGGGTTCTTAGACGAGTCAAATGTGGTGGCACGATTTTTATCTAGAGCGCATCCCTTTTTGAAAGTTATACAAATTTTTGGTCCTCTAATCCCTCATAATGAAAATTCCAGGTACGGCCTTGCCTAAAATAACTTTAAAAAACAGAATTTTTCTGATGGAAATAAAGAAAGAAGTTGGAATTTAAAACGATAAAAAATTTTGCCTCACAGTTTATGTTTCATCTGCATAAGAAGAGCGACAAGGTTTACCAGTAGCTCGCTACCATGGATAATTTTTTTTGTATTTTGACGCTATCTCTTACAAAAAGAAAAACACGATGATTTACTTCTTGTCAGGAAGAATGATGCCATCACATTTATGTCGGAACAACTTCATTGTATCCTCTTTCCTGAGTTTTTGTTGGCAACCAAACTTGCCGGTGGCTACTCAGAAACCTGGACGTCCAAGGACAACATAGCAGTCAATGCCATAGATACCAATTGATGGATCGTATTTGATACCAAGATCAAAGTGTAACTGGATGCTAAATCCGAAATTGCCTGTATCAGCAAAAGCCAATCATTTTTTTTTCTAATTTATAATAGAAGAATATCGTAAAAACCAACATTTCATTTATGACAAAGCCTAATATAAAAAATATGAAAATATAAAAAAAATTGAGGTATTTTTTCGCTATGTATTATGTTTCTGTGTGTTTTGTAATTTGTTCTGTTGGTGATATAAAAAATAATATAAAAAAATAATATATATATATATATATATATATATATATATATATATATATATATATATATATATATATATATAATATATTTATAGTATATTTATGACAAAATATATTTATGACAACATTTCAAGGAAAATAGGGACATCCCTAAAAATGAGGCAACGGAGTCACTAAAATAAATCAACATCATACCCAAGAGAAGCAACTGTTCAAAAGGTACGTGAGCTATATCATCTTGTATGTGGAGATACTATTGAGCTGTTTGTTTTTTACAGTAGAAACTTAAGTTGCTCTGGTACCTTTTTCTCTCTTTATCCTTTTTAGTACGCTCTTTCAGGATTATGATCTGTAATTATCTGAAAAGATAGTCCACTAACAGCTACAGATATATAAGTTACCAACGGATATGCTCTAGATTTTACTTTTGTTAGACTTTAATTTGCAAAAACATTCGCTAGATCGGTTTTTCAAGACAGAGGCTCAAAATCACTCATTTATGATTTTAGAACGTAAAGAGTCATATTGACACACTGAGGTATATTGACCCTCTTTGGGTAGTAATTGATGTTATAAGACATAAAATGGCAAAAACGCTACTTAGCTGTGGTTTGTCGAGGTTGGAGGCTCAGAACCTCCTGTTTGTGGTTCTAGACCACGAAAAATCGATCAACTGTCTTAGAAGTTCTGTTTACTTTTATTTTGATCCACCTTCAGCAGAAATTAATGTCTGGTGGCACAAGATGGCAGAAGGAATCTTGTGACCCTGTGGCACACTTTGCTGTGGTACAAGGAATGTTCCAAGAAAAAAAATTAGGATAAAAAACCTCAAGAACTAAAAGAAAAACTCTAAAACGTAGAAAACACAAAATTACGAAGCAAATATCTTGTCATATTCTAAAAGGCCACTCTAACTTGAAACCTCAGGAGGTGGCTCATTGAAGTATACAGAAATATTTTGCATAAAAAAAGGATAAATACAAAGATAATTGACATGTCATCAAGTGAATGGCGATTCTGCTAATCTGTCCATAATCATCCACAAGTAGTATAGGGATTACTTACTCACAAAAAATGACGTTGTAGTGATCTAACGCCCTTCTTAGATCGGCTAACGCTTTGTTTGCGAGAGAAACTGCATGCTCAAGACGAGTACTAACATCACTTCCTTCTTTCCGCGTTGTGTCAATTACGTATTGCATCCTTAAAAAGACCGAAGTTGGAAATAAAATTTTAAATTAGCACCATACAATGCATTTACTGAAGCTTTAAGGTGTAAGAGTTTTTATTTGTAAAGCAGGGTCGTAAGTTAAGGTGGAATATCGGAAATGGGAGAAGGTGGAAAACAAGATGAAATAAGAAACGGTAAATCGGAAAACTGACCATAGTTCTTTTATGTTCCCCAGTCGAAAAACTTAAAGTTATGCGAGTCATATATTAATAAGGATCAAATCAAAACTGACTTGACCGCGTAGGTTTTCTAGTAACTTTATTGTCTATCTTATTGCGAATTGTTCACTAAATGTTTTCATAGACTGTGGTATTCGGCAATCAAACGATTTGGTTGCAGCCCTTGTGGCAACACAAACCTACTAATAATTGGCACAAATGTTTTCAGAATGTGAAAGAAAAATTTTTTGCTCTGAATTGGGATTCTATATCAAGGTGATCGTGGTAACAATTTTAAATCAAAAGCTAAAGAAAATTGACAGAATACCCTTACGTCTTTTCCGCTGATTAAAGTTTGTATTATTTCATCTTTCACTTAGAGAACATAACAGACCCTGATTCTATTCAGTTCCATTTTTGAAGTGAACACTAGAGTTGTTTCAAGAAAGACATCGCTTTTTTGAAAAGCTTTGCAGAGCTTTTCTCGACATTTCATTGGTCTATTAGTGAAGAATAATTCTAGATTTATCGATGTATCGATGTATCGATCTTTTGCTGCCTCGCTTGCCACTTCCCCCAGATGTTGAACATGTAGTTTTTGGGTGTTTTCATTGAAAATTGTCTTTTCCGAGTATTGCCATTGTAAAAGCTGAAAAAACGAAAAATCTGCTTCCCTTCATGCTTAAGTTTGGAAAATATATTCCCCCCCCCCCCGCTATATTTTCGTGAATTGATCCCATTGTAGAAACCACTGTTATTTTCTTTAATATATTTTGTATGTGACGAAAAATTATGCATTATTTTTGACGAAAACAAGAAGCATGTGACGAAACTTTCGAGGCAGATCACACAGCTTCACTCAAACAAAATAATGAACCAAGTTATCAGGACAATTTCTTCTGATTGAAACATTCTTCCTTATCTATGACCATTAATATGTTTGATTCTTTGGCCTTTGACAAACCCATCTGACTAATAAGACTGTTTTACGGTCCCATCCAACGTAGAAGATTAAGCAAACTATGTGACGAAAAGAAAAATTTTGCTTACAACTTTGACCCCTAAAATACATTTTCATTAGAGGAAATCCGCAGAAATATCCTAAAATCCCAACAAATTAGAACTTATGATTCTACTGTTTTTAAAATTTCTTCATGGCTTCATTCCAACAACATTAAAAACAAAGTTGTATAGATGGCTTCTCCTGGCAATAACCAACCTCATCTTTTTTTACCTTTGATCTTTGAAAAGATCAATATTTTTTTTAGAAAAATCTTCCAAAATCTAGGGTTTTGACAGTCAGGCCTCAATAAACTATAATAATTTTAGCGGATGTAAATTTTTCTGACATGGACCAACGTTGTCAAATCGGCACAATTGCAAATTTTTCGGTACCATTTAGGGGTCCTAGTACAATGTGGTCCATTTGGATATTTTATGAAAAAATCTTAAATTTCTGGTACATTTCGGTACATTTTGATTGCGTTTGCCTGGTTAAGCTTTGCTTTTCGCATTTTCGGAAATCCTCCGGTCACTTCATATGATGTAAGCAAAACAGAAGAGATTTTGTCGAACGAAAACGAGAGGACTAAAAAATTGCAAATTTTAAGAATCTCCGCAAGAGAAAACAGCACGCCAAATTAATTTCTTAGTGAGGATGAAGATGTGAACGAAGCAAAAAGATTGTTTACTTTTCAGCTTATTTGATATTTTTTTGTCTTTGGATACTGACATTAAATGCATTAATTGTGCCATATCTTTTGCGGCACAAGTTTGGACATAAAAGCGGTATAGGTTATCCCACAACGTTGGCAAAGCTGAACTAGACCACCAACCATTCGAGAGTTCCACTCAGGACAGCCACCTGCATCCGTTCTTTAATATCAGATAGCTTTGGGGGATTGTTTCTTTTTCTATCCAGCTGCACAACCACTGATAGACATTTGATCAAACATCGAAGTTGGTCAGGACCAGCTAATTCATAATGGATTTTCCTGTGTTTTCTTGTAATCTCAGTACAATATTCTGAAAATTTGTCCATCGCGTGCCACAGATACTCTTCCTAGAAAAATTGAAGAATTTTCAAAACAGTTATACATTGTTAGCTGGGCAGGCAATCATTTCTTGCGGCAAGTGGGCAAGCTAAAAAACAAAACAAAAACTAAAAAGAATGGACGAATTAAAAGAAAAATAAGGGGCAATAACGCATACAAAGTTCGCTAAAATCTCAATATTACAGGTGAGAGCCTCAACCCCAACGACCTCCTCTATGAACGTAACTACTAGTGGTAAACGTTTCCTCTTATAACAATTTCCACCCTCAAATCCTAATTGTCCTGAATTTCAGGGAACCTCTTATTCAGTCCTACTCAAGTGTAAAATATAATTTGTTCGTTATTAAGCCTTAAAAAAAAAAAATCCGACGGAGGTGCCTGATCCAGAGGCCAACTCGGTTAGCTCGTCAGCTAACGTTAACATTGGCCAATCCATTTTTTACTCAGCAATATTTGTAGAGGTAAGGGTAAAAGTGGTTTCACAGTAACATAGAGTAATAAAAGCCACGTAGTAGGGAAGTACGACCTTGATCAGTCCCTTAGAAATAGCTCTGTATTCCGAGCCCGGACCACACAGACCCTTTGGCCATTTGTCGTAGGAGAACAGAGTCCGCAAGGAACGATGCAGACCCTGAAGTAGAACGGTATTTTCTGCGTGGCCTGATGTCCCCTCCCCTTTTTTCCTACATGCATTTAGAGATACCATGAAAGATTTTTTTTTCCGCTTTTCCATCCAGAGTGTTTCCTTCCTTGTCCACTACAACATTGTTTCACGGACAGACTGAAGTGTCTGCTTTGCTTCGCGTTCGGAATAGCTCTGTATTCCGAATCCGGACCACGCAGACCCTCAGGTTAAGTGTTGGAGGAGAACAGAATCCTTGGCCCCTCCTCTATCCTATATCATGTACTAGACAAAGATGTTTAACTTTAAGGAAACATTAGGGCTATAAACTAATTCAAGGGATTGCCAAAAATATTTGTAATAGAAGAATATTTCGATTGTTTGCCCAGATATAAGTTGAGAAAATTGAATAATTTCTACATCTATGTACTAGATGTACCTTGTCAGGAAGGGGGGCACCTTCTTCCCCCATAGCTTTGTTTATGAAAAAAAAAGGTCGCAGTTGCTATTGTGGATATTTCCTTTTCTAGAGAAAGAAAAGGAAGGAAAAACAATAGAAGGATATATTTGGTAGCTTTGTCCGGGTTTAAAATTACAGGAAAAATTACTAGGTCCATTCACAGAGTTGCATTACCAAGTTTAATAGGAATAAAATAATTGCAAAAATTTTGAAACTAAAGTATACAAGCAGCGGAGGCACCACCGGCTTCTCTTCTTCTCCTTTCTTGTGGCTCCTCCTCCTCCTTTCCTCCTGTTCTTCTCCTTTCACCAAGTGTTCTGTGCCTCGCCTGGCATTTCATTCAGATGTTACGTGAGAGTTTTTTGTGCGTAAACTCTCCAGACTCCCAACACAACTGGCTGATATTATCGGATAATATCGGTAAAATTAAAAAGCCTAGACAGCTTTAAGATTTTAATAGGTAATGCTAGATAGGATGGAATGTTCATTTTCCTGATTTTCCATCTTTTTTTGCCTTAAAGACCAACCTGACTTCCTCTTCTAGTCTGTTAGAAATATGAATTGGTCACTCTGTATTAATTTGATGTTGTGGAAATTTTGTGCTAAATACTGCGGAAATTATGATTAATACTGCAATATGATGACGATTGTGATTACAATCATAGTCCGTATTAAATTAAAAAAGCAAGTTTTTTTTTCAACTGAAAGTAAGGAGCAACATTAAAACCTAAAACGAACAGAAATTATTACGTATATTAGGAGGGTTGCCCCCTCCTTAAAGCCTCACTCTTTACAACAAAGTGACTTAGCACTTAAGACAAACTTCTTATTGTTCTAATTAAACGAACTTTGTGTTTCAGCAGTCGCTCTGAAAGAATTGGAGAAATCGAACTTTAGCGTAAAGAACGAGGTGTTAAGGAGGGAGCAACCCCCATAAAATACCTAATAATTTCTGTTCGTTTTAAGTTTTAACATTTCTCTTTACTTTCAGTTGAAAAAACTTGTTTTTTAATTTAATTTCTGATCGCTTCAACAAAAAAAATGCCAGGATGTCTGGTTCCACTTCCACGGAAAAATCCCCCTCCGCACGGAATTATCCTCTGGAAAATTCAATCCTGGCGAAAAATTACCCCTTATTATCTCCACACGTAAAATTGAATCGGTAAAGAGAAAGCAAGACATATAAAGAAATTTCGTATAGAAATTCTGGCAAATTCCCCCTGTGCAAAATTTTCCCTGAAAAGTTCACCTTCTGGAAACTTCCCTCTCCATGAAAACTTTTCCCTGTTCAAAATCCCCCAGCAGAAAATTCGCTCTCCCCTCCCCACCCTAAATATGTATGCATACTCTCCAACAACAAATTCTATATGTAAACAATGTGCAAACGTTATAACTTAAAGATCTTTCCCCAGGGGCGGTGGGGGGGGGTCATGTTATCTTCAAAGACATAGTTATTGGGCCTTTCAACTATACTGAACAAAATAGCTATCTAAAAATTCTGATCAGACAATTTTGAGAAAAAAGTGGCGTGGGAGAGGGCCTCATTGCCCTCCAATTTTTTGGTCACTTAAATAGGACACTAGAACTTTGTATTTCCGTTAGAATGATCCTGCTCCCAACGTACTAGGCTCAGTGGATCTATATGATCACCCCTGAGAAAAAACAAAAAACAAAACACGAATCCGGGATCTTTCTTCTCGCAAAAATTACAAAATTCCACGTTTTTGCAGACAGGGGCTTGGAACCTCTATAATAGGGTTCTTTGATACGCTGAATCTGACGGTGTGATTTTCATTAAAAATTCTAGGACTCCCTAGAACTTTTCCTAGAATCTTTCCTCCTTTTTTCGAAAATCAGACGAATTTTCTCAGGCTCTTAACTTTTGATGGGCAAAACTAAACTTAATGAAACTTATATGTTTGGAATCAGCATAATAAGCCAATTCTTTTGATATATCTGTTGGTATTAAAATTCCGTTTTTTAGAGTTTCGATTACTATTGAGCCGGGTCGTTCCTTATTTACAGGTCGTTGCCACGAACGGTTTGATTAAGAACGGTGTATAGCACAAAGTAAGAAGTTCAGATTCGTACCTGATCTGCTGAATATTTTTCCTCCTCGATAGTCCTTTTAATTCGTTCCAAGATGGGTAAAAATTGCAAAGGGTCAAGAGCACGATGCAAATTAATATCAAATAACGACTTCCATCGAACTAGGTCAGATTCGTATGAAGTAAGGCCGTGATGGCATGCATGCTGGACAATGATCTGTCGAGCTTCTGCTGGCAACATTCCAAACCAGTCCTACAAATATGAATAGTAAGAAAAGTGACAAATAAAAATTGACAAGAAGACAAATAAATCAACTGATCACCCATTTGCTGCCACCTAATGCATATATCGGAGGGCCACGTGTGCCTCAGAGTTTCGCCGCGCATGACACAGTCCCCCCAAGGCTTGGCACACGTCACCCAGTGTATTTGATTTCTGAGAACCGACATCCCCTCGGATAATATACTCTTTTTAGAAAAATAATATAATGAATGGAAAAATACAGATGAGGTATACTACAGGTTTTCGTTTGATAACGATCATTTTAAGAACTATGTTTCATTGTAACATTGTAATTTAACATTATACATTTTATAATGATACTAATTGCAACATTAATGTTAGTCCATAGACATTCCAGTGAATTCAATTTATATTTGTGCAACACCAGGTCTTGGTGTATTTATGCATTGTTTTCTTCGTAAAAAAAGAAAAAATTAAGGTCTCAGTTTATTTGTATGTGTCAGTATGCCTTTTTCCCTCGTAGTTGTTTTTATCGCTAAAAGAATTGTCGTTCATTAACACCGTCCAGCCACTGGACGTCCTGCCCAATGTCAGACCGGGAGGATCGGTATTTTGACGAATACACTGCAGAGATAGGATGTAAACGGGGGAGGGGGGTTCATACCTCGGGGGGGGTGATAATCCTTAAAATATAAGCACTGACTGTGATGCAAGAATTGCGCCCTTGTATTCACCTAGGGACTGTAGCGGCCAAAACAAAGGGCCGCTACACCTTGATGGAGAAGGCCTTCCGTCATTCAGGTTTGAACAATACCCTCCATAGTTTCTAGGTGCACAAAAAGGACCACAATATTTTATTTTCCCTCGCGCCTTTGTTTTTTTAGAATATGAAATAAGCAAGAAATTCCACAAAAAAGAATAAAAAGCATGATATATATAGCTGTCAAAACATTTAGAAAGGATACCGCCTGTAGCTCCCATTAAATGTTTCCTCGGGCGCAAAGTATTAAGTCTACTTAAACCCTCGAAATAACAAAAACTGATTTTCATTTTATAAGTAGAATTCATAAAAATTTCGCTTTCTTATTTTTTTCAGAATTCCGCTTTCTTATAGCCTTTAGTTTTTAGTTTTATGCTTTTAGTTTCTGAACGTTATCAACGGTGTGTCTCTTAACTCAAGTTAGTATACCATTTTATGTTTATTGTGTTTACATTGAAAAGTATTCAACATTTATAATTTTGTTTTAACACCAGTTGAAAAAATCAAATTCAACACTTTACCTCATCTTTTCGAATTTCATGGTCATAAATATAACGTAGAAACTGTTCGTGTTTGATCATAGCAGGTAGAGTGTATAATCCTTTTGCATTGGAACTTGTTAATGCCAAGTGCAGCCTCAATTCACCTCTATTTTTCTTTGATTTATTAGCATCTGGATTCTTTCCTTCGATTAAATACCACCTTTCGATTCCACTGGCGGGAACACTCTGTAAAAAAGAAGCTAAGTTTTTTCTTATGAAACCTTTTATATATTTAAATTGGTCATACAATATTAAAAATAATCCTCACAAGCAGCAGAGTTTATGCTTGGGGTGGAAAACACTTAATTAACAAAGTTTTGAAAAAAAAAGAAAAAAAAGAAAGACAGTTCTTTACTGGAATCCAGACGCAAAACCTAATCTCAAGTACACCAAAAATAAAATTGATAAGCCCACAGGAAACTTATTTTCAGAATATTACATACGAGGTCTAATCAAAAAGTGAAGAGACTGTTAATAAAAATATACTTATTTATTAGAAAAAGTTATTTACATTCAATCACCTTCAAAATGTGCTCCTTCTGAGTCTATACATGCTGTCCAACGTTCCTGGAAGCCAGTTTTAGAAACTCCTCGTAGCTGCTCCGTCGTATTCTGTTTTATTTCATCTACATCTTGAAAACGTTTACTCTTAAGCGCCATTTTTATCTTTGGGAATAAAAAAATCACATGGATCTAGGTCTGGTGAATAGGGGGTTGAGACACAACTGAGATATAATGTTTGGCCAAAAATGGCAGGACAACATGGGCTGAATGGGCTGGTACAATATCGCGATGCAATTTCTAGCTACCAGACTCTTTAAACTCGGGTCTTTTTCTTCGTACAGCGTCTCGTAAACGGCGAAGAACCTCAAAGTAGTAATTCTTTGTTATAGTCTGTCCTTCTGGAGCATACTCATGATGAACAACATCTTGGTACACTTTCACTTGACTCCAAACTTGACGAGCTCTTTTGGGTCGTGATGGATTATGTGTCTTCAACTGCGAAGATTATACATTTATTTCAGGATCGTATCCATACGAGTCTCGTCACAAGTTATAATTGATAAAAAAATCATTAGATTCAGAACACTATCGAATCAGTGGCGATCTGTTTTCGGTTTTCCTTTTGCTCATCTGACAGCAGTTTTCGGATAAATTGGTTGCAGCTCTTCTCATGTCTCTCATAGTCGTCATTATGGTTTGAACTGACCCAAATGACATTTGGAACTTATAACTAAGTTCCAAATGACTAAGATTGTCAAACGACGGGTTACCTCGTATTGCTGTTCGTATTTTTTGGATCATTTCCTCATTGCGGCTTGTTAAGGGGCGTCCTTCACGTTCATCACTTTCAACAGCTGTTCTACCCTCTTTATATCGTTTAAACCATTCAAAAATGTGAGCACGGGACATGGTTTCATCTCTATAAGCTAGCAATAACATTTGGTAGATTTCAGTAATGAAGTCCGACAGAACGTAAAAGCACAATTTACTTGATCGTACCTAGAGGCTGACTGAGACAATTTTAATCTAACCTATGTCTAATATATTTTCCCAATGTATGCATACAATTTTTGTTTCATCATATAATTAATTACCAGCTTTACCCCTCACTCCATATGAATAAAAAAAATTATCTGGGTGTGACAGTCCTACAAGCATTAAGGCCATGCGGTATCTTAAAGAATCACCCTATCTCGTCGATTATAAACCTTTTAAGCTTAGTTTTACCGAACTATTCAATATTAATTGGACGGTCTCGCCATAACTTTTAGAACTTGGACATGAGATCCAAATAAACAACAGAAAACTAAAAGTTGACATACTTTCCCGGATATCTTAGAAAATCTATTTAGCCTCCCAAATTTTGTGCTGAAGATAGAAATATTCAATTAGATTTGCATCATCAGAAAGTGTGATTTTTTTTTGATTAAACGGATCAGTAGTCATTAACTTTTTTTAGCATACCTGCTCAGAAAACGCTAAAAATCAATTCAAAGTAATTATCATTTGAACATTTTCCCCGCTTTGGGGGTCTCTTGTAGTGTTTACCCGCTTCGATTGACAAACTCGCCGACAAAAGGAAAATAAAAATTCACTGTCTTTTCAGTCAAATTTACTGTCAAACCATAAATTCTTGAAAACTTTCGACGATCGCTAGTCTTCTGGGAAGTTTCGCTAATGGAGCCTTTGTCTCTGAGACGGTTAGCCGACGCTGAGGTTCGTAAAATGATTTTTAAGATATCGCATCACTTTAAGACTAAACGTTTGGTTGGTATCATGCTTGTGGAAAGCAACCCTATCAGGACATTCAAATACAGAAAATAAATCCAAAAAGCACTCAGACATTTTTTACAATTTCTATTCTTATGCAAGAAAAAAAACACGTGAAGGCCAATGGTTATTGAAGAACTGAAATTTATAATTCAATTCAATTTGTTTATAACCTGTCGAAACAAAAAAGGGCGCAAGTCCCCTAAATGACAGAGTACATAAGAGAAATAAAAGAAAAAAGACAAGAAAACTTATACACTGAACAAAAATAAGTAAACAAAAATAAGAACAAAAATAATGTTTTTTTAATTTAATATCAATTATTAACAAAAACTTAGCACCCCCTCCTAATACCACGGCGTGACATGGAGGAAGGATGTATTTCAAACATTCCTTCTTATACTGTCTTTGGTATTATTTTGCGTTTTTCTTTCTCTTTTTTGTACAATAGATTTATATAAAACACAGATATATTTATTAAGTGAGGCGGTTGAGGTGAGGATTGCAATGTCATATCACTTTCTAGATGAAGCTGATAAATTTATTCAAGATTTATCCCTAGATACTAAAGCTACAAAAGAAATAAAATAATTTTATATAAAATGTTTAATAAAACATTTTTATATAAACTGTTTTACAAAATAAGAAAATAAAGATATTTTTGCCCCTAAACCCATCTTAGGTCTATTCATACTTGAAAATGAAATTTCCTGGGAATTTTCTTTTGGTAGTTTCAAAATTACGAAGCTTTTAGAATAGTAGTTTTCACCAATGTTGCCTCGCTAGAGCCGCAAAGAATAAATAAGCAAAACAGATTAGCTAAATTTGATACTGCTTTTCGTCCGAAAAAATTCAAACCTTTAGAATGTTGATTCCCAAAGACAACTAAGAAAAGTAATATTTTAGTCAAAGGAAAGCAACATTTTCTTAAGCTATTTGCTGCTATACGTTTTTAGCTTATTTTTAAATAGTTTTTCACTCAAGTTTCTTTTTCCATAATTTGGCGCATGCAACTACCAAAAACTGGATATTCAACTTTTTCGTAATATTTGATATATTTATATAATATAAGGGTATATTATTGCGCATACCCTTATACCCATATATACCCATACACACATGATTGTGTGAGTTTCCCTTTAACCCCCTCAAAGGATCAGAATTCTTTTTTGCCGTCCTTGGCTAATAAAGTATAATCCTCGAACTAAATAATGAACATAATGAAAAATGAAAAAAAAACAATTCACCTTTTTAAAACCAAGCTGGGCTAGCTTACGCAATATCAGACTTATATTTTTAAAGCAACTTGCAGCTTTCTAATAGCCCTGAGAATTGATGCCTCAGCTCGTAGGAATTTACGTA
Organism: Artemia sp. Qi Xiang Cuo; assembly: GCF_049724085.1. Classification (NCBI taxonomy): domain Eukaryota; kingdom Metazoa; phylum Arthropoda; class Branchiopoda; order Anostraca; family Artemiidae; genus Artemia; species Artemia sp. Qi Xiang Cuo. Next base: position 16,701,782 of record NC_142795.1, read on the forward strand.
TTTTTTTTAATATATAGATACATGTAGATATACATAGAATATAGAACATATAGATAAATACATAGATAGAATATAGATAACATAGATTAAAATGGATAAATAGAGATAATATAGAAAAACTGATTTTTCTATACAGTCTTCTTCTGAGTGTGTTTGAAGTGTTTGAACAAGCCTTCACCTATTTAAGACAATTTTCTTCTTTCTGTTTTTTTTTTTTTTTTTTTTTTTAATTGAGAGCGCATTTTCTTGACTGTCTCTGAAAGCATTCTAAAATCACGTTTTGAAGGGTAAACAGTCCATAAAATTCCCTAGTTTTATATAAGATTGAACTGCTTTTGGTTAATTTAGGTGTTGGTCGAGCAATCCGAGGGTTGACTTGCACGGGATTAAGCAATATTGTAACCAAACTTAATGTGCAGTTTTAGATGCCAAGATGTGGCTGAAGAGGAACTTTGGCAATTAAACCGTTGCCTGTTCACAAGAAAGTGCCAAGCACTGGTATCAATGGAAAGTGGACTTATAGTTTAAAAGTAAGACATATGTACAGACTTTTCCTAATATCAACTTTAGTTTGCTCTCAAAGCTAAACAAGTTTTCACCGAAACACAAATATTGGTGTTGTGGCATTTTAAAAGCACAAAAATTATTTAAATATGTGACTTTAATAATTAACTTTGCAAGCCAAAGCAGCAAAATTCCTCTTTAAATACATTTTATTTATCAAAAAGTAACTCAAGCCCCAGTGCCAAGGCTCAGTGACGCACAGCAGTAACTCTGAAACGCAGATCAAAGGTTCAGAGTGGCACCAACAACTTTGTCAATCAGATTCGACTTGAACGCTTTAAAATTGCAACAAAACACTACAAAGTAAAAGAATTTAAGAGTAAAAACGAAACCTGTAAGTTTCTTCAATAAAGAATCAATCTGGACGATCTTCCAGATTTACAATTTGTTGTTGCATTCTTATTGTTGTTTTTGAGTTTTTTGTGCTATTTTAAACATTTGTTTCAATTTTAAAGTCAAATTTTTGAACTTTCCGCCCGATTAATATGTTTCTAAAAATTGCTAACTCTATAGATTTCTATTGGCTAAGAATTTTGTTTCCATGAACAAAAAAAAATAATAGTAAAAATTGAAATGGCGGAAACAAATCTTTAGTCAATTACTGTTACTCTACTGTTACTACACTGTTTTATCCGTATAATATTGAATATGGGCGAATATTCTTGCAAAAATTAATACACTACCTTTTCCTTATCTGATTAATCTGATTTGTAATCGATGCCCACGTTGGCTCGGTAATTTTAACTTATATTTCATACTATCTGTTTTAACCCGATAATTTGAAATAATTTATTTCATACTTTCGGTTCATCCAAAAAGATTTTGAAAACAAACTTGGTTCGTCTAAATTGATTGAAACGTTGTAACGTCAATTTCAACGTCAATCTTTAACGTTGCGCATTTTGTTTGACTTGGTCAATCTTCAGACCCTAGCAGTATCTAATGATAATGAAATACCAGGTTCAATTTTAGCAGTTTTTATCATAACTTCTGTTTTTATTCTTATATCCAATTCTAGGCCTTTAATTTTATTCTTCTCATAAAGTTTAGATACTGGCCTTTACTTTTAGTATAAATTCATCTACAGCCTAGTGGATTTCATTTCATTCATGAAAAATAGCATTTAAACTTAAGTGGAGCTTTAAACAAATAAAATAGAAAACCATATTCTAACTGTGCTTTAAATAAAAAGAACAGAACTTACCTTAAGTGGCACAACAACACTTCCAAGAAACTCATGGTTTTGATTATTTCCGTTTGAGGAGCTACGAATACCAGTAACGTCTTTGAACAATTTACCAAAACCTCTCATAGATTTGATTTCAGATATTTGACCCAGTCTTTCAACCACACTCTGCTCTGGATCATAATCGTAAAGTTCAAGATGGAGCGTTTCAGCCTGCGGATTTCGAACTTCTCTGAAAAATTAAAATCAATTAAAATGCTGAATTTTTACAAGCCCTTTACTCTTGGCGGACGCTATAGACAAAGCTAGGCTGAATAATAAGCTAAATGTTAAGAAAGTCAACGTATGTTAAGTAAAATATACATTTTAGTCTGAATAATCAGTATGATCAATAGTAATAGAGTTCTGGAACTAGATATTTGTTCACAGTCGTTTTGAAGGACGGAACCTAAATTTTTTTGCGCGCAGTCAAGTTGGTGTTGCGGATGCAGTTAGGTTGTGCTTGTGTATGAGTATTCCTTAGAAAACCCATTCAAATGTCTTTCAGAGCCTACAGCCAATAAACCCTAATCTTCGACAGGAGAGAGATCGTAGGTTCAAAAATCCTGAACGGGAGAAAAACAAATAAACTGAATTTAACTTCTTTATCAGTTCTAAGGTATCAATTCAGTTGCTGCATTTGAAAACTCGCTGAGTTAATTTTAAAAACAGTCATTTTAATTTTTTTTTTTCGTTTTGTTCCTTTGGGTTTAGCTTAGGAAGAAAGTCTCAAAAAGATTAAAAAATACGCAACTTAATTATTTAATTTTTGGTCTTTTTTATACTCATGTATACTCAATAATGAGAAAAATACACACATTTAAAGTCTTTAAGTCATTCGGACCTTATTTACGGACCCTTCATTCATTGAAAGGGTGAAATTTTAATAGCCAAATCATTTAAGTACCAAAGGTG